>NC_084480.1:128627888-128930918 GCF_030035675.1 Rhineura floridana
CTCTCTCATAATACTAGAACTCATGGACATTCAAAGAAGCTGAATGTTGGAAGATTCAGGACAGACAAAAGGAAGTACTTCTTTACTCAGCGCATAGTTAAACTATGGAATTTGCTCCCACAAGATGCAGTAATGGCCACCAGCTTGGACGGCTTTAAAAGAAGATTAGACAAATTCATGGAGGACAGGGCTATCAATGGCTACTAGCCATGATGGCTGTGCTCTGCCACCCTAGTCAGAGGCAGCATGCTTCTGAAAACCAGTTGCCGGAAGCCTCAGGAGGGGAGAGTGTTCTTGCACTCGGGTCCTGCTTGCGGGCTTCCCCCAGGCACCTGGTTGGCCACTGTGAGAACAGGATGCTGGACTAGATGGGCCACTGGCCTGATCCAGCAGGCTCTTCTTATGTTCTTATGTTCTTATGTGAAAACATTGTATTTATATGAAAAGCACAGTATTTGAAATGATGTGAGAATATATGCAAGTTTCATCTGTGATGCACTTTTCACACATACAGGCCATTACTGGATAGTGTAGTCACCAAGTGATTAACATGAATGCGTTTACCTTCTTCTAGTTTTCTACATGCAAGGATTTTCAACCAGGAGTATTCAGATTGATGATTTCTGCCTGGAGTCTGAAATGCTGATTCAGGAACAATGTTACCAGATGATCCGTATGTGTAGATCAAACCTCAGACACATCACCAGTTTGTATTTAACCAATGATTGATCATGCAGTCTTCAGGTGTAAATGAGCATGAGCCTGTAGTCAGACATTTCGTGGTGAGAGGACCAAAGACAGGCTTTCCAAATGGGGTGCCCTTCCGATGTTTTTAACTATAATCCCCATCATCCCTGATCATTGGACATGCTGACTGCCTTATTTACTGGAGACTGTCATATTCCCCCCCTGCACTACACCACAGCCTTCAGCAGGTTGGGATACAATTTTGTTTGTCACACACACTAAAGACAAGCAACGCCTCTGCTTATGACTGTCCTGACACTAGGGAAGCCTCAACTCCCCCTGTTGAGCATATATGGGTTTTTTTGTTGTTGCTTAATAAACCTGTTTGGTGCTAAACACACGTCTGTTTATTGGCTAGCTATCTGAGGACACTTATACTGGGACAGAAGAAAGGTTGTAACAGTGTTGGGCAAGATCTAAATGAGACCTCACTGTGCCCCCTTCCCTCAGGTAAGGCACGGAGCTGGATTGAACCCTGAATCTGGATTAGGAAGGAAACACACACACGAGCTTTGATCAAAGGTTCCATTCAACCAAAAAGCCTCTCTCAGTCCAACCAAGAGAGACAGCTGTGGTCAGATGGACAACTTTATTAAGAATTCACTAGTAATTTATAGGATTTTGGGTACAGTAAATAATAAACAACAAAGATGCGCATATAGGTAGTACAACGGCAAAGAAACACATAATGTACTTCTTTCAAGAATACAAGAGGATATCACATTCCGTCCATCCTCCTATCAAGCTGACACTTACTTGTCTTTAAGGTCTTTGAAGTCCTTGGGAAAGAGACAGAGGAGCCAGCTTTATGTTTGACAAATAAACAACTAATTCCTTTAGAACAAATCAGCGATTACCCCTCACCTTTGCTTTACATACTTAGCAGTGAGGATACACAGCCTTAAAGGAATAGGAATCTTAAAGGGACAGTAACTCACGGATTCTGAGAGAATATAAAATACTAAAAGAAAGGAGCAAGAGCTTGTTCTGAGCACCCATATAAATTTTATAGATAACAACAGTATCTAATGGTGGTAGTCGAGTTACCCTATAGTAAGAGAATAACAGTAACAGGTATAGGAAGTCAGCCCATAGCTGTGGTCTCTCCCTCTGGGGTAGCTCCGTTGCCACCATTAGATACTGTTACAACCCTGTCCCAGTATAAGTGTACCTAGATAGCTGGCCAATAAACAGGAGTGTGTTTAACACCAAAAAGGCTTATTAAAAAAAAACACCTTATATACCTAGTTGATCACTGCACTCTGCAGGTCCAGACATGTTCCAGAGACTTCAGTTACCTGACCAGGAAGTTGGACTGGATGGACACTCTCCTCTTGAGCGATATGAACTCTGTTGTAACATGACATATTATTCTTGGGCACAAGAAGAATACTAAGCTTTTGTTAAAGGGGGGGATTGTGATGCCTCTGTAAATGTTGTACAGCAATTATGGTAAGTGCGGGTTTTGTAGTGTAAAAGTGGTAAGTAGAGTGAGTCAGAGGGGAAGTACAAGGGTTGGAATGTTGAAGAATGCTGAGTTGTGATTGGCTGAGCGTCTGGGTGGTTGAAGGTATAAAAGAGAACGACAGTTGGAGGGTGGTTGGTTGGTGGTTGGTTCTGGGTTTTGGAGGGGTGGATTTGTGTTTAGGCAGGTAGTGAGGCAGGTTTTAGGACTAAGATAGATGAAGTGAAAACTATTGTAGGTAACCACACACATGTTGACTGAACTTAAAGTAATCTTGCTTATTCCTTGTGTTAATGAATAAATAAATAGTTTTGGTTGAGAGGGGTGCGCAGAGCTCAAGGGGGTGGGTGAGAGCCAGGAGGGGCGCTATGTTGTGGGGAGGGGGCGTCGGTGAGCCGAATGAGGGAGTTTCCCCCACGGTGTGCCGGCGAGCAGGTTGCCCAGAGGAGAGGCAAGTTAGGAGCACTTCGGCAGACAGCAGTGGTGGTGTGGGGGAGAGAGATTCAGTTCCCCCCCGGGCAGCCGGAGTCCCCCTGTGGCTTCACTCTGTCACTCTGCCATCCTTAGCATGGAGGGCGCACTTGCCTTTCCCTTCAGCTCCAGCAGCCTTTGCTCGCAGCCTGTCTCTTTCAAAGCGAACTTAACCTGAAGCTTAAAGCAAAAAGTGGGGAGCGCACAGGAGGAGGGGGGGACCAAGTCAGATCCACAAAAGCGGCTGCTCCCTTTCCCCCACACACCTTGTCCTTTTTTGGGTCAAGTTGGGGCAACAATCCAGTCGATGGGAGGAGATAAGCAGCACATGGTGTGTGCGTGTGGTGGAGATCTCCTCTCTGCCCGGGTATATATCCAGTACTATGTAGGTAGATGGAAAGGAAAAAGAATGTGGGCTGCAATCCTAGACATGTCTACTCAGAAGTAAGCTCCATTGGGCATTATGTGTCTGGGATTGCAGCCTTACATGGGAGTAAATCCCACTGAACCCAACAGAGCTTATTTCCGAGTAGGCATGTCTTGGATTGCAGCCTTAGTCAAGGGAAACGAAAGAGGGAAAGTGATCAAAACAAACACAGATGAAAAACAAGGAAACCTCATTTAAAGCGCAATCCACTACATGTCTACTCAGAAGTAAGTCCCACTGTGTTCAGTAGGGCTTACGCCCAGGTAAGTGAGTTTAGGACTGTTCCCTGACGCCGCCAAGGCTGCCTAAGCTGAGAGAAAGAGGCAGGCAGAGCGAGAGAGAGAATGTGGAGGAGCTGGGAGCCGCCGCCAAGCACGGCAGCCCAGTTCGCAGGCTGGGTAAAAAAAGACTGCTCTTGCTGCTGCTGCGCAAATGCAGATTTTTGCATCTGCACAGTAGAAGTTGCAGAGCTCCCCCAACACCACACCATTGCTCTGATTGATTCCTTTTTCCCAGGCTTTCCCTGGACATTCGCGCACATGCGCAACAGTGGAAATACCTGATTGGCTGAGAATGAAGGAAGGGGTACAGGGAACCGCCCAAGAACCGCCCATCAAATGCCCACAGCTGTAAAGTCCGCAGTATTGCATCTGAGCGCCTGAAGGTACAGCGGATAATTCCCAATTTAAAAAAGGAAATCGCATTTTTTGCGGTAATGCCGAAGCGGATTTAACCACGTGAAAATGTGCAAAAGCACAAAGGGTCATCTGGACGACCGAAAAATAATGAACACACAAAGCGATCATGTCACACATTATACAGTCGTCTGGATGAGCCCTAACTCTCTCAAGAAACAAACCTTATCCCTTCCAGAACTATTCCTTGTCTCTCTCAAGCCTGTACCCTATCTGTCAACTGTCATTTACACAAATATAAATCTCCATTCCCCCATTGTCTCAACCAATCACACACAGCATTCACTAGCATTCAATTTCACACACTCTCCTCCCTTCACTAACTTCTTACCATATACAGTCTAATATAACCTTTCCCATAAAGGGTACACTGAAGCATCACAGACTCCAACAACATCTAGAGGGCACCAGGGTGGGAGAGGCTGTCCTAGGGATACACAAGGTGGTAGTGAATCAATGTAGAACATCCAGACTCTAAATTCAGATAATTATTGAAAGCACAATCATATGCATGTTTAGTCAGAAGTAAATAAGTTCCACAGAGTTCATTGTGGCTTATTCCCAGATAACTGTGGAGGACTGCAGCCTTCATTATATTAAATAATAAAATTAAATTACAATTTATAAAATACCAATATGGTGCTTGTCCATGATTCAAGTGTCTTTGTACTCATTGGCCAGAATGCTGGAAGGCAGGAACAAGTTTAGTTCTTGGGAAGCAGCAGTCTAGAATGCTGCCTGCCAACTTTCCCTTACAAGATTTTTATATGGAATTTCACAAGTAAATGAATTAGAGATTTAAAAAAATAATGCTGGAAATTGAGGGGAGGATCCTAAAGTACCCTTCGGGGAATCAGCTCCTACCCCTACCATGTCTACATCAATGACTGAACATATCACAAACCCCAGAGATCATTCTTCCCAAAGCTTGTTTGTATTCTGCTTTTCTTCAAAACAAGCTGCAGCGGGTTCCTAATCTGCTCAGTGCTGTTGTAAAATCAGATTGTAAAAGTCAAGTGCCTCCTCTCAAGATTTAGCATCCTTTCATCAATAAAATAATCTTTTTTTCCTCACACTGATTGGTAGATGACTTCCCCCTCATCTATGCTTGAATAGATTTCTGTTTTAGTTGTGAAATAATTAGCTTAACGTTGACTTCTGATAAAGCTGCTGTCCTTGTCAATATGTGTGTGTATTTCTCTCTGTGTGTTTGTGTGTTTCATCTAGCAGTTCAATATTTTTAATCATGATGCTAGAAAAACCTGCATGCCTCACTCCCTCAGCTAAGTCTTAGGTGCCATCTCCTATCAAACTTAAATGTAGCCTTAATCTGTAAAGATGCATTTAGGGTTGCTGATATTTTTCTAGGGGCTATTCTTGAGATCAAGTGAAGTATTTGAAGGAAAAATATATGAAACTAAGAAAATATATTGGGAATGGGGCTGCCCAAATATCTATGACGGTAGAATAGTAGGGGACTTTTTCACGTGCAGTCATAAACTGATGGTCATAAACAAAAATTTGGAGTGTGGGGCAGCTTTAGAAAATGTCCACATTTTATCCTTTATTCTAGTAAATCACTAGTCAACAGATCCTCTTGGGTGTTAAGATTAGCAGAGAGGGCCCTCATGGTAGTTCCACAGCCCTCAGAATTTCAGATGGTGGTGTCCTGGGAGAAGCGATTCTCTGTGGTAGCCTCTAAGTTGTGGAATTCCCTCCCCACAGAGGTGTGTCTAGCATCTTCATTGTATAGATTTATTTTATTTTATTTATTTATTAAATGTATATCCCACCCTTCCTCCTAGTAGGAGCCCAGGGCGGCAAGATGCATCACTTTATCTTGGCCTTTGACACTTGGAATATATATATTTTTAGGACCCACCTGTTCTTGTGACTGTATAATTTTCAAAGGTTTTTAATACTGTATTTTTAAATTGCTGTGGCATCTCCAAGTTTCTCATCTTTTTCCAATCTTAAATTTTATCCTCCATATTTCTGCAGAAACTTTTTTAAAAATCCTGATAAAAATGTTTCAACAGACAGACAGACAGATAGACAGATAAATAGACAGACAGACAGACAGACAGACAGACAGATAGAGAGATAGAGAGATAGATAGCACTGGGGTGGTGCAATGTAAGTGGTAAGTTTGAATAACCATCAGCAGTTGTGCACATCACCATACAACGGACATAATCTGTCCATGAAGAGGGAATTGTGTATATTTCCTGGTCAATACACCTAATCTCAAAACAGGCACTGACGAATGTGCATATCTCAACTACAAGCATCTCTCTTTCCGCCAAACATCTCTCTCACAGCATTGGTCAAACGGTACTGGCAGGGAGTGGCATGTCAAAAACCCTAAGGCAGTTAGCTGACTATCCCTGCAGTAGATCAAATATTCGGGAAAACCCTAATTTATCACAGGGTAGGGATGGAAGGATCTTTCAATTTTGGTTCTCTCTGTTCTATTTCTTTCACCGCATTTCTGCAGCCATTTTGAATTTTTATTGAAAAAATCTTCATGAAAGGTTTCCAACATTTTAGTGCAAATATCTCCTAATAAACACATTTTAGTATGACTAATGTACATATTTTTCCAAGGAATTTCTCCTCATATAATACATTATTGTATGTTATTTTTACTAATACATTTATTGTATGCACATTTCCCCCGTAATATGTGCATTTTTGCAAACATTGCAGGCTTGGAGAACTGCATCTCAAATTTTGGAGAAGTGCACCTTTTGAAGGATGGCTATCTTGTTTCAGTTCTCATGTTGTTTCAGAAAGTGCGAAATTGATAGGTTTGGCTTTAAATGCAAACTGAATCGAATATCTCCCCCATCCCTATCACAGGGCAAGTTAAATGCTTTACTGTATTTTATACACAGGGTTTCTTATAAAATAGCCATTGGGGGAGGGGGAATCTGAGTTGGATCAGGACTGTCACAGGTCAGAGGGGGGGTTTAACCCTTTCCCCGTGACACCACTGAATAGCATTTTGGGGAGAATTTTCATTGGGATTGCAGCAGGAAAGAAAGGGTTAAACTCCCCATTCCCACGGTGGTACCAATCACACTCACCACCACTGCCACGGTGGCTATTTACACTTTTTAAATGCTAACATGTTTAACTTCGTTTCTACTTTGGTTCAAAATGTGTTTTCGTCTAAGTTGATACAAACCGCACACAGATCTTAGCTTTCTAGGAATGTAGGAAGCTGACTTATACTAAGGTAGACCATTGCTCCATTTAGCTTAGTATTGTCTACCCTGACTGGCAGTGACTATCTATGATTTCAAACAGAGGACACTCCCAGCCCTTTCTGAAGATGCTGGGGATTCCACCTGGGACCTTCTGTATGCAAGGCAGATATTCCACCACTGAGCTATGTCTCCTTCCCAAATACAGCTTTCTTTTATACCACACGTAGAACAGCTTATTGTCAGAGCAATTCAACCATCTTTCAAATTTATGAGCGCAGTGTGCTAGTCAGTAGCTGGAAACAACTGCCCTTTTTCTGTAGCCTTCATATACTATGCTTCATATAAGCATTTATGTACCTTATTATTTTAGAATAATCAGAAGCACGCTGGGGAATGAATCACAGCCCTAGAGTGATACATGACATTTTAAAATTGCTGGATTATTTTAAACAGTGACTCTTAGAATACAGATTTTTTTTGTATGAGTCCCATTGATTTTATGTTGTATCCCGTGTTAGTCATACTCAGAGCAGACCTATTGAAACTAATGGATTACTGCCTTTGGCCCATTGATTTCACTGTGCGTCCTCTGAGTAGAACTTATTGGGACATATCCCTTTATTTTTCTTTTGGTCAAGGCTCATTGCTCCAGCTTTAACATGTTTGTGCTCATCTCTGCCCCAAACAGGAGTCTTTCAAGCTCACCACTTATCATTGTGGACATTTTTTTTCCCATGGGTTTTGATCTAGAAATAATTCCCTGACATGTAAAAGAGCAAATACATTTTTTTCTTTCATATTGAAACTCCTCAAAATAAGCAGTTTGTAGCCTGTCTTGAATAGATGAAGGGTTTCCATAAGTGAGAATTTGTCCCATTATGGTGTGAACAGAAAAATGGCTTTTAATGACCTCAGCAAGAATTACTGAATTAATTTTTAAAATGCTCTCTGGAAAACGGTTTTTATACATTACCTTATTATGGGTAAACTTACTTCTATGATACGATACAGTTTTTGTAGTGGATACATTAAATGGAATTTGAAACTTAATAATTAAAATGATACATTTATATACATTATAGTGGCAATGCCCCTCCCACCTCTCAAGCCAATCTAAGCATCCCAATTCAAATGTGACATATTATTAGGTGTGCCATGCAATGAGATCTGTGCATTTTTCATGAGGTTCACAGATATAATTTAGGTCATACATGCTTATATGCTATACTCAGTAGAGGTAATATACGCTAGATATGCTTAAAATAAATCTCAGCATCAGTAACTTTGTGAAAAGGGAGGAAATCTCATTTGGTCATTTAGAACAATTACCCGCAACGTTCATAATCGAGCAACATATTCCAATTTTTACTTAATATAAAGAAAAAGGGAAGGAAACTATAAATGTGTATTTAAAAATGCATTCAACAAGTAACTTTTAGTTAAAAAATGTGAGGCATGGGTGGGGAGCCTCCACTGGCCAGTCTTGGTCCACCAGATGTTCCAACTTGGTCCATGAGGCCATTTCCCCATAATCACACCCATCTGTCAATCAGCTGATGTCATTGAGTACATCAGCTGATGGGCAGAGGGCAGGCTTCAATCCTGCAGGGAATGCACCAGCGACACAACACTCAGCAGAGAGCAGGATTGAACCCTCTGCTCTTCAGATGGTGAGCTAAGAGTTCAACCTTGCTTGGTGCAGTTTCACCAATGCATTCCCTTCAGGGAATGTGCTGGTATAGCAGACCCCTTCTCCCATCCACCAGTTCAATCTTGACAGATGAGAGGAACCATCCACCTATCAGTCACCTGATGTCATCATGATGTCATATGATTGCCAGGCCAGTGGCCCCACCCTCCTATCAAAGTTTGGTCCAAGGTGTAGGGAGAGATAGAAATATGGCCCACTGGGCCAAAAAGCTTCCCCACCCCTGCTATATGGGATTTTTTCTGTGGTCCTCTGGCTGTTGTTAGACTCAAACTCCCAGTCACCCCAGCCAGCATGGACAATGGCCAGGGTTGCTGAAAGTTGCAGTCACAACAATATTTGGAGGACCACAAGTCCCTCCACCCCAATTAGCCTCTTCCAGCATAGCCAATGGTCATAGATGATTTGAGTTGTCATCCAACAATGTCTGGAGAGAAAAGCACCCCCCAACTCCCATCAGCCAGAATCACCAATGGTCCAGGAGTTGTAGAGTACCAGCAATGCCTGGACGGCCACAAGTCCCTCCCCCCCATGCAACTCCCATCATTCTCTGCCAGCATGGCCAAAGGTCAGGGATGATGGGAGCTGTAGTCTAACAATATCTAGAGAGCCACAGGTTCCATACCCATAATTTAAGTGAGCAGAGTGCATTATGGGATCATTTAGACTTTGTGTGTGGCCTACATTACATGTATGAGAAAATACGAAGGATTTGCCAATCACAAAAGCAAACCTCTCAAAACAAGATCTATACTGCATGCAGTATGCCTGAACAACATCGTTTTAAAATGCCGAACACTACTTTTATGACAAAGAATAGAAAAAGGCTTATCTAGGAGAAAGCTACAGGTCAAGTGTTTTTTCTGATTATTTCAGAATATTTCCTTCTCTCGTCCCCTGCCCCCTTCTATTTTTTCACCTCAATAAGTATTGTTAGTCTAAAGTCCTTTTTTTTACAGATTTCAGCCTTAAATATCGTGTTAAATGAAATGTCTCAGGTGTATCAGATTTTTGTTATACTTTTTAACCTTTTGCATGACTCCTCAGAAGTAAGAGTACTACTCAAAGGTAAGGGTTCATAGGATTGCAATGCTATTGTACATTAGGCCTTTAAAGACTGTTTTTTTCAATGTTTAAGGTCATTTCAACCTCAGATAGAGACACCTTTGTACAAAGAACTTTGCATAACTGTAGCAATACAAAACTATTGAATTTTAAACCTTGTCCCTCTCCAACGTTACATTTACACCATACATTTAAGGCACATCAAAAGTGCATCCCTTCCCTAAAGAATCCTGGGATCTGTACTTGATTCCTCACAGACGTTCACTTCCCAGAATTCTTAACAGACTACACTTCCCAGGGGGTACGTGCTTTCATTGTATGGTATGCTTGTGTACACAGCCTGAGATCCAGGGCGCATATCAAGTAAAGAGGGCTGGCAAAGGGGTGGTTCAGGCTTTTATAGCCCTTGTGACAGTTCTCTTTACCCATCACAGAAAAGGAAATATGGAAGTGCATTTTGTTGCAGAAAGGCAGGATGGAAACCCCTGTAATAAACAAATGTAAGGATGCAAACCTTAATAATAAAAAAGTAGGTGTGTACAGATGGCATTGTTAAGAGGTAGTTTCAGAGATTAGAATGAAAGACAAGAGCGGTAATCTTGCCAAGGCTGGATACATGTTAACACATGTGCATGTGAATGCCTGAAGAATACTCTAAACCTCTAACCCAATCCCAAGTTTTTAACCATCTGTGTCATCCTTGAGCAGTGGCAACTGGTAGCTGCATGTCAGTGGGGCAGTGGAATTCACGTCAGGTTTAGTCCACACTTTCAAGGAGCTGTCCAAGGTCCTGAAGTGGGAGCCTTGGCTGTAGAACACCCTCCCCCTTGTGGTAAAATTGGGGACAACACTGTTCACTTTGGAAAATCAGTATGAGACATACTTATTCACCCACGCTTTGGCAGGGAACTGATTTACTGTACAGACCGCAAAACTGGTTGCAGTTATTTATTTCATTTCATTTATGAACTGCTTCCCATGAAACATCCAAAAGCAATTAACAAGAAAAAAATCAATAAAAACATCTACAATAAAAACATATATAAAAACAATTTCAAATCCAATACAGATACAAACTGGGATAGGAATATAAGAGTCTGCCGTTATTGGTTTATTGCTGTTTTAATGATTTTGCTGTTTTAAAATGTAACTTATTGTTTTATTTGTAACCTGGCCTATGATCATAAAATAATGAAGAGTGGAAAGAGATCGAAATAATAAATAAATAAATAAATTATATTTGCTTTAGTTAATTAGTTATATTTATGAGTCTGCTCCTCAAATAAATTATCTAGGTGTCATACAAGATAAAAAGTATAAAATGTAATGATACAAGCATATTAGATTAAAACCACAATAAGCTTAAGAGACAACCAGCATAAAAATCCAAATCTAAAAACAGCAGAATAAAATACTATATATAGCACAGAACTAAAACAAGACATCAAATATGTCTGCAGTGCCACAGATACATGGAGGTGCTAAGTACTGGAAAGGATTACCCCACTAAATTGCTGAAGGTGAATTGATTTTTCCTATGCTTCTCCAGACAAATCTGGCCCCTGTTTGACAAAGCAACTCCAGGGTCAGTCTTGCATTTCAGCAACCCTCTCCCTACTATACTTGGTTATAGGATTTCACTGTAATTGAGAAATAAATGTTGTGTAATGAGATGATAGGCAGAATCAATTCTCTATGAAATCTTCTCAGGATAAGTGAGGCAGGAGAAGGCTTGGAAGAACAGAGGGATGATGGGACTTCTAACCCACTCTTCCTTTGCAGAGTTGAAAGCAGCTTTCACAGGGCGTTCAAATGCTCTCCCATCCCAGCCGTTGCTCGCCTGCTATCTGCTTAGGTTTAACAATGTCTACATCACATACCCGACCGTTGTTATGGTATCCTTCCTACCTATCAATAAGGAAGCATGGTAAAGATGGCATACATTGTGGCTGTCTAAATACTGATGCCTTTAGCCATTACACATTGACACTGTTGGCGTACATCGCAAGTAATATTGATATTTAAGAAGCATATGTTCCAAAGGATGAACAGATATGAAAATAAAATCATTTTACAAAATATGAACAGGCATCATTACAAAGGGCTTTGAGTCTTACAAATGCAGAAGCAAATCCAATTAATAAAAACCTGTGTGAGTGTATTAATTTTGACTTATCTGTTTTCAGACAGAGAGGCAGAATATAAATATTTTAAATGAATAACTAATAAATAAATAATATCCATGGGGTGACTGTGGACCCCTCCTAGTATTTGCAAAAACCCATTGATTGTAGCCCTTTCTCAGATTTTTGTGGGGACATTTGAGATTCACCCAAGCTAATCAAAATTGACAGTGGGGATGAGAGAATGCCTGCATAACTTTATTTGTATTGCTCTTTCAGAGGGACATAGTGGAGTTGGCCTGAGTTTTTTCAGCATATTGCAGCCAGCCACAACTCTTCTACTTTTGAGAATCCTTTGAATCTCCAGGAGAGTGATTGCCTTGTGTGTTGTTGCTGTCAAACTCAGCAGAACAGATATGATAGTGGGACAGAAACAGCATGCAGGGCTAGTGACAGGCTAGAGCCCCCCACACACACACACAAAGTCCTGGTGTTTTTCCATATCAATGCCTCCTCATCTGCTTGCTCGCCCATGGCCACCAGGTGGGTCATCATTGTAATTTCCCCACAATACTATGGTGCATCATTACGTCCAGAGCTCTGAAGTTAAGGTGAGTGAGGACAACACTACCTGCTTTTATTATGCCTACTTCTCTGCCTATTGGGTAAGAAATGGTAGCTGAGAGGCCCTGAGACGCCAAAGAGTATGTCCCCCACCCCAAAGTCACCACAATGACACACACACCATTTCTAATGCACCTCCTATGAAAACGTATGGTGAAATTGGAGAAGAGGTCATTTTGGATCAGCCCTTTACTGGGGACAACCAACAGGGAATAGCCGTTATGATCATATGGACTTCCAAAGGCATCTGATTTCCCATTGCTGAAACCAGAATACTGGATTAGAGGGACCTGGGCCTCATCCTTCTCAAGGTTATCATGAATGATTATATGGAGTCAGATTTGTGGAAATCATAGTGTCTACCTGCTAGAGAAATAGCTCACAACATGATCTGGGATGACAAATACTCGACTTTTAAAAAAAGACAAAATGAAAAAAGTGCAACTATAGCCAGCGAGGAATTGTGGCAAGCCACAGCGAGAAAGGTGTTGGCATTCACTCGAGCATATAGATCACAAAAGGGCTTTCTCATCAGCTCTGGAGTCAAAGCAACAACACTGAGGCAAAAAAAAAAAATCAATCTGCATTTATAACAGCTGAAGAACTTTTGCCCAATGACAGGCCTACAGGCTCAAGAGGAAACATTTCACTGTATTAGGAAATGAGCAGCCAGCTGTGGCAAAAAAGCATTCTTTTGTACCTGAGGTGCCTGCCAGCTAGCATTAGCTTAGAATCTACATTTAGTGATGCTGATAGATTGGGGGGAGGTGAAATTAAAAAACAAGAACAAGCATCTAGGTGCCTCACACTTTAGTTAAAAAAAAACCAGAAAACTTTCTAGGAAGCACAAGGTTGGGCTGTTTGTATTTCCTATCCAATCTACAGTTCGAACATGAAGGCTATCTATAGTTCCACCATAAAGGCTTGATAGCAGAAACCCATCCTGAGCACAGTTACCTGGAGGGAGGACTCTCTCTAACTCAGGAGTTGCCAGAATGATGCTCATGAGTGCCAATGTGTCCGCCACCTCCTGTAGTACCTGCAAAAGGCCTCAGCCAATATCCCCTCAAAAATCTGCAATGCACAAGAGACTGTGCTTCCTGATCAATTCCTGTTTGCACTGGCCCAGCCTCCCCGATACTGCACACAACATTTAAACATGCTCACATTTCTCTGGATACCAGGACTGAATACCTACCCTCCCATCTGTTCTGAACAGAGAAGCAGTGCAAAGAGCTTCCTTCTGTGAGCAAGCATGGCAGTGGCTGATGTAAGTGCCTTTTTCTCCTGTTGATGGGGGGCATGCCTGCACCATGTTATGGTACTGTGTCTTTTTCTGCCCTTTTACACGTGGCAGCCATTTTGTGGTATGCCACATCCCCAGAGCAGCCATTTTGTGACTGGTGCCCACATCATTTCTCAAAAATCCAAATGTGTCCACTGGCCCAAAATATTTGGTGACCCCTGCTTTCCAAGAATATCAAACAAAAAAATCCAGACTTCTTAAATAGGGGTGCCAACTTTTGATTTAGAAAATACTGCAGCACTTGGTCAGACCAGGTGGAGAGCCAAGATTTAATCTCATATTTGTATCCTGCTTTTCCAACAACAAAGCTGAGCTCAAAGCAGCTCACCAACAATAAGAAAGGATTTTTAAAAACTACATTTCCTTCAATATAATAATGTCAAAACAAGGTACCATTTCAGTAGAACAAAAATGAATAATTCAATAACTGATGCAAAGTAGCCCAAACTCATAACATAGAAATCTGCCTAATACCTGGACCATCTAGCTTAGAATTGCCTGTTCTGACCGGCAGTGGCTCTCCAGCATCTTGAAGCAGAAGTCTTGCCCATTATTACTTGTTACCTGATGGTTTCAAGCGGGAGATGTCACAGAATACAGGATATCTCGGCATTTCCCTCTCGGGTGAGATCTCCTATGTTTGTGTGTTGTCCCGTCCCGCACATACACTCCAAACACACAAAATACTGAAGAAGCTCCTTGGCTCCAACATGGGAAAGGGAGTTCATGCTGGTACGTCCCTTATCCCCTGGGTTTGGGGGCAGCGGCTTCCTCTGTAGAGTAGGGGGTATTTAAATAAGCACAATCCTGAATAATCTTCTCCTACCTTCTCTGTAGAAATGCTGTCTGTCTCTCTTTTTCATATTCTGCGCCCCCCCCCCAAACTCCATAAACAAATGTTATTCCTAGTCAAATTGCTTCAGGTTGAAGGTTTGAGAGAGCCTGTCAAAGTCAGCCCAATTCCATGTTGGGAGAAGCAGGGGAGAGATATGGCTCCAAACACCCAACATCTAGGACTCCCTGATACTTTGGCAAGGAAGCATCCGCCTTACTGGGCTCCCATATTAAGAGAAGATCCTTTGTTAAGTCAGGCCTGTGAAACTTATAACCTTCCCTAAGCTGAGTGGAGTCCAACAGGCCCACTGGGAGCTCGAAACTGGTGATATCAGGGACTGAGCCTTGGCTCTTCTACATGCAAAACATGTGCTCTGCCAGTGACCATGATGATGGTTATGGGTGGTGCCTAGCAGAATTAGAGAGGCCATGAATAGTCCTTGTCAGAATCTGAAGTTTACTGGATTGTCCAACAATACTGGCAATGTAACCAAGAAGCTTACTGTTTGAAGTCTATTTGGGAATCCTACATTTAAGAGGCTTCACTCACTATTGTGTCACTTCCAAAATCAAATTAAAATGGGATAGAATGATGAGGACTTACAGCATACTTAGAGTTAATTCAAACATACTGGTAAGCAAGCAAGTTTTGCATCCATTAAATCACATTTCAAGAACGAACCTTGAAGTGATCAAGTGATCATATCAAGATTTTCTTTTCTTTTTTGCATGGTCAACCTTGAAGTGGTCAAGCAAGCAAGTTTTGCACTGATGAAATCACATTTCAAGAATGAACTTTGAAACAATCAAGTGATTGTATCATGAGTTGGGGGAGGCATAGTGTTTCATGAATGTATATTGCTAACTTTTAAGGGGGGGGCGGGGGAACCAAAGATGAAAACTGAGACAAACTGCACCAGCACAGTGGGCTGAAAAAAGTCCAGAAATCAAAAATGAAAGAATGTCAATCACAAGCACAGCTGAGCTTCTCTACAAAAAAGACCCATTTGTTTAGGACACCTAGGCTTAGCGCCAGCAGGATGACACACTGGGCACTGGCTGGGGGCCCGTGCAGCTGACAGGAGGCCCTGGGGCTGCATAGGTGTAGCTCCCAATCTGCAATCTATGCTAACTTTGTGTCATGGAGTGTGTGCCCCCCCACCCCAGAGTGGGAGCTACTCTCCCAGGCAACACGTTCTGCTGCTGGCGTGGGTCACTTCCCACATCACCATGTCACTATATCAGCACACTACATGTGCATGGCTACATCGCAAAAGATGGCCGCAGGGGCTTCAACACACCCCTCCTCCCACCTTGGGTGATGACAAGCATGTGCACGCAGCGCGCTAACACACTGAAGTGGACAGGCTTACTTAAGCCCCTGGCAGTGGCAGTAGTGCCACAGCATCACTGCTGCCACCTTCAAGAGCCAACTGCCCAAGGGCCCGCTGCAGTCTGAGGACACCAATAGTTAGGGGGAAATTTTGATGGGGATAATTTTGTAAGCAGCCTTAGACATGTTAAAGAATTCATTGCTCTGTTGAGCTTTTTTAGATAACCTCTGAAACTGTCAGGCCCAGGATGTGACTCAGGAACCAGACCAACGGCTGTAGTTAATTCGTGTTTTATTAGGGTAATGTCCAAACAAAGACTGCGTTTTCTCATGAAGCAATACAGGGATACAGGTCCTGCGGCATTGGGAGAAAGTTGACAGAGCAAGGGACTTCTTTCCGCCTGTTCTTTAAGAAGGGGCCAAACAGGCACGCAATCTTTCGCTCCTCCTTAACTGCCCCTCAGGTACTGCCCGCCTTCCCCCCCTTCTCTCCTGTCTTTTCAGCTGTCTGCGTGTGCGCGGTGAGGGGGGAAGCATCACCCCCTCCTCTTCTGAAGTTTCCGATTCCAGGATGGGGGATAGGGGAGGGGCTGATGGTAAACTGCCTCCCCGCTTTTCGGCTGTGAGCAGCCCTCCCTCTTTCCCCTCTTGCTCTGAGCCTGAAAGAGGGGGAGGTGTGAGAATGTCCAGGGAGGGTTCAGGCTCCCTGTCGCTAAGCGACCTTATCACTGGCAGTTCCTCTGTTTCGTCTTCGCTCCAAAGGGGGGGAAGTTCCTCCCCCTTCCCTCTGCCATCCATCCGAATACTCTTCTCCCAACTCTCCGGGATCCAGCTCCCCGGGATTGGGACCCCAGCTCTGCCTTCCGACACCATCCCCCCTCCCAGGCTGTGCCCCCCTCCCCTTGTCTGGCTTGGGACAGTGGGGAAAACGTTGATGGAAAAGTTTTACCAATTCTGGAGCATGCACATCAGCTGCATCTTCCCATGATCTGTCAGCCACCCCATAGCCTTTCCAGTGAATCAAGTACTGCAGCTTGTGGCGTCTGATCCTGGAATCTAAGATCTCCTCAACTTCAAACTCAAGCTGCTCATTTACCAGGAGTGGAGCTCCGGGAGGTTCCTCCGGCCGTAACTCACTGGGAGGGGCGGCTTTCGTTAAGAGGGATCGATGGAACACAGGATGTATTTTAAACGTGTCAGGCAGCTTCAGTCGGTACGCCACAGGATTGATTTGAGTTTCTATTTCGAAAGGACCCACCCTCTTGTCTTGTAATTTTCTACATTTGCCCGGCATCTGGAGGAAGTGGGTAGACAGCCATACCTGGTCTCCCGGTTGAAGGGGGGGGGCCTCCTTCCTGTGCAGGTCAGCAACTCGCTTGTACTCTGTTTTGGCTTCGTTTAACTGCTGTTTCAGTGTCTGTTGCGCCGCTTGCAATTCCTTAAGGAAGTTCTCAGCTGCCGGTACCAGCATTCCTTCTGAGCTGCTTGGAAAGACTTTAGGATGGAATCCATAATTAGCGAAGAACGGGGTTTGTTGAGTGCTGGAGTGCAGAGAATTGTTGTAGGCGAACTCTGCAAAATGCAAATATGATACCCAGTCAGTCTGTTGATGGGACACATAACTTCGTAAATATCTTTCCAAAACGGCGTTCAAGCGTTCCGTCTGCCCATCTGTCTGGGGGTGATGGGCGGAGGAGAGTTTTAATTCCGTCTGCAACTGTTTCCACATTGCTCTCCAAAATTTGGCTGTGAACTGAGTTCCTCGGTCTGAGACTACGCTGTTTGGCAATCCATGCAGCCGGTAGACTTCTTTTATGAATAACTTGGCCGTTTCTTTAGCCTCTAAGGCCCCTGCACAAGGAAGAAAGTGTGCCATTTTGGTAAGTAGATCCACCACTACTAAGATGGCTGTCATTCCTTGGGACTTGGGTAGATCAGTTATAAAATCCATGGAGAGGTCCTTCCAGGGTTCGTGTGGGACAGGCAACAGTTGTAACAGTCCTGCTGGTGTCCCTGTTTGTGTTTTTGTCCGCAGACAGACAGAGCAGGACTTTACATAACTCTCAATATCCCGACGCATTTTAGGCCACCAGAAGTCCTTGGCCACGTTCTGAATGGTCTTGTAAATCCCAAAGTGTCCCGCTGTGATGGAATCATGACACTGGCGTAGGATTCTGAGCCTTAATTCCCCTTCTGGCACATATCTGGCGGTTTTGAACCATAACAGTCCATTTCTCCAGTGAAAGGTTACTTCTGAGTCTTGACCTTGTCCCATCTCCTGCTGATATTTTAGCATGTCTGCATCTTCTTGTTGTGCCTTTTTGAGTTCCTCTTCCCATGAAGGCTGGCATACTCCCAACGTTAATTTCTCTGGCGGGATTACGTACTGAGGCTGGTCCTCAGATTCACTTTCTTTGTATTGTGGCTGTCTGGATAAGGCATCCGCTCTCTGGTTTTTGGCTTGGGCATGGTAAGTAATCTGGAAGTTAAACCTAGTGAAGAACTGGGACCATCTTATCTGTCTCTGGTTCAGCTTTCTGGCTGTTTGGAGGCTTTCAAGATTCTTGTGGTCGGAGCGCACTTCAATTCGATGAGAGGTCCCCTCTAGGTATTGTCTCCAGTTTTCAAAAGAGTCCTTGATGGCCAGCAGCTCCTTCTCCCAAACTGTGTAGTTCTTCTCTGCAGGCTTTAACTTCCGAGAGAAGTACGCACAGGGGTGCAGCTCCTTCCCTTCTTGGTCTAATTGTAGCAGGACCCCCCCGATGGCAAAATCTGAAGCATCTGCTTCCACTACGAAAGGGCGGTTCGGATCAGCAAAGCGCAGAATGGGCTCAGTAGCAAACCTTCTCTTCAGCTCCTCAAAGGCCTCGGTGGCGTTCTCTGTCCATTGAAACTTCTTCTTCCCCCTTAAACAGTCAGTCAGAGGAGCTGTTAATTTGGAAAACCCTGGAATGAACTTTCTGTAATAATTGGCAAACCCCAAAAACCGTTGTACATCCTTTTTGGTGACAGGTTGGCCCCAGTCCAATATGCAGCTTACTTTCCCTGGGTCCATCTCCACGCCTTCCGCTGAGATTCGATATCCAAGGAAGTCTAGAGACTTGAGGTCAAATCCACATTTCTCTAATTTAGCATACAGGTGATTTTCTCTCAGTCTCTTCAACACCGTCTTCACATGCTGGTCGTGGTCTTCCTGGTTCTTTGAGAACACCAGGATATCATCTAAGTAACAGATTACATACGTGTCCAACAAGTCTCTAAACACATCGTTCATGAATTTTTGAGAAATTCTTGGACTTCCACAAAGCCCGAACGGCATGACCAGGTATTCATACTGTCCGTAAGCAGTCAAGAATCCTGTTTTCCATTCATCTCCCTCCTTCATTCTGATCAGATTGTACGCTCCTCTCAAATCCAACTTCGTGAAGATTTTTGCAGAGCGCAGTCGGTCCAGCAACTCTGAGATCAGGGGCAGCGGGTAGCTGTTGGGGATGGTGATCTGGTTCAATGCACGATAGTCGTTACAGAGTCTGAGTTCCCCCCCCCTTCTTTTTCACAAACAATATTGGCGCTCCAGCAGGGGATTGTGAGGGGCGTATGAATCCTCGCCTCAGGTTTTTATCCAGGAATTCCTTCAGGGCCTCCCTCTCATTCTCTGTGAGAGAGTAGATTCTCCCTGATGGGATGCTGGCTCCTGGCACTAGGTCAATCGCACAGTCGTACGGGTGGTGGGGGGGTAAAGTCTCTGCCTCTTTTTCATCAAACACATCTTTGAATTCTTCATACTTTGGTGGCAGGGTCACTTGCTCGATCTCTTGCACTGCCCCCGCTAAGGTGTTCTTGATTCCTTCAGGTTGACAGTTCTCCTGGCAATACTGTGAGGTGAACCACACCACCGCCTCCTTCCAACTTATTTTGGGTTCATGCTTTGCTAGCCAGGGCATTCCCAGAATCACCTCAAAGTTCGAGAGATCTGACACGTATAGCGAAATGAACTCTTCGTGCCCAGGGATTTGAAGTTTCACTTCCTCCGTGGCTTGTGTCACCCCTCCTGACTTCAGGGGTCTCCCATCGATAGTCTCCACAGCTAGGGGAGCGTCCAGTTTCCACCGGGAAATTCCATGACGCTTGACTAACTTTGCATCAATAAAATTTGTGGAGGCTCCACTGTCAATTAAGGCAGTGGAATTAAACACCACTCCTCTGGAAGTTGTAATCCGAATAGGCAAGACCAACACCCCCTTTGAGGGAGGTTGGATCATTGGGGGGCCTTTATACAACGCTGCCCCCAGTCCACCGGCCTGCACGTGGACTGGGTGTTCTAGTTTCCCGACGGCTCGGCTTTCCCCCCTTTCAGTCCACAGTCTCTGGCCACATGGCCCGGCTTTGAACAATAAAAGCATAAACGTTCCCGGCGTCATCTTTCCTTTTCTTCTTCCGACAGTCTTGGCCTAGCCCCTCCCTGTCCCTCAGTTGCATTACCTGCCATCCCTGCAGTGGGAAGGGTCTTGTTGCGGGATGCCGAGGCTGAGTATCTTGGGACCTCCTGCTTCCTTTCCAGGCGCCTTCCTTCCATCCGGTGATCTATCTGTAGGCATAGCCGGATGAGCCCTGGTAGGTCAGCGGGGGGGGAGGTCCTGGCCAACTCATCCAGGATTTCAGCATTTAATCCACTCCGGTACATAAACATCAGGGCGGCGTCATTGTAACCAGTTTCCTGGGACAGAATTTTAAAAGCGTTCGTGTACTCGGAAACAGTCCCATTAGCTTGCTTCAGAGCGCCTAGTTGCCGCGCTACTGTTTCAGCCCTTTGCGGGTCTTGAAACATCTTGGTCATCTCCTGTATAAATCCTCTGTACCTTCCTAAGACAGTATCCTTTCTCACGAGATACGGAGTCACCCATTTTGCAGCTTCTCCCTCCAGGAGGCTAATCACGAAAGCTACTTTAGCCCCATCATCTGGAAATTCCGTGTGCCTGACATCCAGATATAACTCACATTGAGCCACGAAGGTTGCCAACTGATCACTTTGTCCCGCATATTTTGGGGGCAATCCAATGGGAACCTTTACTACGGCAGCTGGAGGGGCTGTTCGCATCTGGTCTATCGTGGCCTTCAAGGTTTGATTATTCGTCTTCAGCGCCTTGACTGCTGCTAGCAGGGCTTGAACATCCGTCTGCAAATCAGCTACCTTAGTCCTCAAGAGTTCCACTTCTTCCATCTCAGAAGTGGGGTTCGTCCCCCCCGCTGCTCCCTTTGACATCTTGTCCCAGTCAAGTGAAGAGAGCGTTGAGGGTGATTTAGGTGGCTCTGTCAAGCTGTCAGGCCCAGGATGTGACTCAGGAACCAGACCAACGGCTGTAGTTAATTCGTGTTTTATTAGGGTAATGTCCAAACAAAGACTGCGTTTTCTCATGAAGCAATACAGGGATACAGGTCCTGCGGCATTGGGAGAAAGTTGACAGAGCAAGGGACTTCCTCCCGCCTGTTCTTTAAGAAGGGGCCAAACAGGCACGCAATCTTTCACTCCTCCTTAACTGCCCCTCAGGTACTGCCCGCCTTCCCCCCCTTCTCTCCTGTCTTTTCAGCTGTCTGCGTGTGCGCGGTGAGGGGGGAAGCATCACCCCCTCCTCTTCTGAAGTTTCCGATTCCAGGATGGGGGATAGGGGAGGGGCTGATGGTAAACTGCCTCCCCGCTTTTCGGCTGTGAGCAGCCCTCCCTCTTTCCCCTCTTGCTCTGAGCCTGAAAGAGGGGGAGGCGTGAGAATGTCCAGGGAGGGCTCAGGCTCCCCGTCGCTAAGCGACCTTATCACTGGCAGTTCCTCTGTTTTGTCTTCGCTCCAAAGGGGGGAAGTTCCTCCCCCTTCCCTCTGCCATCCATCCGAATACTCTTCTCCCAACTCTCCGGGATCCAGCTCCCCGGGATTGGGACCCCAGCTCTGCCTTCCGACAGAAACCATAGGATTGTTCTAGATCAGAGTTCATTGCTCACCTGAGCATTTTAGCTCATATAGTTCCCCTTGATTCCTACAACTTTGCAATTTGAAAAGTCAACACACATTATTTATTTATTTGTTGCATTTGTATGCCGCCACATAGCCAAAGCTCTCTGGGCGGTTTACAACAATTAAACACATTAAAAACAAATATACAAATTTAAAACCACATTTTTAAAAACAATTTAAAAACACATGCTAAAATGCCTAGGAGAAGAGGAAAGTCTTGACCTGGCGCCGAAAAGATAACAGTGTTGGCGCCAGGTGCACCTCATCATACAAATCATTCCATAATTTGGGGACCACCACTGAGAAGGCCCTCTCCCTTGTTGCCAGACTCCCAGCTTCCCTCCAAGTAGGTACCCAGAGGAGGGCCTTGGATGTTGAGCATAGTGTATGGGTGGCTTCATGTCGGGAGAGGTGTTCCATCAGGTATTGTGATCCTAAGCCATGTAAGGCTTTATAGGTTAAAACCACCACCTTGAATCGAGCTCGGAAACATACAGGCAGCCAATGCAAGCGGGCCAGAATTGGTTTTCTATGTTTGAACCATCTAGTCCGTTACCAAGCTGCACAAGCTGCAGTTTCCAAACCGTCCTCAAAGGCAGCCCCATGTTGAGCACATTGCAGTAATCTAACTTAGAGGTTACCAGAGCATGGACAACTGAAGCCAGGTTATCCCTGTCCAGATAGGGGCGTAGTTGGGCCACCAACCAAAGTTGGTAGAAGGCACTCCGTGCCACCGAGGCTACCTGAGCCTCAAGTGACAGAGATGGTTCTAGGAGAACCCCCAACCTACAAACCTGCTCCTTCAGGGGGAGTGGAACCCCATCCAGGACAGGTTGGACATCCACCATCTGGTCAGAAGAACCACCCACTAGCAGCATCTCAGTCTTGTCTGGATTGAGCCTCAGTTTATTAGCCCTCATCCAGTCCATTGTCATAGCCAGGCACCAGTTCAGCACATTGACAGCCTCACCTGAAGAAGATGAAAAGGAGAAGTAGAGCTGCATGTCATCAGCATACTGATGGCAACGCACTCCAAAGCTCCGGATGACCACACTCAACGGTTTCATGTAGATGTTGAACAGCATGGGGGACAGAACTGACCCCTGCAGAACTCCATACTGGAGAGTCCAGGGTGCCGAGCAATGTTCCCCAAGCTCCACCTTCTGGAGCCGACCTGCCAAGTAGGAGCGGAACCACCACCATGCAGTCCCTCCCACTCCCAACTCAGCCAGTCTCCCCAGAAGGATACCATGGTCGATGGTATCGAAAGCCACTGAGAGATCAAGGAGAATCAACAGAGTCACACTCCCCCTGTCTCTCTCCTGACAGAGGTCATCATACAGGGCGACCAAGGCTGTTTCCATACCAAAACTAGGCCTGAAACCCGACTGAAATGGATCCAGATAATCGGTCTCATCCAAGAGCGTCTGGAGCTGGCCTGCCACCACTCATTCAAGGACCTTGCCCAGGAATGGAACGTTTGCTACCGGCCTATAGCTATTAAGATTTTCTGGGTCCAGGAAGGGTCTCTTCAGGAGTGGTCTCACTACCACCTGTTTCAGGCAGTCAGGGACCACCCCCTTTTGCAGAAAGGCATTAATCACTTCCCTGGCCCAGCCGGCTGTTCCATCCCTGCTAGCTTTTATTAGCCAAGAAGGGCAAGGATCCACCACAGAAGTGGTTGCACGAACCAGTTCAAGCACCTTGTCAACGTCCTCAAGCTGTACCAACTGAAACTCATCCAAGAAATCAGGACAAGGCTGTGCTCTGGATGCCCCACTTGATTCACCTGCTATAACACTGGAGTCTAAGTCCTGGTGGATGCTAAAGATTTTATCCTGGAATTGCCTAGCAAATTCATTACAGTGGGCCTAAGATGGTTCCACCATGTCCTTGGGGCCAGCATGTAATAGTCCCCGGACAATTCTGAAGAGCTCCGCTGGGAGGCAGATTGATGATTTGATAGTGGCAGCAAAATATTGTGTTTTTTTGCTGCCCTCACTGCCCCTAAATACAGCTTACCATAAGCACTTACTGTTGGCTTGTGTGCGCCGGGGGTTTTTCCCACACACAAGCCAACAGTGGTAGCAGAGGATGGTTACGCTCCACAGTGCATTACACTATGTATGTATGTATTAGTATGTAATTGCATCCACCAGGAGTTCATCTCCATCTGCACTCAAGCCGTCTCCTAGCGGGAGGTGGGAGCAATTGTAAATCAATCAAAATTTCAGGAAGATTCTAAATTCAGCAACATTCTCAATTTTGCTATTCAAATTTTAATGCAAATTTTCATTTAAAAATTCACATTTAATGCTGAAGGTGACATTTTTCCTAAGTGGGAGAGCTGTGTCATTGAGTGCTGTTTGGCTCACAAATAGCCAGATGGAGTAAGGAGGAAATTCCAACAAAATATGTCATCACTAGTAGCCAAAGAAACATTTGTGCCTTTAACATTTCTGATATCTAGATTAATGCCTGTGGTGATGTCAGATAAACATGCTTCAGATGCACTGAATACTTACATACCTGTGAGGCATGGTGGCTTATACATACTGTATATATATGGGGTTCTAGCTTCTCTCTGCTTCTATATTTCCGTACCTTCCTGTGAGGAAGCCATGGATGCCAGTGCTTGTTTCTAACATTTACAGTATGCTGACTACAACCTTGTGAAGAGTATTAATGGCTCTACAGGTAAGGGGCAATAAATTATAATTAGCTTTACATCCAACCCTGCTATCGCTGTAACTAGAAGGCTAGGCCCACTGTTTATTTTGGGTATGAGAAGGCTGAGAGATGCAGGAAAAGCATCAAATGAAATGAACAGAATGAAATTCTTGTTGCTATTGCACTAGAGGAAATCAAAATAATGAAATACTGACAACTAAATAGCAGAAGCTGTCACAGTGGCTTATGTTTAAAGAGCCCAAGGAGTGTGTTTTAAAATAAGGGATTTTATCTCCTGCCTTATATACATCATGTAGCATAGTCTCTGATTATATACACCTCCTTGAAAAGAAAACCCAGTTGAAAAAAAAGACCAGTTGTTGAAAATGGGGAATTCTATAGTCCTAGTCAGGGCTGGCTGCAGGATTTTGCAGATCCTTTGGCCAAGGGTATCCAGGAGCCCACCATCGTAGCTACCATCTTATCCCTCCTAATCACAGCTTCCTTCATCCACCCCACTTCCTAATCAGAGCTCCATTGGAAGGATCAGTGCAACACTTTCCTGCATGCCATTATAGCCCTACTGGCAAAGCTAAAAAAAAAAAACATAAACCACTTTTGCTGTAGACAAGTGCTACTCCCACCAGTAAATAAAATATTGCCCAGAGGCCCCTGTTCAGCGGGCTCTAGGGTGATGACCCATTTCATGAAAGAGGTGTGTTTGGAAGAGGCAGTGGAGCATGATTCTAGGTATCTGGATGCAACTAGCCCTGTGCTGGGCTTTGGTTAGTGCCTAGCCATTTTGAGCCCTGACACCATCCCTGACCACAACCCAGATAAAGTCATGTGCCATAGCATAACAGGTTCACACTGTGTGGGAATATGTGAGCACAGTGCTCCACCACATATAAAGGATGGAGATAGCAAAATGGATGGGAAGATCCATTTCCGTCCACTCTGTGTGTACTGTTAGTGAAGATAACATAAATTGGATGCCCATCAAGATACAGATGTGCATCCATATTCCATTCTACTCCCCACTTCCTCAGTACTCTAGTTTTGGTCCTTAACAAAACATTAGAAACTAGTTGAGTATATTGTCTAAGCTGTATGTCCTGGCCATGTCCATTGGAATCAGACTCAGATTCACTCGTGTATTTTTCTCCAGTATGCTTAATGATAAAATTCAGTTTAGAGTGATTCGTGGATCAGCTTGCAGGTTACACAAGATTTATTTATTTGTTTGTTTGTTTGTTTGTTTATTTATTTGTATGCCACCCATTCTCTCAGTAGGAGCTCAGGGCAGCCAGATTCTGTATCGCTACACATAACTAGGCATGACTACTCAAGCTAAGATGCTGTCACAGCAATGAGTCGCACACCCCTACTACTCTTAAATAGAGTGGGATGGGCATGAGGAAGGTGTCAAAGAACGGGGACGTGCATACATGAGCGCTCCTCCTAGGTGGGACAGTAGGAGCCAGCTGAGCCTACCAGCATTGTTGTCTATGGGTCTGGTGCAATGAGGGTGGTGGCACCTCATTGAGATCCTCCTCCTCTAGAGGAGGTGTGAGTGATGGCAGCAACTTGGGAGAAGGCAGGGGTGGAGGGAAGAAGAAGGGATGGGGTCCTGATCAGCCAGCATTTTCTCTGTTGTAACTGGAGCTAAGCGGGAGGATCTGTTACTGGCAAAAGTACTGAAGCCTACTGTCTCAGTACTTCCTGGTTGTAAGTTGCTAGGACCCTCCCCCGGGTCCCATTCTGTAGCTTCTTCTTCTTCATCATCATAACTCCAAGACTGCTCCACAGAGCTCATGACACTGTGAGCCAGGATATTCCTGGTTCAAATCTCACCTCTGCCATGAACGGGTTAGGATCTTGACTCAAGCCAGCAGTTTCCCAGTCACAGCCCCCATTTGCAAGATGAGATGTTACTGGCAGAACAATCCTAACAGCTTGCTGCTAATGCCAAGTCTCTGCAGAGTAGGTGAGTTACTGCCACATCTGTAGCCCAGCCACTCATGGCAGCAGTTATGGAAGGGGGGAAAGGCCAATTGCACCCAATCCCTGTGCCAGTTTCAGGCCTGCACCAGATGTGACAGTGTCTCAGGATCCAAAAGATCCTCGGCTAACTCAGCCCCACCCCGCCAGCCCTCCAAAATGCTTCATTTGGGGGCTTTCCACTGGTGGGGATACCCCAGCAGGCTTTCCACCCACCCTCATGGTTGATAGACGTGTGGGAGCTGTGTGCCAATGGAGTGACACAAACATCACTCTGCCTACAGCTGGCAGGAGGCCAGCTAAGGGATTCTTCTGTTCAATACAGGCCTTGGATTCCACTCTAATCTATGTTAAAGGATTGCTGTAAGAGTTACTGAGATAATTATATAAAGTGGTATATAAATGCTAAATATGATCTTTATACAATGGCTGTTGACACCGACAGTCATTCCAGAACCCATTGGCTATGGGAAGCCTCATCCAGCAAGCGGATTAGTATGTGGAGGCTTTTCTATGTGGAGGCTTTAGTATGTGGAGGCTTGCTTCTGCAGCACATCTCCCTTGCTGCAGATCAGAGTGTATGTCTTGTCATAACTCTTTTATTTTACTTTATTATACCATTCTTCAATTATACTCCCAGTATGGGTTACAAAAAAGAACAAAACAATTAAAACGTATATCTGTTTTATTATGAAGTTTTAATTGTTTTATTTTCTGTATGGTTTGTTTATATGTACTCAGCTTAGAAATACTAATGATTAAATAGCATATAAATGTCACAAATGAATGAATCAACCAATAAATATCTTCCCTCCACATAAAAGCTAAAAGCCAGACAATCATAACAGCAGCACAAAACAATCAAAATTAAAATTGCATCTAAAAGCCATGAATACTGGGCTGGATTACAAGAAAAAAAAGACCAGTCTTTACCTGCAGCTCCACTCCTTCTTCCTGATGCTCAGTAGATCAGTGGGAGGGTATGTTGTGGGCCTCACAAAATTAGGAAGTGGGCCAGAAGGAGATTGCACATTCTGAACAAGAGATTTTTTTTAAAAAAAAAATTGTATGCTTCTTGGAGACTACGCATATCGACCAGAGAGCATACATATTGCCCAGAGAATGTAGAAAATGCAATCAAAATACCCAAATTATTATGCACAATGGCTGAAGAATATACAAAATTGAGTCAGAAAATATGACATTCCCCAAAGGCTGTTAGAGATTATGCATAATGGCCAAAGAATGTATAAAATTCAGTTGATATATGCATATTCCCCAAGGCCTGTTGGAGTTTGTTGACTGGGAAATGTGCACAATTCCTTCCACACAGATGGATTATGTGCACATTTTCCATGAGGCCCGGTGAATGTGCACAACTTTCCCCTTAAAGCGTGCACGCACACACACACACATATTTTAACTGTTGTTTTTGAATCTATATAACTGAAGGGAGATGAGATTTTGGGGGGATATTCATCCGCTTTTACTGAGTTCAGAAAAAGGCTAGGCATACAGACTGTATGTAATTTATGCTAGCAATGATCCTTTATTCATCATCCTGTGGCGGTCTTTGAAAATCAGGTTATTTTTCTTTTCTTTTCCTACTGCTGAAGATCTTGAAAAATGTTTCCAAAAACACAGAAAATGGCTCCTCGGAGACAGCCCTTCAGACTTATTGTCCAAATTCCTCCAATCCAATTAGACAATTTGAATTGATGGCACATAAATTGTTAATATATTGCTGCGTAAGTGAAGAAAAAAAATACTTATCTCATTTTTCCAGCCCACTGGTTCAGTTTTTGCACTTCGCAATCATTTGTTGCAAAATTTTCATTTTTTTTCATTACTTTTTATTGTTAGTAGAGAAATAAAATCCCATTAAGGGTGGATTTATGATGACAAGATAACTACAGCATAGAAACGGAGAGGGTGTGAGTTTAATGACACACAAATAAAGTTTAATGAAATATTATGAAATGGAAATAATATTGAGGCTGAATAAATTTCTGCAATAACTATGCATTATAATTGTTAGAAGAGATTTATAAAAAGGAGAGCATGCTGTAAATAGAAAAGCAGATGAGAGGCAAGTGGAACAACAGAAACCTGGCATTTTGTAATTAAGCGCTTGTCAAGAAGTTACCGGTGACCTCAAAATTCCATTCTTAAAACTTGTAATCATAACAATAAACAAAAATGACTTCAGAAGAAAGATTCATGAAAAGAGTTGTGTGTTCAGCATAAAGCATCATTAAATATAAATATTGGTGTAACAAGTATCAATGGTCCCAGGACATAGTCTGCAAGGACATGATGCAGCCACCTTACTGAAGCTAAGCAGGTCTGGGTGTGGTCAGTGGAGACTGCCTGGGATCTCCACATAAGTCACCTTCAGTTTCATGAAAGAAGGAAGATGGGATATACATATACCCATGTGAAGAACAATGGGCTATACAGCAAACCTGTCTTCAGCTTCGTCTTCAGTGAATTCTGCAGATGTCCACATCTAATTGCTCTTTGACAGAAATCAAATTAACAAGCTTTTTCATATGGACATTTTGTGACTTTATATTATTATTTTTATCGTCCTGTGAATTGTATGCTTTTATACTGTAATTCACTAACAGACAAAAAACCTTTGTGGTTTCAGAACGTATTTGTTGAATATGTTGAAGCCCTTGTCACACTGTGAAACAGCAAGGCACATTGGGCTCTTGACATGGTTGCCCCCGAGCGCTCTCTCTGGCATTGTGGAGCCCGGTTTGGAACACCAGTGAGTTAATGGCAATGAAACAGGCTGGACGATGGCTAGAGCACAAGTGGTGAAAGCCGTGCTGTGAGGCTGATCAGGAATGAGTAAAACATCATAACCATGCCTACTCTGTGGCGGTGAGGGTGGCAAAGAAGGCCCACTTCTCTGCCTCCATCGCATCCTCAAGTAGCCATCCAGTGGAGCTTTTCCATATTGTCAGGGGTCTGTTAACATCAACTCCAGGAAATGGAGTTTTAGACACTTCAGGGCCCACTGTGAATTGTTTGCAAGGCACTTTGAGGTTAAGTTGCTCACCTCTGTAGCAGTCCTGATGCCCCATCCATACCTATTGTAGTCCCGAATGAGGTGTCCAGTGCAACGCAACTTCTTGGCAACTGTTTCAGTTGATATGGCCTGATGATGTAGACAAGGTACTTGTGATGATGTGGCCGGCAGTGTGTCCTCTCGACCCTTGCCCTTCTTGGCTTATTAAAGCCTGCTGAGGGGATTTGAACGAGTGGATCCAGGGTGTGGTCAATGCATCATTGTGGGAGGGAGTGATTCCACCCACCCTGAAAGAGGTGGTGATCTGACCACTCCTGAAAAAGCCCACCCTGGACCCATTGGTTTGTGACAAGTACCGACCGCTCGCAAATACCCCCTTCTTAGGGAAGGTGATTGAGAGGGTTGTGGCGCAGGAATTGTAAGTACTCTTGGATAAAACAGATTATCTTGACCCATTCCAGTCTGGGTTCGGGCCTGGTTATGGGACTGAATCGGCCTTGGTTGCCCTGATGGATGACCTTTATCGGGAGAAGGACAGAGGGAGTGCGACCCTGTTATTCTTACTTGATCTCTCAGCAGCTTTTTTGGTCAATGGACCATGGTATCCTTCTGAGCCGACTTGGTGAGATGGGTATTGGAGGAACTGTTTTACAGTGGTTCCAATCCTATCTCCAAGGTCATTTTCTGAGCATAGCATTGGGTGATTGTCTTTCAGCCCCCTGCCAGTTGTGCTGTGGGGTACCACAGGGTACCATCTTGTCCCCCATGCTATTTAACATCTATATGAAGCCCTTGGGAGTGGTCATCAGGAGATTTGGGGTGAGGTGTCAGCAGTACACTGATGATACTCAGCCCTATTTCTCTGTAACATCTGACTCGAGAGAAGCCGTGCAAGCCCTGGACCAGTGCCTGGACTTGGTGGTGGGCTGGATGAGGGTCAATAAACTGCGTCTGAATCCTAGCAAGATGGAGGCACTGTGGGTTGGTGGTTCCCGAGTTCAGATAATTGGTCAGTTGCCTGCTTTGGATGGAGTCGTACTCCCTCTGAAAGAGCAGGTCTGTAGCCTGGGGGTGCTTCTGGATCCATCTTTGTCACTGGAGGCCCAGGTGACCTCAGTGGCTAGGAGTGCCCTTTACCAGCTTCGGCTGGTAAGATAGCTGCGGCCAGTTCTGGACCAGGATAGTCTGACCACTGTTGTCCACACACTGGTAACCTCTAGGCTGGATTACTGTAATGCGCTCTATGTGGAGCTGCCCTTGAGGTTGGTCTGGAAGCTGCAGCTAGTGCAAAATGCGGTAGCGAGACTGCTCACTGGGGCAGGGTATCACCAACATGTCACCCCGCTGCTGAAAGAATTGCACTGGCTGCTCATTTGCTACTGGGCCAAGTTCAAGGTTCTAGTCTTGGTGTACAAAGCCCTACACAGCTTGGGACCAGGATACCTGAAAGACCATCTTATCCCTTATATACCCAGTCGATCACTGCATTCTGCAGGTAAGGGCCTCCTGCAGATACAGTACCATCTTATCAGGAGGTCCATTCCGCACAACACAGGAAGCAGACATATAGTGTGGTGGCACCTACCCTGTGGAATTCCCTACCCTTAAATATTAGACAGGCGCATTCTCTGTTATCTTTTCGGCACCTATTGAAAACCTTCCTCTTTCAACAAAGTTGAGACCTTATTCCAGTCTGTGTCTGTGCTGGAATTGCTTTTTAATGTTTTTAAACCTTTTTTAAAAAAAGGAACATGCTTTTAACCTTTAAAAAAAAGATGTCTTGAAAGCTTTAAAAAAATGTTTTTAAAGATGTTTTGTTTTCATGTATTTTAAAATCTGTTTTATGATGTTTTAAAGTGTTTTTAGTGCTTTTGTTTGCCACCCTGGACTTCTACTGGGATGAAGGACGGGAAATAATATTTATAGTCAGCAGATATTTCTATCAAACTTTTAAAAGCAGGGAAATTGGGCAGCTATAGTGAATGCATCAGGGGAGCAGGAGACCTGTCCTCCTCTCTGAGATATTGTACTGCCTTACAATTTTGTAAAAATTCAAACACAATTTGGGTTGGTGTTTCACAGTCCAATCCACTTGCTGTGAAGCTTGGAAGAATTTGGTAACACGTGCCTCTGAGCATATGGTGAGTTGTGGCAACACCTGCAATCAGCCCAAATAATAGAAGCATGACATGCGCTGTGCTGATCTTGTTTTAGCAGGGAGGAAGTAACCATATTAAGACAGTTGATATAGTTCAGATAGTCACTTTAAATATGTTTGATTGACTTTGCAATTTTAGTGAAGTTACCTATGGTAAATTATTTTATTTTGCTTCTATTTCTGTGGATATGTGAAGTACAGCAACACTCTGCATAATTTACACTAAAAAAAACCACTCCAAAAACCACTGTGGAATAACAGCACTGACTATTCTGCAGAATAGTCTCCAGTGGACATCCAGAGTATCTCAGTTTGCACAAGATAAAACAGTGGGAGATGAAACATATTGTAGCAAATTTCTAGGTGTGCTCTATATTTTTAATTGATCATGCCCACCCTTCCTTAGCAGACTGAACACATGATCTTGGGCAGGCCAAGTTTGTTTTTTGCAACAGCTAGATTCATTGCTTAAGTAGCAATGTATTGTAATCAATCTACTTTTACATCAAACTGCAGTTTCACATTTAACTGTTAATCCATCCAAAAAAGAAATATAACCTCCAGTTTGAAACACAAAAGGTTATCTTCACCATCATATGACACTGACCAATAAAAAGGCTTTGAAATTAATAAAAATAAATTTGACACAGATTTCTAGGATGAATAATGAGAAAGAACAGGCCAAATTGTGTTTGCATTTTTACACATTTGTAGGGCAGTGCAATATCTCAGAGAGGAGGTCAGGTCTTCTACTCCCCTGGTGCATTCACTTCAGCTGCCCAATTTCCCTGCTTTTTAAAGTTTGATAGAAATATCTGTGGGTTATAGGTACATTCTTAAACCATAATGGGTTTTTGCCTGTTAGTAATTATGTTTGCAGTTGTGCAAGAGGGGAGAGTGGGTTTGAGCCCATTGGCCCTGCTGTCTTCATGGCTTCTTTGCCTTCCATGTGATGGGAAGGTGTACTGAGGAGACCTCTTTACTCCAGGAAGCTCCCCAAGAAGATCAGGGTTCTAAATTGTGTGGGAATCCTACACAAGTACAGCAGACAAGAATTGTATGACATTTTAAAATTATATTCACATACCCTCACCCTATACATCTCTGAGTTAATCCAGTTTCATGTACCAATTACTGATGATAGGAAATATCTATAGAGCATGGGAGAGAACAAATTCGCAGTGTTAATTTCTATTCCAGTTGTAAGGAGAGAGACCCCAATTGGATTAAAGCAAAGCTTCTCAGACATAAATGGATTCTTTTGCTAGCGCACAAGCGCACTTATGAAGAAATCAGAACATTCTCATTTTCTACTGTTACAATTGTATGCATGGCCACCTTGCATGCCTATAGTTGTAATGGTGACTGATATGATCCACAAATGTAATGAATTGAAAAACTATTGGCAATACATTAAAGATGGCCAGGGCTGGTGTCAAGAGTTTATTTATTTTATTGATTTATTATTTGATTTATATCCCGCCCTTCCTCCAGCAGGAGCCCAGTCTGGCAAAGAGTTGCATTGTTGGGCACCTGCCTTTCCTCCACCTCCTTGTTGTCGTTGCCTGTTCAATGGATTTCTTCAAGCACATGAGACCAAACGGGAGCTTCCACTCACTTACCTTGCCTTCTTCTTCCTGGTAGTGATATAGAAGGAAAGAGCAAGCTAGTAGCCATTGGTGACAGTGGCAAGGAGGTGGACACACACAGTATGTGGGGGCCATTGAAGATATCTCACCCAAGAGGTCATCCTCCCCCCCCAAAAAACTCTGGAGCCACTGCCAAAAACGGCAAAGTGTGCACCTTTTTTTGAAAAGCTTGATGTGGGTTTGGGGTTATTTTTTAAAAAACGTTCTGGGTGCACAGTAGAACCCTTTACATCACCTGATCACTACAGGCAATTAGCAGTTTCTGAGCTGAAAGGACCTGGCCCATTGTGCCTTTGCAGCTGCCCAGAAGAAAGAGAAAAATAAGGATGAACAAGGATTGGAGAGACTTGGACATTAGACGAGAAGGAAGAAATAATACAGGAAAAAGCAGAAAGGGGGAAGAACTCAGCATATGAGATGAATGGCAGCAAAGGTCAATAAAGAAGTTAATAGACATTCTGTTGAGGGTGAATATTTAGTGGAAGGTATAATTATAGATGGTGAGTTATAGAAGCTGACACAGAAGCTGTAAGAGGAGCTGAAATTGCTCTTTAAAAAACATAGCACATGAGGAATATAACCACAATGGAACAGAAACCAAATTAAACAACCAAAATGAGTGTTTCAGTGCTTAATGAAGGGATTCGGTTAAAACAAATGAAAGGCCAAGTGGGCGCAGTTTGATAACGGACAGCAGCTGAAAGAAAACAAATGAAAATACAGAATCCTGTGTGTAGGCAGTTCAGCAATAAGTGTAGCAGAGGAGAAAAACCCAGAAGGGAAATGCTGGAGGGGAGCATTGGGGGGGGGAATACAGTCAGTATCCTGCACAGAGGATGGGGAAAGTTGCTATTTTCTAAGACAGGGTGCACCATACTGTGAAGCAATTCTCCTTTCAGTAGTCCCTAAATGTCAAAACAGTGAAGGAGGTGCTACAGGGAGTTCCTGGATTAATTCGCTTCATGAAGTTCATGTGGAGACTGCTAGCACCTTTCTCAGTATAATGCCTTTCTCCTAACATGCTGTAAAGTTGAAAAAAGGTATTTTGAGTCAAGCTCATAAAGTTCCCCTGCCCGCTTCTGAGACGTGGCTACTAGAGCTGAGAAAAAGTGGCCTCCCAAAATTCTCTTCCTGCTCTTTGTAGATGGCAAAATTTGGTGTGGGGGGGGCAATTTTCTTGCACATTCATTAGGGGAGAAGTGAAATTCTCCTAGCAGTTTTAATTTTGGCTCACTTAATGTTGACTACAACTCTATAGTTAGGTCATTGTGGTAAATGAAGGAAACAATGGGCTAAGAGTGGGGGACTGAAAGGAGAAGGGCCCTAAAGCTCACTTCACCTTTCAACAATGTTAAAAAAATATTAAAACGGGATCCAAAGCTGCACCCAACATTTACAGATGGTGAAACCGGGGAGGGGCCACTGTGCAAAACATTCACCATGAGTGGACTGACATTCCCCAATATTTCAGGAGCTTGACAAATAAAAACTAGAAACAAAACAAAACAGAGAATTCTCTCTCTCTCTCTCTCTCTCTCTCTCTGCTCGACTTCGGACTCGAAGACTGAGTTCTGCACAGAGTTTTATTCCAGAGGTTAGCATAGGAACATAGTATCAAAACATACTAGGCATGAACTAGCAGGTGTAACTAGGCTGTGGAAGCAACAGAAAGTTGTCACAACAAAGCTCTCACCCCAAGACACTCCAAATAAAAGAGAGGGTGGGCACTGTACTCACACGAGCTAAATCTAGCACCTTCCAGTCTTTGAAGCAAGGCGGGAGCTTCTCCTGGGAAAAGAGGATAATTTCTGAAGTTGTAACAGTCTTTTCTCCCATGCATGTGACCTTGGGGAAACTGTCAGCTCTGACTCTGTGAGCAATTCTCCCTCCTGATCTCTCTGGATTTCATTAAGGCCTGGCTGCTTCACAAATGAGTCTGGGCTAGGTGCTAGGTGGAGGATAGAGCTCATACTTGCAAGAAATAATCTAATAGTGGGTTACAAAAAGAATATGTCATTGGAAATCAACCTACAACCATATATGGAACCACTTCTTCAGAGAGCCCATGGTTAAACTACGAAATTTGTTCCCACAGGAGGCAGTAATGGCCACCAACTTGGATAGCTTTAAAAGAGGATTAGACCTTGGCCAGGTTAGCACTGCACTATGGACCATCGTTTGGTTGTACTGAGCATCAGGCTAGTAATGCTCAAACTTGTTCACAGTTCAGTTACTAACTGACTTGATACAAGGACTTAGCCTTGTTCCATGTTTGGTCACCAGTGCTGACCAACATGAAATAGACCAGTGGCGTCACTAGGGTTGGTGTCACCCAGTGCGGGAGGGAGGGAGGGAGGGGCGTAGTTGCCAGGCAACAAGGACCGCTCTTTCTCCCTCCCTCCCTGCCCCCCCGCTCTTTTAATCTCTCTCACACAGACCTACCCAGGCGGGCCAGTGCAGGTATCCCTTCATCTTGGCGAAGACGAGGTCTCCGGCCTTGAAGCTGTGCGGCATCTCGACAGGCTGCAAGTGGCGAGCAGGCCCCAGCCAGGCCTCAGGCTTCACCAGGCAACCGGGAGGGGGCATGGACGCCGGCCTCACAGGGGGAAGGAAGGGAGGCCGAAGGTAAAATGGGAGGGTGCAGCCGATTGGCCCCGCAGACTGCCTCTCCTCTGGGGGCGGGCCCTTGTGGCTTATTGGCTGGGGGCGGGGGGTCGCTTATCTCTCTCTCCCCCCCTCTCTGGCACGCCCTTTGTCGTTGCTGCTGCTGCTTCCCTGGGTCCCTACAACTGCCCCGCTTCCCGGTGCCTAAGGGCGGGGCGGCTCTGGGTGTCACCCCCTCAGATGGTGTCACCCGGTGCGGTCTGCACCCCCCGCATCCCCCTAGTGACGCCACTGAAATAGACACTGTGCTCCTAGATAAGCATGAAGAATTAATTGCACATGTCACACAGGTGAATGCTTTTCACCCCCTTGTTGCTGTTTCCTGCTCCTGCCCTTTCTTTTTTTTTGCTAATTTCAGGACACTTTCCTGAAGCAGCATAAATACCATTGCTTGGGAAACATCAGTAAGAAAGATTTGCTGCAACCCATATGCGAAAAGCATTTTCAGGGCTAACACCACAATCCTGTGCATGCCTACTCAGATCCAAGGTCCGCTGAGTTCAGTGAACTTTAGTCCCAAATAAGTGTTGAACCCTTTTCAGCCCAAGGGCTTCATTCCCTTGTGGGCAACCTTCCAGGGGACACATTCCAGTGGTGGATGAGGCCAGAGGCAAAAGTAGGTGATGCTAGAGGCAAAAGTGCCTTTCTACAGTAGGCTATATTCCAACCATGCAAAAGTCAGAGGTTTCTGCATGCACGCACACAAACACCAACTCTTCTATCCTCCATCAGGCAAGCTAGAGGAATTATCATAGCCCAAGGACACATTCAAGCCAGTCGAAAGCACTTGTGGCGGGTGCAGAGCAGGGCCAGTGAGGGATGTGGCATGGGGAAGAGGGTATTGCCTGGGAACAGTCCCAAGGGCCAGTTAGAGCATCCTAGAGGGCCACATTTGGCCACTAGCCTGAGGTTACCCACCCCTGGTCTATAAGATAGTAGCTCAAGAGTCTTTGAGGACCAGTCCTTTAGTCTCTTTCTTTCTAAAGGAGCTTTATTTTTCAGCATCTACCTTGCTGCCACATTAACGCAGCCTTAGTAGATTCATGGGTCTCAGAATATCCAGCAAATCTCTTTCCTAATTCAAAGATGTACCTTGTGGCACACATTTTCAATTTATGTTGCTAAGAATGTGTGTCCCCTGCAACCATCTTTAAATCTTTAAATGTGCCATGCTTTTATATTAAAAAAAAGGGGGGGAGGCTCTGCTCTAAAATGTGCTTTGTTGAGAGAAATACCTTAAACAAACTTTATTTCTCTCAGCTTGTAAAGCTGGCTGGGGGAATGTGGTCCCTTCTCTCCTGTTTTTATTCTCCCTTCTGTAGAATAAATTGATCAAATCAATTGGCCTAAGTTCAGATGAATGATATCCTACAGAGACCAGTGTTGGATGCCAGCATGCTCTGAACACAATCTTTGGGGAGTCTTTCAAGGACCCTGCCCCCTTTAAAATGCATCAAGTGGCAAACCTTTCCCGGAAGTTGCTTCTGAACATTTTAAAGGGACATGCTGCAAAGAAAATACATAGTAAACACATACCGTCTTTGCAGCTGCTACAACTTGGTTATAATTCGTTCTTGAAGTTATGTATCACTGTTTTGGCACCCGCTAAAAACTTTTTTGTTTAAGCAAGCCTACCCAGACATGTAAATTTGGCATGTACTTTAATTTTATTTTATAGTGTATTTTTTTTAAAAAAAACTGCTGATTTTATTTCAAAAATGTATAGGCAAACTTGTGTTTTTTAAAAGGTTTCTTATTAAGATTTTTATAATAAATATGTAAAAAGATAACAAACAACAATAAAGATCACAGACAACCCTGAGGTTCAGCATTACATTTCCATTTGAAGGGGGGCCAAGGAGGGAGCAACAGGATACCAGCATGCAGACAAAGGGACTCCCACCAAGAACCTTACTGAAGAAATCCTTTCCAAAATGGTCTGGATTACAGGTGGTCTAGTGCCTCTAGCCAAATCATTCAAAATTACGTTTTAACTGTAATTTTATTTTATATTTTATGTAAGTCACTTAATAGGTTTTGACGATTAAGAGGTATATAAATGTTATTAAGTAAATAAAATATATAAAAGTATAACAAGTGGAATTAAGGTGTGATGGGGGGAAATATTCCCTCCTACCCCCAAAACTCTCTTGTTATGATGAATATTCAACAGATAGTCACTGAATATTTTAATCTACTGCTTGTCATCCAATGATATCGAATTCAGTATTTACCAATACTGAAAGCTTACATGTTATCTGTATTTAGAATCCCATATTTTATAGATGATATGCAAAGGTCATGTGGAACAGTGTTTGACAGGGCTGTGCACTGCCTCTGGCTGAATTTTGGTTCCCAAACTGAAATGGGCTGGATTGACCTAAGTTAAATTAGGTCCACCTGGAGTGATATGGTGCTGTCAAAGGCAGACAGGTAGCCTATCTGAATCTTCTTCCCTCCTTCTCCCCCCAACTACATGTTTCATTTTAATGTTGAATGACTGCATGTCCTAGACCCCCTAATCAATTTGGGGCCCAGATCAAAATCAGGTAGGATCAGGGCCACTTCAAAACACTGGATCAGGCCCCAAATTGGATCTGGTTGCTGTGCACTGCCCTAGTATTTGACAGTACTTGGAAGTTATTTGAACACTGAAACAGAAGAAGCTGCCTTATATTGAGTCAGAACATTGGTCCATCTAGCTCATTATTGTTTGCACTGACTGGAAGCAGGCTCTCCAGTGTTTCAGACAGCCGATGTTCCCAACCCTACCTGGAGATGCCAAGGATTGAACCTGGGACCTTCTGCATGAGCTGCATTCTAGGAGCTTTTGCACAAGTTACATTCTTTTACTGCTAAGCTATGGCCCTTCCCCTCTTAGAGGACTAGTAGCTTATATATCATATCTAACAACAGCAAAAAAAATACGAAGTTAACAAGTTTAAGGCACTTAAAATGTTCAGATTCAAAAATTAAATTTGAATTTAACAACATATTGAGGGTCACAGGTTCCCCCACCCCTGCTGTAGGCTATCATCCCACCTCTGCAACCAAATGCAGCTTTTGACATTTTCCAATTCTTATTTCTAGCAAAGTGCAAAGGATTTGTGAGGCTGATCCCATCCCTAAAGGCAATAAGGACCCACAAACATATTTGAATCAAACATTCCTATAACAACGATATCAAAGCAGATGCCAATGATGCATTAGGAACTTGCAAAGGAATTATAGAAATTGTGTGTGTTCTGTCTGGCTTGGTACAGTCACATGGGGGTGTTTATGGGGGTGTTTAAGCTGGCCAGGTTTCATATCCATGCCCTAATACATCTCCTCCTAATACATAAACCACATTTCTTTGGGAGCCTGCATCTTTCCCTCTTCCTCATTGATGAATAGCATCATGCAGATGTCACAACTGGCCACTTGGAAATAGGATCCATACCCAAATGAAGCCACAGCGCAGCCACACAAAGATTAAACTGCTGCTTCAGTCTTCATTATATACAAACGGGATGGTAGGCTGAAAAAATATTCATTAGTAGTAAAAAAAAATAACATACAGAAATTTAAAATATCTCATCTAGGGATGGGGGAGAAATTCAATTCAGTTTGCATTTATAGGCAAATGCTTAATTTTCACTTTCCAAAACAAAACAAAGACCGAAACACAGCCTCGGAAACATCAATTGGTCCAACACTCAGCTGCCCGGCTTTAACAGCAACATGCTCCACAGAGCATATAACTCTGATGATTATTTCTCATCAGTTACCATTTTGTTTCCAGGCTCAATTCAAAGTGCTGGTTTTGACCTTTAAAGACCTAAATGATCTGAAGCCATAGTATCTGAATGATCTCCTCATGCTACCAATGTGCTACCGATGTGCTCTGGTCAACATCTGAGGCGCTATTCTGTGTTTTTCAGCCTGCAGATGTGAGGTGGGTAGACACACAAGAGAGGGCCTTTTGGGTCATGGCACCAGAACCATAGAATGTGTTCACAATAGAAGTCTATCTGGTTCAATCACTGCCAGAGATAGGGAAGAAATTTGATTCAGTTCACATTTAAAGCCGAAACTATCAAATTTGCACTATCCAAAAGAATATGAGAACTGAAACAAAGCCATCCTTCAAAATTTGCATTTATCCGAATTTTGTGATGCAGTTCTCAAGCCAAACAATATTTACAAAAATTCATATTATTATGGTAAAATGTGCATAAAATGAATATATGAGTGAAGATTACCAATGCATTATATTAGGATAATTAGTCAAAAATGTGTTTATTCGGAGAAATCTGCACTAAAATGTTGAAGAATTTCCATGAGGATTTTTTGAAAATATAATAATTTGCAGAAATGTGGAGGACTGAATTTAAGATTGGAAAAATGAGAAGCTGAGAGAACCAAATTTGACAGATCTTTCCATCCCTTTCATCAAACAGTGAAGACATGGCTGTTTGTGAAGGCCCATGGGGCAAATTCATATTTTGCTGCTCTCCAGGTTTCAGGCAGAGATCTTTCCCAGCTCCATCTGGAGATGCCAAGAATTGAACCTGGTGCCTTCTGCAGGCAAAGCATGTGCTCTACCACTGAGCTATGGATAACACCTCTTATTTTAAAAAATACACATCAAGAGAGAGGTAGAAAGAAGGGTCATGTTACAAATTATCTTCTCTGGTAGGCTCTGTAGGGAGGCTGAGCTTCTTAAGACTCGATCCTATGACTGAAGCATTCCCTGGGGCATACCAATTCCTCTCAAAGCTCTTTCTCGTAGATTGAATCTGTTCGCTTGACATAGCTTTCTTGAGACTCTGATTCATTATAACTAAATGAGCTCTTGAGCTCTGCAGCAATTGTCCCACAAGGAGATACTTCACTCATCAATCATTAATTTGGAATATGAATTCCATCTTCTTCTCTGCAAAAGTTAATTTTGGGGAAATAATTTAATTATGCAAAGGGAGGATGTCAGAGCCTTTTATCATTCGTAATTTTTTTTAAAAAACCCATTGAGTTGCAAGACTTAACAAATTTGGGGAAGAAGTGAGAGATAATAACACTTAGAATCAGGCCAATGTATTTGACCATAAGAATGGTCCTGCCAACTCCATCTTAGGTGGAACAATGTATTCCCTTGTAAGGTCACCAACTTTTGATTTCAAAGTACAAGTATCAGAAGTAGATCTGGGAGGGAAGGGTGTAGTGCAGCCTTTCCCAACTAGTGGGCCACCAGATGTTGTTGGACCACAACTCCCATCAGCCTCAGCCAGCATTGCCAATGGTCAGGAAAGATGGGAATTGTGGTCCAACAACATCTGGTGGCCCACTAGTTGGGAAAGGCTGGTCTAGTGGATAGGAATGAGAAATGTTTTTCCTGTTCTTTATTGTTCCATCCATTGGGTCATTTGTCCTGCGCACCACTCCTCCAGGCTTGAGTTTAACTTAAATAATTTAGAAAGTTATGTTGTGAATGGATGCATATACATTTTGCTGTAGCATTCAGTTCATGCTGATTAAATCAAAATGCAAAAATAAAAATCACAGAAATACTCCTTTTTTGCACTGTTTTAATTGATGCATCTGTGCCCACTGTTTGCATTGGTAAAACAGAAGAAAAACAGAAAAATCCAGCACATGTCCAGTGGTCTGAACAAGATCAGAAAATCAAAACAGAAGAATGATAGATCACTAGAATATTGGAGCTACACCAGAAATAAGATGATGACATTGACGATGCCCCCCCCCCAATTAGGAAAGAAATTCAGATGTAGAGAAATTTGGAAACATCCCCGGTGGAGCAAGGGCAGCATTTGTTGGCTTGATGGCAGAGCAAGATAGGCCCTATTGGTCTATGCTCACACAACAGCACTTCACCTTCCTCTCTTTGCCCCAGCAGCCCTCAGATTTTGAGGGTGTGCAGTGGAAACATGAAGTGCTGTGGTGTGATCATCATGACAACAGCTTCCTTAGCTGAGCTGACGGAGATAGTCTCGGAGGTACTATTGAGATCCCCTAGACTTTTGGTATTGGGGGATTTCAATGTCCACGCCGAGGCTGTCTTATCTGGTGCAGCTCAGGACTTCATTGCCTCCATGACAACAATGCGGCTGTCTCAATTTTCTACTGGCCCAACGCATGTGTCGGGACACACTCTTGATTTGATCTTCGCCACTGGTCATGGAGATGGTGATCTGGAGGTGGGATGTTTTTCATCTACCCCATTGTCATGGACAGATCACCGCTTGTTGAGATTTAGACTTACAGTAGCTCTTCCCCTCTGCAAAGGTGGAGGACCTATTAGGTTGGTCCGCTCCCGGAGTCTGATGGATCCTCTTGGTTTTCAGAGGGTCCTGGGAGATTTTCCGGCTGATAAGACTGGTGCTCCTGTCGAGGCCCTGGTCGCACTGTGGAATACGGAGATGACTCGGGCTATTGACACGATCGCTCCTGCGCGCCCCCTCCGATGTAGAGCTCATACAGCTCCGTGGTATACCCCGGAGCTGAGAGTGATGAAACAAGAGAGGAGGAGGCTGGAGTGCAGATGGAGGCGAACTCCCAACGAATGTAACCATGCTTTGGTAAGTGCCACCAATAAGTTGTATATGAAAGCAGTAAGGACAGCGAAAAAACTTTATTTCGCTGCCATTATTAGGTCATCCTTATGCCGCCCAGCAGAGCTTTTTAAAGTTGTGCGGGGGCTTTTACACCCTGGCCCTCACTATACTATAGAAACATCTGAAGCCCGCTGCAACGAAATTGCTGGACACTTTCAAAATAAGATTGTTTGCATCCATAGGGACTTAGACTCCGACGTGGTGACAGATGAATCCAGTGAAGTGTCCGGAGCACGGCCTTGTCCTTTATTATTGGATGAGTTTCAGTTGGTGCAGCTCGAGGAAGTGGACAAGGTGCTTGGAATGGTCCGGGCAACCACGTCTGTTCTGGATCCTTGCCCATCTTGGCTAGTGAAAGCTAGCAGGGCTGGAACCACCGGCTGGGCCAAGGAAGTGGTTAATGCCTCCTTGAGAGAGGGAGTAGTCCCTAGTAGCCTCAAGGAGGCAATAGTGAGACCTCTTTTAAAGAAACCTTCCCTGGACCCAGATAATTTGAACAACTACAGACCGGTGGCGAATGTCCCCTTTTTGGGCAAGGTTTTGGAGCGGGTGGTTGCTAACCAGCTCCAGGTGCTCTTGGATGAAACCGATTATCTGGATCTGTTTCAATCCGGTTTTAGGCCCGGTTTCGGCACTGAAACAGCCTTGGTCGCCCTATATGATGACCTTTGTTGGGAGAGGGACAGGGGGAGTGTGATTTGTTGATTCTCCTTGATCTCTCAGCGGCGTTTGATACCATCGACCATGGTATCCTTCTGGGGAGACTTGGGGAGTTGGGAGTTGGGGGTACTGCTTGGCAGTGGTTCCGCTCCTACTTCGCGGATCGTCGCCAGAAGGTAGTGCTTGGGGAACATTACTCGACACCCTGGACTCTCCATTGTGGAGTCCCTCAGGGGTCGGTTTTGTCCCCCATGCTTTTTAACATCTACATGAAGCCTCTGGGTGCAGTCATCAGGAGTTTTGGAGTGCGTTGTCATCAGTATGCTGATGACACGCAACTCTATTTCTCTTTTTCATCTTCTTCAGGTGAGGCTGTTGATGTGCTGAACCGTTGCCTGACCGCGATAATGGACTGGATGAGAACTAATAAACTGAGACTCAATCCAGACAAGACTGAGACACTGTTGGTGAACGCCTTCCCCGCTCAGATGGTGGATGTGCATCCTGTTCTGGATGGGGTTACACTCCCCCTGGAAGAACAGGTCTGTAGTTTGGGGGTCCTTTTTGACCCTTCCTTGTCTCTTGAGGCTCAAGTGGCCTCGGTGGCACGGAACGCGTTTTACCATCTCCATTTGGTAGCCCAACTACGCCCCTATCTGGATGGCGACGACCTCGCCTCCGTTGTTCATGCTCTGGTAACTTTGAGATTGGATTACTGTAATGCGCTCTACATAGGGCTGCCCTTGAAGACAGTTCGGAAGCTTCAGCTAGTGCAGAATGCGGCAGCTAGACTATTGACGAGGACCAGTCGGTCTTCGCACATAACTCCTGTTCTGGCTCACCTGCACTGGCTACCTATTTGCTTCCGGGCGAGATTCAAGGTGCTGGTTATGACCTATAAAGCCTTACATGGCGTGGGACCGCAATACCTGGTGGAACACCTCTCCCGCTATGAACCTACCCGCTCACTTTGTTCAGCATCTAAGGCCCTCCTCCGGGTACCAACCCATCGTGAAGCCCGGAGGGTGGTTACTAGATCTAGGGCCTTTTCTGTGGTGGCCCCCGAGTTGTGGAATAGCCTCCCCGAAGAGGTATGCCTGGCACCTACATTATTCTTTCCGGCGCCAGGTAAAGACCTTCTCAACTTGGCCCCTCAACTGCGGTGTGCCACAGGGCTCTATCCTTTCTCCCATGTTATTTAACATTTATGTAAAACCGCTGGGAGCTATCATCAGGAGGTTTGGGCTGCAGTGCCACCAATATGCGGATGACACTCAGCTCTACCTCTCATTTAAGTCCTCACCAGAGTTGGCTGTGGAGACCATGTCCAAGTGCCTGGACTCCGTGAGTGGATGGATGGGAAGAAACAGGCTAAAGCTGAATCCTGATAAAACGGAGGTACTGCTCGTGGGAGACAAAGGAGGGTTGGGAAATATTGACCTGGTGTTTAATGGGGTAAAACTGCCCCTGAAGGACCAGGTCCGCAGCCTCGGGGTGATCCTTGATTCCGGGCTGACCATGGAGGCTCAGGTTTCATCAGTATGCCGGGCAGCTTGGGGTCAATTGCGTCTCATCCGAAGGCTGCAACCCTACCTTCCTGTCCACCAGCTCCCACTCGTAGTACATGCTCTGGTCACCTCTCGTTTAGACTACTGCAATGCGCTCTACGTGGGGTTACCCTTGAAAACAGTCCGGAAATTACAACTGGTACAAAACACGGCGGCTCGTTTACTTACGAATAGCCGCCATTATGATCATATTACCCCAGTGTTATACAATCTTCACTGGCTTCCAGTTATTTTCCTGGCTCAATTCAAGGTGTTGGTATTAACCTTTAAATCCCTATACGGTTTCGGCCCAGTATACCTGAAGGAGCGCCTCCAACGTCATAAAGTGTGCCGCCCTACAAGATCTGCCACTCAGGGCCTTCTCTCGGTTCCGCCGACTAAAGTGGCTAGGTTGGTGAGGACTCGAGAGATGGCTTTTTCTGTGGCAGCCCCCACGATTTGGAACTCCCTCCCAATGGATCTTCGACATTCCCCTTCCCTAGATATATCTCACCAGGGCCTGAAAACTTGGCTTTTCCATCAGGCCTTTACGACCTTTGAGACTTCCAAGGTGAACTAGTTCTAGAACTGTAATATGAACAATCTACTAAATACTGTAATTTTTACATTGTACTGTACTGGCTATATTGTTTATTGTATTTTATCATGTTTTATTGTACGCCGCCTAGAGTGGCCACTGGCTAGATAGGCGGCCTATAAATTAAAGTTTATTATTATTATTATTATTATTATTATGCTCCCAGGCATTTTAATCATTTTAATCTTTTTATCTTTTTAATCTTGTAATGCTAATCCTTTTATCATCTTATATTTTGTTTAATTGTATTTTGTTTTCATTGTGTCTTATATGTTTTGTGATTTTATTATTATGATGTATGTATTTTATCCTATTCTGTTTACCGCCCTGAGAGCTACTTGGTATGGGCGGTATATAAATGCAACAAAATAAATAAATAAATAAATAAAATGAAACTGGCAAGACCAGCCCCTTCCTTATGAATGCATAGGATCAAAGGTTCCTGTTTTCTCCCCTTACCCATATCTATTCAGAGTCCTCATATGTTAGACATTGGCTCACCTCAACTTGCAGGTTTCCAACAGCAGTTGTCTGAATAGGCGGATGTTAATGGTTGGAGACCCCACCCAAGGATTCTCGGGTCTTGGGATGTATCAGGAAAATAAATGGGGAGTCAGACAATGGAACATTCTTCTAATATGCTAATTTATTTGTGTCTTATATGCTACAGCTGTTAAACACACTCCAGGTGGCTCTAGCCATCATATCAGAATCAGAAAATTAGAATACAGAATCAAGACAAAATATATTGCTGTATACATTCACTTAATATCCAAGTATAAAACCCTGAAGGTACAAAACCTTAGGTTACACTGTTGCAAAAGACTGAGTCCAAGCTCTAAGACACAATAACAAAGTAGTTGGAACTACATACAGTAATACTTCTCACCATCAGATGACATGGATGGATTGGATACGGGCTTCTTGCTTCGACCTTTCTCCAAAGAGACTGGTATAGTACTCCAAGTAGCAGGGCTTTTGATATGTTTTCTTATCAGAAGGTGCACATTCTGTTGCATCTGGCTCCTCCATCCAGTTTCTCAAGCTAGTGTCTCAACCTGGCTGCTCGATCTGGTGTTCTTAATCACTTTTCAGATACCTAGAGGGATCCTGAATCCACTATCCTGAATCCCCCCAAAGTCACAACAATAATCTGCCTTATAAGGATTTCCATCCTACCTTGACAGTGTTATTATATGTTTACAGAACAATACTGCCTGCCTGCCCAGAAATGGAGGGGGGGGGGTTAGAGGAAAAATGTCTCCTTTTACTCTGGCTGTATTATGCTGAAAAAGGAGAGCCTCAGACTTGGCCATCCCATAAATAAGGACTAATACATTCATTTTCAGAACTTTTAGAGAAGAAATTTACATTAAACATGGGATCAGCCCTTAACAATCGGTCCTTTGAACAATATTGGATTCTGCCCATAGTCTCCAGAATTGTATAACCTAGGATATACAGTGGGATACCAATAGCCCAAATAAATAAATGATCATCCAGGAAAAGGGGGAACTTATGTTCGAAGCATGATGCTGGTGCTACCTATAATCTAGGTCAGCCTTTCCCACCCTTTGGGTCCCCAGATATTGCTAGACTACAACTCCCATCAGCCCCAGCCAGCAATGGTCAGGAATGATGGGAATTATAGTCCAGCAACATCTGGGGACCCAGAGGGTGGGAAAGGCTGACCTAGGTTTCAAAGGGCTTACAACAGCTTCAAAACATAGACAATAAATAAGGGGAAATAACTAAAGCCTAACATAAAAAAAGCTAAATTGATTCTTTACAAGGGCACATTTATAGTCAATAAATCAGTCCCACAGATTTTTTTAAATGTTGCTACTGACCAAAGCTCAAATTAGTTGGCAAAATGAAAAGAGATTTAATAGTACATTGTTTTCACTGAATTATTCAAGCCTGCAAGATAGAATGTGGTAATTGTGCAACTGAGGCTCCACTTCAGCGGAACTGAGGTTCAGAAAAGGATATCTGGACTCTCTGCTGAGCTTGCAAAGGTGGGAAGATGATATCAACTCAGCACTTTTACAGTCAAAACTGGAGCTTCCTTTTGGGTAGTTAAAATTGCATGACTGATCACATTAGAAGAAATGTCCCAATAAGGAGCTCTGTTGCCTACAGATTGGAACCAACTGTATGTTCAGTTGATTGTCTAGAGAGTCGGGGCAGACTCATGTAGAGGAGGCTTGCGTTCTCCCTGTTCTCTTACATTCACAAACTACCCCTTCAAAATGGACTTGTTCATTTCTATTAATTATTTTTAGATAAAATGCATTACTGAGCAGCTTGTATTAGTGGGGCAGTTTGTTTGCCTTTTTTCTTTCTTCTTTTCTTTTCCAGCCCATTAGATTTCAAAACTTCCTTTTATCTGCCTGGGTCATTTATTGAAATGACAATAGATCATATGGGACTAGTTGCTTAGCAACTTATCACTGGCAGAATCTACTTAGAAACAAGTGCAATGCTCAACCCAGAGGTCAGAAAAATATATAATATAGGAAGCCAACCAGAAAATGTGTTCCAACAATAAAGATTTCTTAAGAGGGCTCCAATAGCTGTTAGAGAGGATTGCAGATTTTCTACCAAGATTATTTTCAAGCAAAATGGAGAGATGTGCTCAGAATTTTGTTTCACTGACTGCTCTGCTCAGCACTGGAAAGCATAGGAGGAGCTTGTAGACAAGAACTGGCTGGTTAGTACAAATCAAGATGAAATTAACCTATACGGGTGCATGCATGCACATGCACACACTGCTTCTGGCCCATATAGCTCTCTTTAGGTTGCCAGTTCACAATTCAGCAGTGAAAGCCACAACTAGCAACATTTCTCCATCAGGATCTTTATTTGAGACTTAACCTAACCTTGTGCCACAACTGCATTTATATCCCACTTTTCTCCCTCTCCCCATTTTATTCTCACAACTCTGTTGGAGAGATTAGCCTGAGAGAGTGCGACTGGCCTTAGGTCACCCAGTGAGCTTCATGGCTGAATGGGGGGGGGTTTGAATCCTGGTCTCCTAGGTCCTAGTTCAATGCTTTATTTCTTTAATTGCTACACCACACTGGCTCTCTCCACCACACATTATTTTCACTGGTTCCTGCAACTCAGGCCACTGGCTGCATTATCCCGATTCTTTTCACCACCCTGTCTTTTGAACAGCCTTCCTAGAACTCCTCTTTCTCTTCGTCCAGAGCATGCACCCCCTCCTCATATAAGCAGTAAAAGGTGTTTTCAGAACCCTTGCTCTGAATAGCTATTTCTTGCCACAGCTCTCTGCGTCTTCTGCTATTTTTCTCAAGCTTCATGCTCTACTTTCTTTCACCTCAGATTCTTCATTTCCAGGCCCTTGCCTATTCTGCACACTTCTCTCTGTCTCCTTGCCTTTGAGATCTCTCTCACTTAACTTCTCTGTGTTCAGGGACCTCTTCCCAGTCCTTAGTCTGTCCCATTGTGAAGTTTTAATCCCAGCCAAACTGGCATTTTCCCCTGACCTCACAGAAGTTGGACTACAAACTGAGCAACTGAACATTCTGTGCCGTGGTTCAGTGAATCAGTGCCAGAGGTTTCACACCACCAGTGCAATACAGTGTAAATGATCAAATATTTTAAACCTTTTTCCTCAGCTATTTCTTCTCGCACTCATTTATCTGATTAAAATGTGTTGTCAACCCAGGGGTAAGAACAGTGGTTTGATCCCATGGTTCCCAGGCTTTCCTAAAGTGACCTGTATATGGCAAATTACGTTTGCTCATCACCTATGTGGCAGCCCAGGGTCAGAAATTCTGGCCTCAAGCCATCCATTCTAAGACTCTTTGGTTTCTATGAAGGTTGCTTGCAACTTGACCGGATGATACAGACAACCAAGCTACCCTGGGTGAGGGAGCTCACGCCAGAGTAGTTTGGTTGTCTGTATAGCCCAAATGACACTTTACTTTAAATGTGATTGCATGTAATTTGTCTATGTTTCTTTAAAATAGCAGCTATGGGTGCAACACTTCACACACCGACACAGTGGCCATCCTCTCTCAAAGAATTGCCACCCTTAAGCTGCACTTTGCTGCAGGAGGAAAGCTGCTATTGGCACCAATTGTATTGAGCAGGGGTTATTTTCCTCAGGAATACACTGTGGGGAGTGAAGAAGGTTAACACTCCCATATCCAGGCTCTGTGGTTTTCATCCTGATCAGGGCATTCCTGGGGCTTCTTTCTTTCTTTCTTTCTTTCTTTCTTTCTTTCTTTCTTTCTTTCTTTCTTTCAAAGATACATTCAATGCAATTGTGCTTTTAAGATAAAGTGTGGTTTATTCCTATATGTAGCAGTATGGCTAAAGGAGGTGAAAAGTGAAAATAACCATTTGTTAAGTGACCTTGAAGATATACTGATGTATGAAGTTCTCCTTGCAGTGGCTGCAAATTCCTCCCCCAGGGAAGCCAGATGGCATTACCATCTATAGCACAGCAGGAGAACCAGACGTTAGTCCCACAGGACCATTAGCACATCTGCCTTCTGAATTGGAGAAGAACCATCAGCATGCCACTCCACACCTATTCAGTGAGCAAGACAGACATTTCTCCTTTCTACCACAATTCTGCAAAAACAAGAGGTTCAGATGAATGTGAACCATGCCCCTCCTGTCTAGTTTTGTTTCCCCCTTTTTCGTTTGACAATTCATGAAGCATTCAAAAGTTCCTGCTAACCCTTTTGAAACACATTCTAATCTTGTGATAGTGATGAGCATTGGACACCCTTTGAGCATCATGAACATCTGGTTGAAATGACAAGCAACAGGGCGACCATTTTTGAATGGTGCAGTTTTCCGTTTCACACATATCTGGGCTGTTTCACAAATTTTGAAGTAGCAAACCTTGCTTTGGTACAGAAACCTGAGCACACATCATTCCAGAACTGGACATTCCCAACTGATGTACAGAGCACAGGGGTACATGCTGAGCCCCTAGTCCCAACATCACCTCATGTTCTGGTTCTGCCCAACATTCTCACATGGAGCAGGAAGAACTGAAGTAGGATTCTAAGCACATTCAGGTGAATGAACTTAGTAGCCTCGCCACAATCTAAAAACTGATAACACAGCGTGCCAGAATCATGAGGAGACGAAGCATGTTCATCTGAACATCAGTTGCTGGAAACCACAGGGGAGAGAGAGTGCTCTTGCACTCAGGTCTTGCTTTCAGGTTTCCCATGGGCAACTGGTTGACCACCGTGAGAACAGGATGCTGGACTAGATGGGCCATTGGTCTGATCCAGCAGACTATTCTTATGTTATGAACATGCTTAGAATACCCCTTCATACCATCCTATTCATCGTAGGAAGGTTGGAGGTGAAGTGTGGGATGGTGGGGGCATCGGGTCGAGGCCAGCATAAGCATCCTTGTGCCCCCTACACAAGTTGGGAATAATTCCCTGCTCAATATTCATGCCTGCACAGGGCTAGACTGAACAGGAAACATGTCCCAGCTCCCTGGCAAGTATTTTTTATAATGTTAGGATTGCCCTTAAATATAATGTGTAAAGAGGCCCATAACCATACAGTAAAGACCACCATATATTTCAGACTTCTCTTAAGACTGTTATTCATGTTCTGTAGAACAGGGCTGTGCGTGCACCAGAGTGTTAATGCACACATGGGTCGCACATATCTGATTTTGCTGTGTTCACTTTTGCACATAGAATTATAGAATCACAGAATAGTAGAGTTGGAAGGGGCCTATAAGGCCATCAAGTCCAACTCGCTGCTCAATGCAGGAATCCAAATCAAAGCATTCCCAACAGATGGCTGTCCAGCTGCCTCTTGAATGCCCCCAGTGTCGGACAGCCCACTACCTCTCTAGGTCATTGATTCCATTGTTGTATGGCTCTAACAGTTAGGAAGTTTTTCCTGATGTCCAGGCAAAATCTGGCTTCCTGCAACTTGAGCCCATTATTCTGTGTCCTGCACTCTGGGACGATCGGGAAGAGATCCCGGCTCTCCTCTATGTGACAACCTTTCATGTACTTGAAGAATGCTATCATATCTCCCCTCAGTCTTCTCTTCTCCAGGCTAAACATGCCCAGTTCTTTCACTCTCTCCTCATAGGGCTTTGTTTCCAGTCCCCTGATCATCCTTGTTGCCCTCCTCTGAACCTATTCCATATTCATGCACACGCAAGTGCTTTCAATTGAAGTCTCTCTCAGTGTTTCCTAGCCACATTAGTGGGCGGGTGCTTGACGGGATGTGTTTGCATTGTGTGTTGTTGTCCCTTCTCCACACTTAATACTTCCCCAACCTCCTTGACTTCCAGAAACCTGAGGCCTGGGCATACACAGAGGTATTTCTTTACCTGCACGCTGAGCCAATTTTTAAATTTATTTTTGAGATGTTTTGCAATATATTGGTGCAAACCTGCAGGGTTTTTTTCAATAAATAAATCAATGTGTTTATTGTGCCCAGCCCCAGCAGCAGCCCACCGAGGAGCACCTCACCAATGGAAACTGGGTGTGTGGTCAAAGATGACACCCAGCAATCTGAGAAAATCAGAATTAAATGAGGGGAAATGCAGCCTGCCAATTGGAAGAAGCCAATGTCATGTAGACAGTACAAAACATATGCCCACATGGGATGCATTGAATCTACTTTAAACAATGGTGTGTACACAGCTTAGATTTCCTTAGTTCCCCCTTCCTCATATCAAAAAAGAGAGCTTGTATGTTCTTTTTTAAATAAACTTTAAAGACCTCCTGTCACAATGTGTGGTGATGGGCATTAGCTTGGATGCATTTAAAAGGGGACTATCACTATCTATTACCCATGATGGTTATATGGAACCTCCATATTCAGAGACAGTATAGCATTAACTAGCAGTTGCTGGGGTAGGGTGGGGTGGAACAAGCAAAGAAAAGCTATTGCAGGAAAAGCCAATGTGGTGCTCTCCAGATGTTGTTGGACTACACATCCCATAATCCCTGCTGACTGAGGCTGATGGGTACCATCTGGAGGGTACCACAATGACCCTCTCAGAGCTATTGCCTGCTTGCCCTGCTTGTGAGGTTCCCAAAATCATCTGGTTGACCACAGCAGGAAACAGGATGTTGGATTAGATGGTCTAACTCAGCAGGACTTTTCTTATCGTTTTATATGCCGGTGTGGTGCAATGGCTAGAGGTGGATGCTGGGCTTTAAATTCCCACACAGCTAAAAAAGTGCAGTAAGCCATTCTCTCAACCTAACCCACCTCACAGGATTGTTGTGATGACAAAATGGGGCAAGGTAAAGTATGCTACTCTGAGGACATTGGGGAAGGGTGGAATACAAATAAATACATGAACTGTTGAAATTGCCTGTTTTAAAATAACTTCTGCCACTTGGTCAGTTAGATACCTAACTCACAGTCATTTGCTACGGCTATTAAGCTAGCTCATAAATTCCTCCCAAGCCTGTCTTTTGCTTTTCAGATTGAGATATCTGCCTCTGATGATAAAGATAATGACTACCCATCTTTCACACTTACAAAAGAGACCTTGACAGAGGTTTAGTGATGCGACATGCTATTGTAATATGTGCCAAAGTAGAAAGATAATGTCAGTGAATTATGTGATGACTGGATTGAGTACAAAGTTTATATGGCTATGTCAGCAGCAAGCAGAAACACTGAAATAAACACTGATATTTGATATCAAATAATGAGCTAAGCATTATATCTGATGGATGCTATCATAGTAATAGAAATGACAGGATGAGAACTGCTATAATAGGTCTGGTCCATTGGCCACTTTGCACAGTAGCTAATCAAATCGTTCTGCCTTTTAATCTCATATTTTGGCACTGAGGAGAAAAAAAACTCCGAAGCCAGCCCAGTGTCAAGTAAACTCGGTACAAAACACTGAAGGTGGGTAGAGGTTTGCAGACTAAAGTATTTGGCCTCTGAGACTGAGACGATACACGGAAGGATCTGATCCATCTATTTTACTTTGGTAGGAAACATCCTTTCAATCTGCATTAGGGTTGCCAGGTCAGAAGCATCCCCAAACCTGAGATTTTAGGGGCGGGCCTGAGTGATGTCATTAAAGATGATACATTAAGCATCAATCACAATTGCTTGGAGCATACAATTAAAAAAAATCTGATTGGAAATTAACATAGAAATCTTAGCTAAAAGATGGAGCCTGGGTAGGGAACATTTAGGGCTTATCCAAACGGAGCGGGATAATCCATGGTTTCCATATTCGGTTTGTCATCTGATAGTCCTCACTTTGCCGTTTAGTTCGCTCTTTCCCAATTAAAAAAAACGCTTTTTTGCACCCGCACACACAGCGGTAAGACCCCTACATTCTTTTCGCTTTTTCCAAGTTCCGCCTCTAAAACCTCCCCCTATCAACCAATTGGTCAGCAAAAAAAATTACGTATGCTCCTCTCCCCCTTTGCAACGAAGCACAATATGGCTGTAAAGGAGTTCTCGCCTCGGAAGGAAAGGCTGCTGGTCGGTTTCACGCCTGCCTTGTTTCCTTCCCATGAGAATGAAATTGACAAAGCTTTCCTGAGCAGGCTTGAAACCTACCAGCAGCCCTTTTCTTGTTTGTATTTGCGGTATTACACTTAAACGAATGTATGCTTTTCTGCCTTTATTGATATTTAACAAAGCTTTAATCCTTGCAGCCAGTCAGTTCATGCAGAATGCTGCGGCATGATTGCTGACGTGAGTAAGATCCGATCAGCACATAATGCCTCTGCTCTGAAATCTGCATTGGTTGCTGATTTGCTACCAGGCCAAGTTCAAGCTGTGCTTTCCATGTTATGGGTGCCACATAGTACTTGTTCTGCTCTTGTAAGAAATCAGTCCTGTAAAGTGGCAGCATTTTGGATACTCTGTTCATAGGGTTTTCATGGTAAGAGGTATTCAGAGGTGGTTTACCATTGCCTTCCTCTGACTTTGGACACATACCATACTTTCGACACATAATGAGAAGACATGATTCACTAGAAAAGACAATACAGAAAAACAGAAGGGAGCAGAAAAAGAGGAAGACCAAACAAGAGATAGACTGATTCCATAAAGGAAGCCACAGACCTGAATTTACAAGATCTGAGCAGGGTGGTTCATGACAGATGCTATTGGAGGTCACTGATTCATACAGTTGCCATAAGTCAAAATTGACTTGAAGGCATATAACAACAACAATGAAGTGGCAGCACCTACGCTTTGGAACTCCTCTTTTTAGCACCTGCTAAAATCATTTTTGTTTAGGCAAGCCTATCCACGCATGTAGATACTATTGTGTTTTAAAATCTGTTTTTAAATCATTGTTGGTTTTATTAATTGGAATGTTTTTCAATACATGTCTTTAACTGTTTTTGCCAATATTTTTATTGTTTTAATTCTTTCTGTAAACCGCTTTGAGATTTTTTACAATAAAGCAGTATATAACTGTTGTAAATAAAATACATAAATAAATTTTGGAGTCACAGCTTTTAAAAATGTTTTTAAAGATGTTTTGTTTTAATATATTTTAAAGTCTGTTTTTATGATTTTAAAAGTGTTTTTAGTGCTTTTGTTTGCCGCCCTGGGCTCCTACTGAGAGGAAGGGCGTGATATAAATCAAATAATAAATAAAAATAAATAAATAAACTTCATTCACCCAACCCAAAATTCAGAATCATGCCACTTTAAGCTGTTTTGCAACTGTTTAAACTTCTTTTATGGTTATTGGTTTTTAAAGGGATTTATTTCTTATTGTGAGCTGCCTTGTTTTCCAGTCACCAACCGTAGCTATCAAGGTTGTTGGAAAGACTCCATACACACACACACTTGTAAAAATACACCCCATATAATAGTTTATTGTCAAACCAGTTGGTCATTGCAGAACCTTTTTTAAAAAAAAAAATCAGTATTAGTTTCTTACATAATAAAAAATTTGATACCTAGGTAAACCCTGCCTAATTGCTTTAAAATAGGATTGGAGAGGGAAAGATTTACAATGCAAACACAATTCTTTGTTATGTTTACTCAAAAGTCCCATTAATTTACAACACAATCCTAACCATGTCTACTCAAAAGTAAGTCCTAAGTCCTTACTCCCAGAAAAGCAAGTATTGGATTAAATACTTTCATATTGCCAAGGTTTTCAAAGCACTGCCCTCTCCAACAGCCCAGGGTCTGACTCTTGCACACAAGAGAAAAAAAACTTTAAGCCATAATTATTACTTACTCAAACTGAAGATTTCAAAGCCACAATTTCCTGATGTTGCAATTAAGTGTAGGCACTGCCTGGGTCAACAAATCACAACCCTGGCTTCACTTATTGGCTACAATCCTGAAAGGGCGGGGTTAGAGCCAGAGCTTGGGAAAGTTATTTTTTTGAGCTACAACTCCCATCAGCCCAATCTAGTGGCCATCCTGGCTGGGGCTGATGAGAGTTGTAGTTTAAAAAAGTAACTTTTCCAAGCTCTGCTAGGAGCTGCTATAACAGATCCGTTAAACAGATTTAACACTGGCAGGGGGCGGTTGATGTTTTGGTGTATATCTCAGGAACCAGACCACCTAGAAACTTAATTTCTTTTTTAAATTGAAGCTGAGAATCCGGAGATTAAGGTGGGTCAGCCAGAGAGCTGGAGGGACCCCCAGAAACTGGAGTCTCAGGCCAAAAAACAGAGATCTGGCAACCCTAATCTGCATATAGGCTGCATCATTTCCTGTGCAGCTCTCTGTTAAAGGCCTTATCTAGGTCTGTGAGTTCAAAATATCCTTATGACATTTGCAGATGGAACAAAACTAGTTAGAACTGAAAATGCTGCAGAGGAAAAAGTCACAATAATAATTGACTTCGGCATACTAAAGCTGAGATGGGCTGCTGCAGGGCTGCGGTATCCAATTGCAACATGGTCACAATGAATTCACGGGAAGTCTACATACACTCCTGTGAACTTTGTGCTGAACCCAGAGTGGATAGTGTAGTGTATTATCAAGGTGAAGAGCATCTGAATCATTGCGGGCATGATCTCTGCATGTACCAAATGATCTTTACTCAGGGTGTTTGCTAGCTGAAGGTGCTTGTTGACTGGCCTCTGATGGCTAGTGGCTACTTGTTACTGAATACACAACCTGCTTGGGTAGGGGCTTATGAAAAACATTTGACAGATTTTGATGCTCCCTGTGAAGAAGCATGCTGTGAGCTTACAGCAGGTTGACAAAGAGCAGTTATTAGGGTGGTCTCCAACAATGTACTGTTGCTTTGGAGAACTGATACAGATTTAAAGACTAGTAGCACCCTAGGTGCCTGCCCCATCTCCCATGTGTGTGTGTTTTTAAAAAAAAGTTTTTAAAATTCTAAGGTTTTGTTTTTCTAGCTGCCGAGGCAAACCACAGTGATGGTACAGACATTTTTTCTGGCCACTTCACCCAGACTGTCTGGCTCTGAGAATGTCTGGCTTTCTCAGTGCCCAGGCGAGGCAGGGAAGTACAGGCTGGAAGTGGTGGGCAGCTAGTTGGCTGAGGTGGATGACAGCCTAGCTTGGCTCCCAAGCAGAGCAATGCTGTACACCACCATCTAGTCTAGCAGAGAGTGAATGAGTGGCAGGTTGGGCCGATGAGGCTTTGAGCCCTGCCCCCCTCAGTCAGTGCCCAACCTGGCTGACTACTGGCACTGGGCCTGTGAGCATTCCTACATTTTCCAAAAGTACATAAATTTAATGCGAACTGCTCAGAAGATAAAAGGATGTTCCTTGCCTTGGATAAGTGACAATCCCATTCATTATTCTAGGTGGAAATGTATTTTTATAGCCTTTTATTAAAAATGCAGTCTCCCTGGGAAATGTGCAAGGTTTTAAATTATCAAGCTCTGCAACATTTTGTGTGGAGTTTGTTTTTTAAACTCCTGCTCAAACTTTGCAAAAGGCGACTACTTGCAAAAAGGAAATGAACAAACCAAGTGATATAACGAAGTGAATGGACAAATCAGTCTGGTCCCAGTCTATCACTTCTGCATGTGTTCACTCATAAGTACAGTCCATCTCATATCCACATTATTATTATTATTATTTTATCCACCCCAAAATTAGCATGTAAATACTTACCTTAAGGCGTTACTCTCAAACTATGCATTTTTAAATAATTGCAGTGCAGATATGCCCTGAGTGTTGATTTTAAAGACTTTGCATGGCCCACACACAAAAAAATTGCATTTCTCTGGAAAGGTCCAGTAACATAATTATGGTCTTTTGGCTTTATTAAACTCTTAAAATTAGAATTCATAGTGTCTATGAAACCATATTAGACCATTTAATTGGTTCAAACTAAATGGAATTATTTATAATATAAAAAAAGCACATAGTCTTATTTTGTAGAGTCTGTTTTCTTCTCCTTTCTCTACAGGAAACTCCTTCCTTTACTTTTTTAAACATTAAAATTTCCAGAATTCACTACACAACTAAAGTCTGCACATACAACCTCAACAACAAAACAGTATTGGGCATTATTAAATGTACTGCTTATCATCATCCCTGAAAATCAAATCTATTTATTTTCTTATTTATATTCCTGTGCAGATGTTCACTCGCTGTACATACGGAGAAGGGGATTGTGATGGCAGTCCCTTCCCCCTTCATGACCCCAACCTCCACTCATTGCTTGGGACCTGTGTATAGTGGTTGGAATATTGACATGTAAATGGGAAATACATGAATGGCACATCAGAAAAATAGGAGGTATCAATCACACCATACCCATCCAACTCAGGTTAGGTGAGTGGCAGAAGCAGTAGAGCCATCACTGTTTGTGTCCCCTTCAGATAGAAAACAATGTCTGCAATGTGTTTTTATGTCACACATTTCAGGGCCATTTTTAACATGCATACTTCCACCTTGTGACATTTTGACTCATATTAGCCAACAACCAAGTCAAATTCCTCCTTTGTTACAATTTTGCTACCTCCTCTTCCCCTTAGGATGAGACACATCTGTGTCTAGTATGTTGTGCAAACCAGACCCTCAGAACACCAAAACACAATGCTGGGCATGTTCTAATGCCAGACAGATAAATTCTTTTTCCTCACATGTCACATGAGGCACAGGCTTGATCCATACATTCAGCAGAATGAGAATGTGGAATATCTATACCACTTTCAGACTGCAGATAAGAACTGCCATTTTAACTAGCACAGGGGTAAGAACATAAGAATATCCTCATGGATCAGGCCAGTGGCCTGACTAGTCCAGCATCCAGTTCTCACAGTGGCCAAGCAGATGCCCATGAGAAGACTACAAGCAGGACCTGAGTGCAAGAGCACTCTCTCCTCCTGTGATTTCTAGCAACTGGTATTTCAAAGTATACAGCCTCCAGGTATGGAGGCAGAGCATAGCCATTAAGGCTAGTAGCCAACGTAGCCAATGTGGTATCCTCCAGATGTTGTTGGACACCTAATTCCCATCTGCACTAGTCAGCATGGCCTATGGTCAGTCAGTCTCTCTCTCTCTCTCTCTCTCTCTCTCTCTCTCTCTTTTCACAGGCTCACTTTGTGATGTGGAACCCTGATCTCCTTTGGACAATAGTAGGAGAGCCAATGAGATGTGGGGGCAGATCAGGTAGGTGTGACCCCTCCCCTCTCTTTCCTGCTGCACACAATTCTGATTGCATGGAGGACAATGCCTGAAATAGGCTACAATGTTTAGGTTTACCAGATCTCCGGTTTTCAGCTGGATACTCTGGCTTTTGGGGGTCTTCTCCAGGTCTCCAGATGAATCAGCTTAATCTCTGAACTCTCAGCTTTCATTTGAAAAAAATTAAGTTTCTAGGTGGTCTAGTTCTTGAGATATACACCAAAACATCAGCCCCCTGCAACTTCCATGAAATGATCTCATAGCTGGCTGCTCTAACCCCTCCCTTTCAGGTTTGTAGCCAATAAGTGAAGTTAGGGTTGTGATTGACAAGGGATTTCTGGGCCGCCAGGCAGTCATAAGACTCCATTGCAAAGGTAGAAAATGAATGTTTTTTCCTGTTTATCTAAAAATCTCATAAACTGAGTAAGTATATCGCTTTCAGCAGTACCAAAAGTATTTTTTTCTCTTGTGTTCATGAGTCAAACAATTTTAAATTTTCCTGGGCTGTTGAAGATGGCAGTGTTTTGAAAAACTTCTCCAATATGAAGCTTTAATCCAATAGTTGCTTTTCTGGGAGTAAATCTGCAGTGCTGATCCCACATACCTGAAGTAAACCCCATTGAATTCAATAGGACTTACTTTTGAGTAGACATGGTTAGGATTGTGCTGTAAATTAATGGGACTTTTGAGTGAACATAGTAAAGAACTGTGTTGTAAATCTTTCTCTCCCCATCCAATGCTATTTTTAAAGCAATTAGGCAGGGTTTACATAGATATCACTGCTTTTATTATATAGAAACTAATACTGATTTTATTTTATTTTTTAAATGTTCTGCAATGACCATCTCTTTTGGAAAATAAAGTATTATATGGGGTCTATGTATTTTTACATCTCCAGTGTGTATGTGTATATGGAGTCTTCTCAGCAACTCTGTGGTAGGACTGCCGACTGAAAACCAAGGCAGCTCACAACAAGAAATAAATCTCTTTAAAATCCAATAACCATAAAAAGTATACACAGTTGCAAAACAGCTTAAAGTGGCATGATTCTGAATTTTGGGTTGGGTGAGTGTTCCTTATCACTTGAGGCTAGGGTTGCCAGATTCAGGGCCTGAGACTGATCCTATATCTTTAGGAGAAGAGAAAGTCAGCCAAGTGCAGGTTTTCTTGCAACAGTGTAATGGGAAAAACCACAAGGTGGAATTCTCCCTTCCCCCTGCACAACTTTTAAAGATACAGAAGACATCTTGGAGGCCGGGCCTAAAGATACAGGATCAGGATCAGGCCCTGAACCTGGCAACCCTACTTGAGGCTGCACTTCTGTGCACGCTTCCCTGTTTGAGTAAGTCACATTGAATACATTGGGACTTGCTTCTGAGTAAACAAACAAAGGATTGCACTACGAATATCTTTACAGGTTGTGTAAATAATAAACATCTTTGACAGTCATGCTTATATAAATATTTATTCATTTAAAGCACATGACTTCCCCTAAAGAATCCTGGGAAGTGTAGTTTCCCCCTTAGTTATAGTTCCCACCACCCTTAACAAACTACAGTTCCCACAATTCTGTGGTGGGATTCATGTGCTTCAAATATGCATTGAATGTGCTTTAAATGAATGGTGTGGATCTGTCCTAGATATGATATGCATTCATTAGTGAATTGAAAAGAACAATTTTTAAAAAATACTTTTTTAAACAGGGGAAGGGCTGTAGCTCAGTGGTAGGGCATATGCTTTTACATGCAAAGATCCAAAATTCAATTTCTGGAAAAGACTATTGCCTGGAATCCCGGAGAGCCAATGCTAGTCCATGTCATCAGTACTAAGCTAGATGGTACCAAATGGTCTGACTCGGTATAAAGTAGATTTCTTTGTTCCTCAAAGTGGAAAGAGACCCAAGGGCCACAGTGACTCAAAAATTTATTTATGTATTTTATTTACAACATTTATATACCACTTTATATACTGGAATTAAAACAATAAAATTATTGGCACAAACAGTTAAAGACGGGTATTTAAAAACATTCAAAATAATAAAACCAGCAATGAGTTAAAAACAGATAAAAAACACAATAGCTTCCACCTGCCTGTATAGGCTTGCCTAACATAAATGTTTTAAGCAGGTGCTGAAAAGAGTACAATGAAGGTGTCTGCCTAATAGCAATAGGCAGGGAGTTCCAAATGTAGGTGCTGCCACACTCAAGGACTGATTTCTTACAAGAGCAGAACAAGTACTACGTGGCACCTATAGTATGGAAAGCACACCTTGAACTTGGCCTGGTAGCAAATCAGCAACCAGTGCAGATTTTGGAGCAGAGGTATTATGTGCTGATAGGGACTCACTCTTGTCAGCGATCGTTGCATAGCATTCTGCATTAACTGCAGCCCCCGGGTCAGGTTGTGCTGCATGGGGATTTCTGTGACCTTGGCTGACTGGCCACCAGGATTTTTTTGGTTTTGGTTTTTGGTTAGGAATCCTGACTGGTTGTGGGATGCTGAGTTTTCTGCATTACTCATAGGAATTTTGTTGTTGTTGGTATGGTATGGTATTGCATTTAGGAAATCATCACCGTCTTTTATTTTTATTTTTCTGTTTGCATTTCATATACCTTTAACCTCACTCCCTTACATCCATAGAAGCAACAACAGTGGTTCCATGCGCTCAGCTCAACCCCTTAAACCCACTGATGATGCACCTTGTTGGTTGTCAGTTAGTACTCACTAGAATTGGATTGGCTGTCAAAGTAAGTTTATAGCAGCCCACAAGGTAGACAGAAAAGGGTAGAGAATCTTCTTACTCTTATTCATTTCTCAGGACTCTTTCTGAAGTGAAGAGTCAAATCTGCAAAGACATTTGGAGCAGCCATATTGAAAGGTAGGGGCAGGGCATTGCAGGCAGGGGGTTGACAAACCTGCTTGGATATGGGTATCTTTGCAGAGGATCCCTAGTCAAGCTTTACTAACAGCACAATCCAAACCATATCTACTCAGAAGTAAGTCCTGTTGACTTCTATGGGGCTTTGTCCCTTAGTATGTGTGTTTAGATTTGCAGCCTTCAGGGGCATCCATCTTTACTCCTGAGTGCTCCTATCTAACATCTCCAGAACACTAGGCTCCTTTCTTCCTACAATGGCCTTCTGGTGACTGGGCTGGCCTGAGGGCACTTAAATCATTCTTGACAGAATGAAGTAGGCTAGATTAAATGTTCCCTACCCAGGCTCTATCTTTCAGCTAAGATTTCTATCTTAATTTCCAATCAGAGAAATGTTTTTGTTTGAATTGTATGCTTCAAACAGCTGTGGTTGATGCTTAATGTATCATGCTTAATGACATCACTTGGGCCCGCCCCTGTGACATCACTTGGGCCCACTTCTGTGACATCACTTGGGCCCACTTCTGTGACATCACTATGACCTGCCACCGTGACATCACCAGGGCCCGCCCCTGAAATCTCAGGTTTTGGGTAGAGATGTGAAGGCCTGGAAAAATTCAGAAAAGAACTGGGTTTTTTCCATTTTCTTCCAAAGCCTTTTTTGTTTTGTTTTTTCTGAAAAATTGGAAAAATTGAAACAAATGGGGAAAAAATGGATTATGGAATGTTTTATTTTAGCATGATGAATAAAATGTTTCATTGAATCTTGGTCCCCCCCTTTTTTCTCAGTTCTTTTTATGGGAATGGATGCTTTATGTCTGCTTGACACTGTGGAGGACTAGCGGAGACATAAATAATTTTCTTTGTTATTAATGTTGATGGTTTCTTCTGCTTTTTTAAATTGTTTTTTGCCTGCTCCTCATAAACTGGCAAAACGAAAGAGGTTCCTTACAGTTCAGGTGTTCCTTACAGTTCAGGATCTTGCAGATCCATTTGTTACAAAAAAAAGTAAAAGTTTCAAAAAGTATATTCAATTTGTAATAATTGTTTGAATAAATTGTACTTTTAATATACCAAATGTGATAATTTTATGCCCAACCAACTTGTACATAATTACATTTGATGTTCCTGAAGTAACTAAGTGACTTTCAATCTGTAAAAAGTGCTAATATTGCATTTTTTCAATTTTTCCAAAAATATCAATTTTTTCCTGAAAAAAACCCAGGAAAAATGTTTTTTTCCCATGGCTTCAAAATTTCCAAAAATTTTACATCTCTAGCTTTGTAATCCTTCTGACCTGGCAACCCTAACAAAGTTCCATGTATGTGCTGAGTTCTCTGGATCAAGGCAATAGTTAAGTAACTAAAACTAATCATTTCTAAAAGAACAAAGCAGGAACAGCTTCAGGTGGGATCAGTTTTGAATTGTCAGTGGTGTCTTGTTCAACGAGAGAAAAGGCAGTTATCCCAAACAAAGCTCAACGAATATGATGCCTAAATACTTAATTAGATGGGATTGGGCTGCACATTCTAATATTAGCATTTCAGAAAAGCTCTCTCCTACCATGAAAAATCCCTTAAATGTCACCTGAATCCCACTGCTCTAAGCAGTGCATACAGCTTTGTAGAAGGATTTGGCATCGTGGGGATGTGTGGGCCCCTCTCATAAAAGCACATTATTTTTCAGCTGCTTGGGAATTTGACAAAGCTGCTGCAGCAGCAGCTACCGGCCAAAATATCATTAAGAGATTTCCTGTCACATTAAATTAATTAGATATTTTCAACTCAGGGTTCCAATGAGCTCGTATAAATCCAAGAAATAATAGATTTTAATTTTTTATTAAGCCCCTTAACACTGGTTCTGAGAGAGATTTTAAGCAAATATAATACAAAACGTAGATTTAGTTATGCTTCATTTTCAATTTGCAGACAAATTGCACAAACAACCCCCTATTTAGCCCATTAAATCCAGTGAATAGACTCATACCAGGAGACTCCAGTTGATATTGCACCTCAGGGCATTGGAGAAATCAGGCTTGGCTTCAGGAGACTCAGGTTAAGAGGCATGAGCATCTGCCTGCTTTCTGTGCTGTGTTCGTGCCACCACTGCAGGTGGCCAAAGGGCAGTAGGGATAGGCGAGAAATTTGATTCACTTTGCATTTCAAGCCGGATATATCAAATTTGCACTTTCCAAAACAATATGAGAACCAAAACACAGCCATCCTTCAAAATCCACACTGATATAAACTTTGCAATGCAATTTGCCAACCAGCATTTATAAAAAATATGTATGTTAGGGGAAAGTGTACATAAAGATGAATATATGAGTGAAAATCAGACAAAAACGCATTAAATGAAATTTGCTTACAAAACTGTGTACATTAGTCAACACTGCCTACAAAAATGTGTTTCATTAGGAGAAATTCATACTAAAATGCTGGAGAATTTTCATGACAATTTTTTTTAAAAAAAAGCAAATTACTGCAGAAATGTGGAGAACTAAATTTAAGACTAGAAAAAGGAGAAATGGAGAGAACCGAAATTGACAGAACTTTCTGTCCCTAGAGGGCAATATTGAAACTACCAACTCTGCAGAAAACACAAGGGACCAATAGGATTCCACCTGATTTTGTAAAATTCCTGATGCTCTTCCCGCTCTGCAGGCTGGGTGTACCATTGGCAGAGTAAGGCAGCTGCCTCAGGTGGCAGCTGCTCTGGGAGCAAAGTGCTAGAGGGCAGAGCTATGTTTACCACATCACCTGCAATGCACCCCCTAAGTTAGCCTGTTGCCCCCAGGTGTGGTGCGCTGGTGGATGCTGTTCTATCACTGGCGTTGAAGTACGATTCAACTGCCAGTCCAGTCAGTTTTTGTGCATGGCGTTTGGCCAAAGTGCCATTTCCCTTCTCAGCTCAGGCAACAAATGTCTTGGGATGTCCCATTATCAAAACAACTCATCACTTGGACCACACTGAGCCACTCTTGAACTACCCATCCCGTTTTGCCTTGCTTGCTTGCAGATTAACAACCCTGATGTTCAGATCCTCTGCATTTGGAATTGCCTCAAAGCTTTGAAAGAAAGTACTTTGCACCAAAACAAAACAAAAGACCCTAAAGGGTAGAAAAGGGGGGGTGAAACCTAAAACCTAAGGCTAATTACAGTATGGGGTTGATTTTTGTCAGGATAACATCTGAGGACAGAAGGGTTAACCCCAGCTCACTGAAGTCCTGATGAAAACTCTGAGTGTGTGTGCGCGTGCGCACGCGCACGCACGTGTATGTCACTAATATTAAATTTAAAAATCCAGATGTGATTGCTAATTACACAGAGTTACATCTGCTTTACCTCTGGGTGATGTGAGGAACATGCTTCTTTAGCAGAAATTGTGACTGTAGCCCTATATATATTTACCAGGAAGTACATTCTCAGAGAGACTTACTTGAGTGGATTGTGCATAGGATTGTGTGGTTAAACGGCAGTTAATTTGTGTCTTGGTTAGCAATTTATAACCCTTTTCATGGATTCACCTGGAGACATGAGGTTATAAACCATGGACAGTGGCAGGAGTGTCACATAACCTCCACCAAAAAAAAAATCTCCAGGCAAATGGGCTGCTGTGCAGGGTTTCTAACAAGGGTGTGCTTTGACCAGGCCTGGAGCCAAAGGGTGGCCAAGTTGGGCCCTGGCCAAGGGCCCCTGCAGCCCACAGGGGCCATTGAAGGGCCCCTTGTATGGATGGGACAGTAGCGCTCCCCTGCCACGATATGTGGCAGAGTCCCTGCCACAGATCAGAGAGGGAGCTTCTAGGCCATCCACCCGTTCGCTCACTCCACCTACCTATCTTTCCTATCTTCTGCTGCTGCGTGCACTGCAGGGCTGCCATCAACCAAGATGGGGGCAGAGGCTTCTTTAAGGGGCTGATGCCCCTACCGCCATCTTGGTTCATGGCAGGCATGTGCATGTATATGTAGCATACCGCACATGCATGCCATCAACTAAGATGGCGGTGGGGGCATCAGCCCCTTAGAGAAGCCTCCGCTGCTATCTTGGTTGATGGCAGCCCTGCACGCACAGCAGTAGGAGACTGGAGAGAGGTAGGTGGAACAGGCAGGAGCTGTATGCCCGGGCAGGCTGGTGCCCAAGGACCCAGTCATGCCTGGTGCCAGCCCTGGCTTTGGCTCTGTGTGTCAGCTAGATAACAAGGTAAATGGGGATAATTCTGGGGTTTTCCACTCCAAGTTGATTTAAGTCCATTAATTCCAATGGGTCTACTCCAAGAATGACTAAAGTTGGATATATCACCCACAGTCTTGTAAAGCTGACTGAGTAATGAAAACCTGAAGAAAACTGCTACCCTGATAAACCTGTGAAATGTGTCTGGGGAAAGTTCAAAAACAGCAGAGAAAAGCAACAGATCACAGCTAATATCTGCTGGTCATAGTACTCTGACTTTGAATAACTGGAGACATTGCTATCTATCAGTCTTGTAGCATTTCAGAGGTGGATTATCATTATTCAGATTTTTTTTCCTTAGGCCGACTATTAGTAATTTTTTTCAGCAGGAAAACTGGCAATTTCTTAGGAATAATCCTTCATACACAAAAAAAAGAATGAAAAACTATCACTGTAATGTTTCATCTTTTCAACTTAGCTAGCTTTCTGATAACTCTTATAGGGCTATAAAAATGATATTACTACTGGATGTGGGATAGAGTGCACCAGGTAGTAAACACTGTTAAATGTTAAGAGTCCATTTTCTCTTTCTGAAAACTTTACAGAAAAAGAACAATGTGAAATAAAAAAAAATGTGTTTGAGATCTGCACAGATAACATGTTGCTCTCATGTGGTCCACGGCATGTCCTCATTAAACATTCACATTGATTTTTAATTATATTTTTATTGCTTCTTTTATTTCTTATATTGTATTTTATTGTATATCAGTTTGAATTCTATAGAATGCAGTCTGTAATACAATAAAATACAACAGATAAGAAATCAAAGAAGCAATACAAATACAATTTAAAATCATACAACTTCTAGCAGAGAGCATTACAATTGCTATAACTGGCGGGAAAAAAACTATGAAGTGGTCTGCCAAGATCATCAGCCATTTTCAAGTGGTCTATGGGGGGGGGAGTTTGGGAACTAGTGATTTATAATAAGTAATTTTGTTCATGACCATAACATCCCCCACTTTTCTTAGCTGTACATGTCAGTTTTTGGAAGAATGCTGTTTCTCCAGGTCTTTGCTACCATTATCCCAAAGGCAGTCATTCATTTATGAAGGAGAAACTGACAAGATTGATTCAGGGACACCACTTGGGAGTGGGCTAAACCTAAAATGAAGCATTTCGAGAAAAGAGGAAAGAGTTATGCACTAAATATTGGGTAGGTCTGGAATATTAGGCCGGTCTGGAATTAAGTTATTTAATGATGGCTGTCACAAACAATAAAAAGGGAGATTGCACTGCATAAATAACCAGTGATGAATTCTTATTTCACGGGTGCTTTCATCCAGAAAACCTGACTGCATGCATTCATCCCTACACACATAAACACATTCTCTGGCCCTATACTTTCTGACAGTTGAGCATCAAGCCCTGCAAGCCTTGGTTCAACTTCTGGCATATGATTAACAAGGAAATACATTAAAGTCAGTGATCCATTTTTAAAATATAGTGGTTTAAAAAAAAAACACCCAACTTTCAAGCCTTTACTAGCTCTAGGACAGAGATTGTACATTACATGCAGACACCTGCCACAAAGTAAGACCTGGAAAGATCTAAAACAGCCCTAATTTGGAAAAACTTTGAGCACAGAGCGTGATGTGCATTAGTTAAATCCATTCAGTTAATCTGGTGCAGCCAAGGCTTGCCTGGGGAGTGGATAGGCACAGGAAACGTACAAGTAATATGTTGGACCACCTGCCCTTCCTTGCTGGTTAGTAGTCAGAGTGGGGTGGCCAGGTGGGCCCAGGATGTTGCGAATACAGCACTGTTTGGTGCCTGCTACCCTTAAAGAAGTGGTAGTGTGTCCACTCCTTAAAAAGCCCACCCAGACCCATTGGTGTGTAATAACTGCCTGCAAGTCAGTGTTAGGTCCAAACCCAACACGTAGGCCGTCACTGTCTACTCAGCCCAGTGACGGCCTACGTGTTGGGTTTGGACCTAACATCAGCAATATCCCTTTTATGGGGAAGGTGGTGGGCAAGGTTGTATGGACCTATTGTAGGCATTTCTGGATGACACTGTTTAACTGGACTCACCTCAATCTGGGTTCAGGCCTAGTTTTGGACTGAAACAGCCTTGGTCATCCTGATGGAAGACATTTATTGAGATAAAGACAGGAAGAGTGTGACCCTGTTGCTCTTACTTGATCTCTCAGTGATCAAGAATTAGAAGTCAAGACCAGACTATATTTATGCAGCAGCAAGACTATACAATTAGAGGCTGGCTCAGTTCTAAAAATCCCACACTATATTCTGTGATGCAAAGTAAACGGTCTGTGGTTAAAGGCCACATTCCCAGAGTGTTTTAACAGTCAGTCCCTCTTCCCAGAGAATTCTGGGAATTGCAGCTCTGTGAGAGGAGCAGGGGTCTCCTAACAACTCTCAGCACCCTTCACAAACTACACTTCCCAGGATTCTCTGCGGGAAGCCATGACTGTTGGAAGTGGAACAATAGTGGAATAAATGTATGGTGTGAATGTGGGCAAAGACATAGTTGAAAGTGGGGGGGAGCCTGGCCTCTGCCCGATAGCAATCACCAAAGCAGGCTTAGCTCCAGACTCAAAAAATGTCCCTGGGTGTTCCCCTGCCTAAATTATTACTCGAGGGGAATTACATTGGATGAGAAGGCAAAGACTATTCACCTCCCCTGACACTGGACTGTTCAGCCTTCACCAGTAGAGGGCACATGTGGGCATGCCATGGACTTCTGTATCCCAGAAGCTTCTGCAATATAAGAATATGAGAAGAGTCCTGCCAGATCAGACCAAAGTCCCATCTAGTTCTCTTCTCACAGTGGCCAGCCAGATGGCTTGTGGAAAGCCTGCAAGATGGACCTGAGTGCAAGACCTCTCTCCCCACTGATGAGTATCTATAGATCCCACTTGCCATAGAGATGGTCATTTTGCTGCTGAATTGCAATTGGCACACTCTTCACTGCCACGAGTCTGACCAAACACGGGCTAGAGCCTACCTGAAGGCCTACTCCATGGCAGTATGGGCAGCAAAGAAATTATTCTTTTCAGCCACCATTGTGTCTGCTGGGAGCCGACCTGCAGAGTTGTTTCGAGTGGTCAGGGGTCTCTTACATTCTGGCCCCCGAGAGGGTAATTTAGACCACTCATCAGCCCGCTGTCAAGAATTTGCATGACACTTCTCAGACAAAATCGTTCAGATTCGTTCCGACTTGGATGCTATGGTTGATACAGGCTCAGTGGATGTAACTTTGGCTCCTGCTTGTCCAATAATAATGGATTCTTTTCAACTTGTATAACCAGAGGATGTGGACAGGATCCTTGGAGAGGTGAGGCCCACCACATGTCTGTTAGACCCTTGCCCTTCCTGGCTTATTAAAAGTGCCAGAGGGGGCCTAGCCGAGTGGGTGAAGGAAGTGGTCAATGCCTCCCTACAACAAGGCAGAGTTCCAATGTGCCCTAAAGGAGGCAGTTGTAAGGCCTTTGTTGAAAAAGCCCTCCCTGGACCCCTTTATTATGGATAATTATCAGCCAGTGTCTAATATCCCATTCCTGGGCAAGGTAACAGAGTGTGTGGTGGCCTCCCAACTACAGGGATTCCTGGATGAAACGGATTATCTAGATCCATTTCAGTCTGGTTTCAGACCTGGTTATGGGACGGAGACGGCTCTGGTCGCCTTGGTAGATGACCTACGCAGAGAACTGGACAGGGGGAGTGTGTCCCTGTTGGTTCTGTTGGACCTCTCAGTGGCTTTCGATACTATTGACCATGGTATCCTTCTGGGTCGCCTTACCGGGATGGGACTTGGGGGCACCATTTTATGATGGCTCCGTTCCTTCCTGGAGGGTCGAACCCAGAAGGTGGTGCTGGGGGATTCTTGTTCGACTCCTTGGCCATTGGCCTGTGGGGTCCCTCAGGGTTCAGTTTTGTCCCCCATGCTATTTAATATCTACATGAAACCTCTGGGAGAGGTTGTCCGGAGGTTTGGGGTTCGGTGCCATCAGTATGCAGATGACACCCAACTCTACTTCTCCTTTCCACCTAATTCCAAGGAAACTGTCTCGGTTCTAAACCAGTGTCTGATAGCAGTGGTTGACTGGATGAGGGTGAACAAGCTGAAGCTTAATCCAGACAAGACAGAGGTGCTCCTAGTCAGTCAAAAGGCGGATCAGGGAATAGGGGTTCAGCCTGTGCTGGATGTTTTACACTCCCCCTGAAGACGCAGGTTCGCAGTTTGGGTGTGCTCCTGGACTCAGCCTTAAACCTGGAGGCCCAGGTTTCTGCGGTGGCCAGGAATGCTTTTGCACAGTTAACACTAGTGCGCCAACTGCGCCCGTTCCTGGAGTCGTCTGATTTGGCTATGGTGACTGTGATGCGTCCTTCCCTGGCTCTCCCTGTCAGGTCCCTACCTGCTCGTGGTTACTGCCTGTCTCTAGGCACCACCAGGGACTCCACCAGTCCGGACCGCACTCTCTTATGGTTTACCTATCCGCTCTAGCACAGATCTCAACAGATCCCCCTGCTAGGCAACCACCAGTAACGTCCCAATACTAGTATTCCCAGAGACTCTGAATACTGGTATTGTTATTCTCTTCACCGCTGCCACCATTTGTTACAGTTCCCCTTCAGCCTTGGTCATTACCTTACCCTCCCTTCTGGTCTGTGAAACCCCAGCCAAGGATCAGGCCTTTGGTAAACCAAATTAAGTATTTATTACAGATAACAAAGCTAACAAGATTAACAAGATTTCTTCTTAAGGCACATAAGCATATGGTTTTACTCAATACTAATCCGAACTCCACCTCCCTTCTGGCAAACAACTCTCTAAACCCCACCAACCAACCCACTCAGTTCTCTTCTCCCCCCCGATTCCACTCTCACTCTTCCTTTTATACATTCAGCCATTTTAAACACTCAGCCAATCATCTCGCATTCTACTGCCCATTCACTCCCCCTGCTCTTTCACTCTACTTACCATGTATCTTCTAAAACAACAACACTTACCATATATACATTAATATAGGAACATCACAGTGACACATGCCTTAGTTACATCCCGCTTAGACTACTGTAACACGCTCTACGTGGGGCTGCCTTTGAAGACTGTTCGGAAACTTCAGTTGGTGCAACGAGCTGCAGCCAGAATGTTAACTGGGGCTGGTTACAGGGACCATACAACTCCCCTGCTGCAACAGCTTCACTGGCTGCCAGTCTGTTTCCGGACACAATTCAAAGTGCTGGTTATGACCTATAAAGCCCTATGCGGCTTAGGTCCAGGCTATTTGTCAGACCGTATCTCCCTATATGATACTGCCCGGGACCTGAGATCTTCAGGAGAGACCCTTCTCATGATCCCAACACCTTCACAAGTGCGACTGGTGGGGACACGAGATAGGGCCTTTTCGGTGGTTGCCCCTAGGCTCTGGAACTCCCTCCTTAGGGAGGCAAGAATGGCCTCCTCTGTGCAGTCTTTCTGCCGACAGCTAAAGACTTTTTTTTTCCGGCAGGCCTTTGGAACTGAAGGTTTTAAAGGTAGTGACTGAAGAGGATGCTGTATGTTATTGTTTTACTTGTATGCTCCTAAACTGGGCTGCAGTTTTTTAAGAGTAACTGGTTTTAACATCTTAATAGTTTAATCCTGTTTTAATGCTGATTTTATATGTTTATATGTTTTATATTTTTATAGGTTCTTAATGATATGTACTATTTTTATCTGGAAGCCGCCTTGAGTTCCAGTTTGGAAAAAAGGGTGGGGTATAAATAATAATAATAATAATAATAATAATTTATTGATTCTGGCAGGGGTGGGGGAGAAGGCAAACCCCAGAATTATCAGCCTAAACCTATATAGACAGACAGACTCAAAAAAAGTTAGGATCAGGACTGAAATTCTGGGACATGCATGTGAACTGCTGAACCTGCCCAAAGCAGGGTCTTCCAATGCAGCTATGTGGTGTGGTTTTAAATGCATGTGTGTGGCAACCACAGTCAACCACTGATCAATCACTCTTGCTAACATTCCCACTCTCCTGGATGCTGAAGAAAAAAAGCATTTCCCCTTCAGCTTGTGTTACATGCAGTTCAAGGTTTTCTTGTTATTACAGCTATTAAATTACCAACATTTTCCTGCAGAAGCCCTCCCCAAAGATGTGTGTTTAGAGCTTTGGGGGGGGAAACATGTGTGCATGTTTTATGGCTGTAATAAGCTAGAAATCTTGCAATGAACAAGAATGCTTCCACAGATGGCAAAAGTGCAAAGGCCCAGTATGCATAATGAAATATCAAGAGTGATTTCCTTCATCTGTTGGGTAGGAGAATTGTCATTTCACATCCATCAACTGCTCCCTCCCCCTCGAAAGGAGGTAGAGCCACACATATATGTAGGGTATACAAAGTCCTTGCTTTTTCTGTCTGATATGTTGCTTTGGAGAGATGTACCAATATGAGGTTAGCTTTTGCCCCAGTTCGGAGGGGGTGCAAGAAACATGATTGATGTGTTGGGCACAGAATAAGCAGAGATTCCTCAGAATCTGTTTTGAGGTTTTGTAAAGCAAGTTTCTAGTCCTTGTGACTGGGAATATTGTTCGAAAGAGAGTGGACAATTGCTGTTGACATCTCAGAAGCAAGAGAGGTGCGTTCAATAAGATTTTCAGCAACTGGGGATGACACTCCAGACTCCTGGTCCGTCCCTTGTAGAAATGGGGAAGAAATGTGATTCAGTTTGCATTTCAAGGAAAATCTATCTAATTCATATTTCCCAAACCACTATGCAAACTGGAACAAAGCTAACCTTCGAAATTCACACTTCTCCTAATTTTGCAATGCAGCTCTCCAGCCACGCAACATATACAAAAATGCATATACTAAGGTAAAGTGTGCATAAAAATGCATATATTAATGAAAATAATATACAAAAATGCATTATATTAGGGGACATATAAGTATTAGAGAAATATGCTTTGCAAAAGTGTGCATATGAGGCAAAAATGCACAGAAAACTTTAAAGAGGAGGAAAAAGGAGACATGTTGGTAAGGATAACTTCATGGACACAAGTGGGATGCCCATACGATCCCTTTTTAGACACTCAGGTTGCCTACGTTTTTTTGAGGAGGGAGAGGGTGGGAGAGTTGTTAAAATTCTTTCTTGTACTGTTGATAATGACCTGGTTATATACTTCTAACTATGAAAAACTGATAAATAAATGTATTTTAAAATGTGCACTAGGAGAAATTCACACTAAAATGCTGATGAATTTTCATGAGGACTTTTTTTACAAAAAATCACAAACTGACATGGAAAGGTAGAGAACAAGACAAGACTGGAAAAATGTGAAAGGGAGAGAAACTGAAATTGACAAACTCATTGATTCTCACTCTTGATTAGCAAAACCAGAATTATATAAATAACAAAAATGGTAGGCATGCACTGAAGACCATTTCATTTTTCAACACAGCTTTAACATTCTGCTGTTTTTATGGATTGCTGCTTTTTAGCTTGTTATCTGATTTTACATTTTAACACTGCTTCTGCCATAATTGGATGGTCTGCCTGTTTAGGTTTGTTTTCCTTGCATTTCATTGTAAGCCATTTTTGGTTTTTTGAATTTTGAAAGCAGGATTTAAAAAATAATAAATAGCAACAGCTTTGAATATACAGTGGAGACTAACACTTATCGGTGGACAAGGTACAAGGGATGATAAGAATTCTGCCCACTTCAGATTTAAAACAGGATTTTTCAAGATTTTGCATGCCACGGAGCGACTTTTCCACATCACCAGACTCCAGATCATCAATAGCTTCAGCCCAAGATTTGGCAGTTTTCACTAAGGCTGAGCTGAAAGTTGTCCATGAACTTTCAGCTTGAATTTTATTGTTTTATTATTATTATTTATTACATTTATATCCCACTCTTTCTCCCAGTAGGAGCCCAGGGCAGCATTTTGAGATTCCAAAGATGAGAAGGAAGGCAATCTTGCAAATCTGGGGGATTTGCTCCACAGTGTGACACGAGCCCTGTCTGCAGCTGCCACCCCTACCCCCCGTGCTGCCTGGCACACTTCCCTTCCCCTGCCTGAGTCCACTCCTACCTCACTGATGGGGGCCTTGTATATAGCCCACCTCAGAAGAGCCATGGCCACCAATCTTTCCTTCCAGATGGGGGGGCACATCCTCTCCTGCCTTCTCCTCTCCCTCCTGCTTTTAATGGCAAATGGGAGTACAGCATTTAAAGGGTTAATACTAGAGATTAAAGGGTTAATACTAGAGATTAAAGGGAAAGCCTAGCATTAAGGCTGTTAGTGTCTATAGTATTAACCCTTTAAATGCCTTTTTTACCTTGTTCCTACCTTTCATTCGAACTGGATGAAACCTGAAGTTATTGGGGGGAAATGATGACTGATCAGAAACACATTCCAGTTTGACAGAACGCTAGTGGCTTGGGACAAGCAAATGGAGCCCAACCCTAAGGTGGACACAGTGCATTTACTGTTCACATCGTAGGCATATGATGCAGTAACCCTGTCGAAGTCAGGATATGGTCTGTGTCTTCATGGGAGACCATCTGGGACAATCTATGTAGAGTGGCATGAGCTCAACACAAGAAAGGCATGATAGCAATGAAGAAAATGCACAAATAGATAAGTTGTCCAGTTCTGGTCTTGGGGGAGGGCAGGGACAGGGAAGCAAGGTCAGACACTGCACCCCACAAAGTAAGCAACTTGGGTGACAAAGGCTAGAGGTGGATTGAGACCTTTTGAGCCACTGCCTCCAGTCCATGTCTTCAAGGCTGCACCCACTTTGAGGGAATTACAGTCCTTAAACGGCCAAAAGTCTGGCCTGCCAACAGGCACTTCTGTACCCCATGGCTTTCTGCCTGGTGCACACCTGCACCTTTGACCAGTGAGGTGGGTTGGCAGATGATCTGTTCCTTGGGCCTAGGGGAAGGCACCCGTGAGAGCCCCAACTCTGGCTCTATGGGTCTTGTTGCAGTATGATCTGACTGAGGGGGTTCCTGTCCATCAGCCTCGGGATTAGTAGGCCCTTGTCATCACTATCTGGATCAGAGTTAGGAACAAGGTCTTGTTGGCTGGCTGGCTACAAGCCTATAAACCTGAGAGACACTCCACCCCAACATGGCCTATATGATTTTTAAAATGGCTTCAGTTTGGTTCATTTTGCAAAAAGATGCTGCTTGAGATCTGATGGAAAAAGCAGCTGAAAGAGTTAAGTCCGCCATTTCATCTGAGAAGATGATGCCAGTCATATGCATAGGACATGACCTTTGGCAATCCAATCAATCTAATCCCAAAAGTAATTGTGAAAGTTTGGCCCTCAGGACAGGAGCCCATTGTTCAGATCTTAAGCTAGCTAAAAGGTGAATGCCACCACCTGTCTTCATAAAAGAAAAGCCCATTACCTCATAATAGGTATGGAAATTAAGGAAGGACCCAATCAATTCTGCATCCCCCTTTAAGGCTTTTGTCCAGAAAGGTATAAAAACTGGACTCTTAGAGCCATTTTCGGGTCAGGGTTCTGGGTTCCGGTTGCCCAGTTCCACTATGAAATCACCTGCTGAACCACTGTTCTGGGCTCTGGGTCTTGGTCACCCACCCTGCTGAATATCACTGTACCTGAAATCGCCTCCTGAATCACTTAACCAACCAGAACCTAGGGGTCTGACTTTCCCCTGCTTCTCCTTCACTCTCTCTGGACCCCTGCCAGCTGAAACAGAGGTCCCTGCTTGCCGAAGCTGCTTCAAAAGCTCTTTTCAGGACTCCATTGCTTTTCCTGCTTTGCTCTGGACCTTTGCTAGCCAAAGCAGAGATCCAAGAAGCCATTTCAGGATCCCTGCCTGGTGCATCTGCTGTGCACCTGCATGACCCAGGAGTCTAAACACGCTTCAGTTTGATTTCTAGATTGCCCATCAGGGCTGGGAAAGGTATATCTTGCTCTCTGTTCTGTCTCCTGGAGGTCCTTTCCCTACAAATTGTAGCCTCCACATCTGCTCCCTCTGCCTATCTTTGACTCTGTGTGTGATTTTTTCAGAAGCCATGCTCTGGTCCTCCCTGCCCAGCTGCACATGACTAAGGCCTAGTCTGCAAAGTGAGGCCAGAGAGAGAGAAGGGCAGGCTACTGTGCCTTCCTCAATTCCTGAACTCAACTCCCCCAACTCCTCTTATGCCATGTGTGCTTGCTCCTTCGTGTGTGTGTGTATTTTGAGAGTGTATGTGAATTTAGCTATGATTGTTTATTTAGCTAATTTCCTCACACATACAGGGCCCCACTCATACGGTGGGTTAGGTTCCAGACCCCAGCCGAAAAGCGAAAACTGCCAAAAAGTGGAATATAGCTTTCCCCCCCACTAATAATAAGAGAAAGAAAGCGAGCTAGCAAGTGAGCCCAGCTCCAAAGGTGCCTGGGCCAGTGGCAAGCCAGCAGCAGCAACCCCAACAGCTGCCCAGTGACCCTGTCTGCCAAGGGACCCCTTTGCCGGCTGCATCGGTTCGCGGGTTCCTTCCTGCCGCCGCAAGCGCAGTGCTCACTCCATGGCTGGAAGTGGAAGATGTGCCTCACCGTTGCCATCGTGCCTCACTCCAGGGCTGCGCTTCACACGACTCGCCTCCGTTGGAAGGAGCAGCGTAGCAGCCCAAACTGAAAGCGGCTGCACATCAGCCAGCTCGGGAAAGGGGGACGGAGCAAGAGGTGGCAGCGAAGCCCAAAGCGACATACCTCCACCCCACCCGCTGGCCCCCATGTGCGGGTCCTAGCATGCTTCCTGCTGCATGCCACAGCTCCCGGAGGAGGAGGAGAAGGTGGCGGAGGACAGGGCTGAACTCAGCACATGCACAGGAAAACTGAACCTTCACCCCTTGTTATCAGGACTGGCCCCAGCACAGCTTCTACTATTGGGCTCCATCTGGACTTCATCTAAAAAATGATAGGCACAGGCTCCTCTCGCTTGGGGCAGGAGAACGAGAGGCCGGTTTTGGATGGTGCAGATTTAAAAGCGCAAACCTCCGGCTAATTGCGCAGTTCAAGAAACGCAGCGGCATCACAAGGCGGCTTCCTTTCCTACGCCAGCCGTAGCCTGAAGCGTCTCAGGTGACAGGGAGGGCAAGTTGTGTTTTGCAGCCCAATTTCGAGGCTGCTCCCTTTGCTGTACAGTCCGATTTGATCATGCGGTTTGGAAATTGGGTGTTTAAGAAAACAATCCCCCCACCTTCTATGTGGGAATAATTAGGCAAATTGATGCCTTCCGTAACTCGCACGCAGCTTCCCTCAGTTGTTCTGGGGTGTGTGTGCGTGTGTGTGTCTTTTTCCTTTTCAATATGTTTGCTTGCTGGTGAAAACTGACATATTAGCGGGGCCCTACTGTATTGTTACTGAGCTAAGCCCCACTAATGTCAATAGATATGTATTGGTACTGAGCTATGCCCCATTGAATTATTAAATGTGTATGGTTTGATTCTCTATGTATATACTCAATAAATATCCCCATGTCTAAGATCAGCATGAAAGTAAGTTACTGGGTAAATCTGCCAAGATGCACTATTGCCAATGTCAAAAGATGCTAATTCACAAGACTTGTAGAATGTGTGAATGTGAAACACGTGTCTACAGAGGAGTCTTGCTAACAGTCTGGTTCCTTGGCTAGTGACTCTGCAGCCTCTAACTCAGCATCTTGGTTTCTGCTGGACTGTGGGGTCATGATATAAGTAATGGGGCTGTACTAGTTTAGAGACAAACAATGCCATTTAAACTGGTCTGATACTATTTAGTTCAAGCGTTCTCAAACTGTGGTCCATGGACCACCAGTGTTCTGCATGCTTCATTCAGGTGGTCTGCAGTACAGCCACATTAAATATTAGTACTGATTTTTAATTGCATGTTTACTGCTTCTTTTATTGTATAACAATTTGAATTCTATGGAATGCAAACTGCAGTACAATAAAAACAATATATAAGAAATAAAAGAGGCAATAAAAATACAATTAAAAATTAGTGTATAGCACAGCACATTACAATTGCTACGAGAGGCAGAAAAATCATAAAGCGGTCCACCAAGATCCTCAGCAATTTTCAAGTGGTCCATTGGGAAAGAAGTTTGGGAACCACTGGTCTAGTTCAAGACACAAACTAGGTGTTCTGGGAAATATGGCTGCTGCCCACTTTCCTCTCTGACCTTTATCTTTCCAATAACAGAGAAAGATGTTGTTGCATTCAAAGTTCCCCTGCAGAAAGAGAGGGAGGAGTCAATATTAAGTTGAATGGAGGCAAGTAAACTTAGATCATGATGACATCACATCATGCATCATCTTTTACTAGATGTGATCAGGGAGGCACACACTGGAGATGCGGGTCAGCACACCCATGCATCCCTCACACATTGTCTAGTTTGGGCCTATGAGAATGATTACATATTATGGAGTAATTTAATCAAAGTATCAATGACTTACCACTAAAGGGGGAAAAACTGCTTAGAAACTGGTAAAGGATAAACAAATGGCACAATCCAGCCTGTCTCCTTCTGGAAGGAAGGACGGGATATAAATGTAATAAATAAATAAATAATTGTGAGAAATATCTGTCTGAATTTAGTCGTAGGAAATATTTTGATTCATCAAGTGTGTTTGTGTGTTTTTTGTAATCGGACAAAGAAATATACATCTCATTGCGTGTTTCCTTACTTGCCCTGGCAGCTAGGAATTTAAAAGCTAAATTTGTGTCTCAGCTTTCAACGATCTTTGTTTGTAATGGCATATTGCTAAACAAATAAAACAATTATGGTATGGTAATAAATAAATAAATAAAATACCATCACTTCAATTGTATAGTTAAGTACATGCTTAAATCACTCCCATCAATAAGACCTGAAAGTGCTTACTTTTGGCTGGTTCATGCCAAATGAGAACACAGTTTCTTGTATTCTGATATGTAGAATTATATTTATAATAAATACAATTGTAATACTTATATTGGTACACAGAAGAAGATGGGAGGTAGGCTGTTTAGAAAGTAAAGGGTTTTAAAATGAATTGTTCTTTCTGAAGCTAATATATGTCGAGGCAACAGTTTGGGCACCTTCTTAATGGAAAATTTAATTTCATGGACTGCTAGGTTTTGTAGATCGACTCTCTCATGCTGCATGGTGCGCATGGGGAAAGGGCTGTTGTTCAATGGTAGAGCATCTGCTTGCATCTGCAAGGTTCAGTCAATGGCATCTGTAGGTACGGTGAGGAAGAGCCCTGTCTGAAACCCTGGAGAGCCATTGCCATTCAGTGTTCACAGTACTGTGTTAGGTGGGGCAATGGTCCAATAGTATAAGAAAGTTTCTATGTCCCTTCCAATGCATTAAGTGTCTGCTTTTCCACTGGAGAACCTTATATTTAGTGCTACAATTTAATACTTCAATTCAGCAACTGCTTATTACCCTGGTCTCTGTTATGGCCATTGGGTGAAATCCAAAAGAATGGAGGCCTGACTGCAATCTATGCATCAGTGCACATTCAATCACATAAGAGCATAAGAAGAGCCTGATGGATTGGGCCAGTAGCCTATCTAGTCCAGCATCCTGTTCCCACAGTGGCCAAATAGATGCCCATGGGAAGCCCGCAAGCAGGAACTGAGTGCAAGAGCACTCTTCCTCTCCTGCAGTTTCCAAAAACTGGTATTTAGAAGCATACTGCCGCTGACTGTGGAGGCACAGTTTAGCCATCATGGCTAGTAGCCTTTCCATAAATCATTGAATTTGCACGTCGGGGCTTTGTTTGATTTTTCTCTTGGTCTAGGTTTCTCAGTAAGGGTGCTTGAGGAATTCAAGCTTTGTGGATTCTGATACAAACTGGCTTCATTTGTACCTCCCAGACCAATGTGCATATTGGAACAGTTGTCCGTTGACTTTTGCATTTCCTTGATGTTTCAACAGTTCTTATCTCAAAAAAAAAGTGTATTTAAAATGGACATTTTGCGAGAAAATATGTTTAAAATATTTATTTATTTATTATTTGATTTATATCCTGCTCTTCCTCGCAGCAGGAGCCCTATATATATATATATATATATATTTAAATATGTACTTCAATGCAAACAAATAAGAAAATTGTGCAGATTAATACAGAAACAGGATGGAACTGACTTAGGAGTGCACATTTGTGACTGTCATTGACCAGAAATCAGAGCTTGGAAAAGTTACTTTTTTGAACTACAGCTCCCATCAGCCCCAGCCAGCATGACCACTGGATTGGGCTGATGGGAGTTGTAGTTAAAAAAAGTAACTTTTCCAAGCTCTGCCAGAAATAGACTGATTTATCCATCCCTAGCTCTTGAGACTGTCCAACTTTTATCTTCAGGATTTTTCACTTATGAAAGAGCATTGTCACACTTACAAGCATGCAGACAGATATCCAATCCAGGTAAGGAAATCCATGCACATAAGAACCTGCAGGCACATAACTGAGTTGCATTATGGTCTGCACATGAATGACCAAATGAGCAGAAAGTCTATCCACATTGTATTGCTCTGAATGAAATGCACATTCTGATGTGCATTTGTATCTTCATAATGCCTGTGCACAACTGATAAAGCATTAATATCTTGTTTATATGCAACTAGAGTTGGATCAGTCTGAGGAATTTACACAATGAATCAAGACAACTACGTACTAGGCACTTATCACAGACTTAAATATATATATTTGCTTCCCAAGCAGTAAAGTCTGTAAAATCTGTTCATCTAGAGCAAACTTTTCTACAATCCATAACAGACTAACAGACTTCAGATTGATAGATTCTAGATTCCCATCAAGCAGGTTTTCACTGACTTGAAGTCAGACGCAGGTTATGTCAATGTAAGGTCATGTCAGCAATGGATAAATGTATACCATATAAAATATGACAACTGATATTAAACACAAGCCAACAGCAACATGCATTTAACTTCCTTGTTGTCTGATCTTGGTATCTAAAATGATCTGAGCATTTGCCATATTGTGTTGGTCTGGCATGGTTTTTAAAAAGGCACCTGATCATCTTAAGATTAAATTTATTTTAATAAATATTAATATCACAAAAGAGTCTTATAGCACCTTGAAGACTAAGAACTTTACAATGACATAAGCTTTTGTACACTAGAGTCCACCTCGGTCAGATGCATATAATGAAGTGGACTCCACTACATCACCGCTCTTGCCATAATAAATTTGATAGTCTTTAAGTGCCAAAAGACACAAATTACTTTTATTTATTTATTTATTTATTATTTGATTTACATCCCGCCCTTCCCCCCAGCAGGAGGACTTCTATAGTTCAAAAATGGTTAATTTCCCTTTTTCTCCTTGATGTGAAGAAAATTAATCTGATTACAAATCTAACTTGAATGGTCACCATATGAGATCACTACTATTCATCTTTGACATTCTGCATTAAGGTGATATCTTCATTGTGCTGTCAACAATAATGCTTTTTCATTTCCTCACCCCCCAGCCTCAGGACAACTCATTCAAAACTCATTGATGTATATGGTTAAATTAATTTGTTCCATCCCATTTGCATTATCTTGCAGCTGGTTCCAGTGAAAGTAACTTACCTTCACATTGCCTAATTATCTCATTCTGGCAAGTCCCATGCAGAGCTTGGAAAAGTTACTTTTTTGAACTACAGCTCCCATCAGCCCAATCCAGTGGCCATGCTGGCTGGGACTGATGGGAGTTGTAGTTCAAAAAAAGTAACTTTTCCAAGCTCTGGTCCCATGAGCTCCTTACAATATCTTCTTAAATACTTTTGTATTCTCAGCTATTTTGACCATGGGATAAAATAATAATGAACTGAATTGAATTTTATTATACGGTCACAGACCCATCGAACAATTTTTTTTAACAAACAATGTAAAAACATTAAAAGCATACCGTATTAATATAACAATATTATCATAAAATCACTTTAAAAGGGGGCATTCTTTCGCTTCGCCTGGACTAAATTAATTTTTTTTGCAACAGATTCTGTTGTTATCGGCATCAGACATAAGGAATTGTAAATACCGATCAGTGGATCTTCCGGGGAAACTATTAATTATAGGGAGAATAAATCTAAGGCGTTCAGCATAATAGAAATTACAGAAGAAAAGGATATGGGTCAGGGATTCAACCTCGGTGGATGAACATGGGCAGACACGATTCACATAAGGGATACCTTGGAAGCGCCCCTCAAGGATCGCAGGGGGAAAACAGTTAAACCTCGCTCTGGAAAACAAGAGGCGATATTTCGGAATAGACAAATTTACCAGGTAGGCAGTATGAGCAGGGAATGAAAATTGCAAACCAAAAAAATAGGAGAGCAAGTGTTATGGCCCTAGATCTAGAATATTGAAGATCAATATTTTTAATGTGTTGCTCAATGATGCATTTGGCTGAGTTGGAGTCCAATGAGGACAAGAGGTCTAATGAAAGGCCAAGCATCTTTAGTTTGTCCTGAAAGTTCTTTATCCATGAGCTAGTATACGAATCTTTCCATAGCAGATGTAAGTAGCCCATATCAGGGTTGGCATAGGCCACTTTAATCCAGAATCTGAAGGCTGAGAGCCAAGCGGTGCATTCAGTAGAAGGGATCCCTGCTTCAAGGCGGAAGCCGGCAGCTGATGCACAGCGAGGCATGCCAAAAATTGTTCTCAGGAAAGAGGACGGATTCAACTTTGGCATTAAAACGTGGAGCCCAAATTGGAGCCCCATAAAGGAGTTGAGAAAGAATTTTAAATTTGAACACTTCAATCACTGCTGGAATATACTGCCCACCCTTGGTAAAGTAGAAGCGAAGTATAGCCTTAGTAGTATTAAACGCGGATTGGACCGCAGAGCAGATATGGAAAGACCAGGAAAGAGTTGTCTGGAATGAAACCCCCAAGTATCTGAACTGCCTAACTTGTTCGATTTTCTGGCCCTTAACTTTCCAAGGGTGAACGGACAGACGCCAGGAGAATACCATGATCTTTGACTTACTAAAATTAATAGTTAGAGAGTTATTGCTACAATAATTCATAAAAGCATGTAAAAGGCATTTTAGACCTATATTGGATAAGGACATTAAAACAGCATCATCGGCATACAGAAGAAGAGGGCATTCGACCCCTGCCAATTTGGGGGGATGGAAATTATTGGATGAACAGCTGTTACTTAAATCATTAAGGAAAAGGTTAAATAAGGTGGGAGCCAAGATACATCCCTGGCGAACCCCGCTGGAGGCCGGGATGAAGTTTGTCAAGCTACTATCGGCGCCTCAGCAAACGCGAAGGTGGTATGTTGATAAAGACAACTAATAAGGAAAAGCAGTCTCTTATTAATTGTGGAGCAATCTAACTTAGACCAGAGTTTGGTCCTCGAAACAGAGTCAAAGGCCACTTTAAGGTCCATAAAAGCAACTGACAGGCTGTTGCCATGAGAGCTTGTATACTTCTTGGCCAGATGAAATAATATTAGGCAGTGATCCAAGGGAGATTTACCCTTTCTAAAACCTGCCTGCTCTCTGCCCAGAATGTTTATTTATCTTTATTTATTTATACCCCACCCTTTTTCCAAACTGGAACTCAAGGAAGTTTTCCTCCTCAATCCATGTCAGCAGCCTAGCGTTGAGGAAACTGGCATACAGGCATACCCCGCTTAACGTCGCTTCACTTAACGTCGCCTCGCTATAACGTACATGCTCCATATGCCTGTATTTCTCCAGAAACACAGCTAGCAAACCACTTACAGGGTTAGGGTTAGGATTAGAGAGAGGCGCAGTAGCGCAGCAGCAGAGGCTTTAGCAGGTGGGGATGGAAATAGACGCGATCACGCCACCGCAAATCAGCTGGGAGGTGCGATCGCGATCAGCTGGGAGGCGCGGCAGCAGAGGCTTTAGAGCGTGGGGGTGGAAATAGACACGATTGCGCCACCGTAAATCAGCTGGAAGGCGCGATTGCGATCAGCTGAGAGGTGCGGCAGCGCAGCAGCAGAGGCTTTAGCGTGGGGCTTTGAGGCTCCGCATGAAGGAGAGGGGAAAAAAGTTTTTAAAGGTAGTGCTTCACTTTAAGGACATTTTTGGTTTACGTACTCGCTCTGGTCCCATTGAGTACGTTAATGTGAGGTATTACTGTATAGCTTACCCACGATTGATAAGAGGCTAATAGGCCTGTTGAAGGGGTCGCCCCGTCCCCTTTCTTGAAAACTGGGATAATTACTGCCTCAAGTCAGGATATAGGGAATAGGCCTGAATGATTAATATGGGAAAACAAGTTGGCTAATAAAGGAGCCCACCAATCAATATGGAGCTTTAGCAGCTCAGATGGTAAGGCATCAATGCCCGGAGCCTTGCCAGATTTTAAATTTCGTATCAATGAAAGGCCAAGTAGGCAAAAGGGAGGAGTCCACATAGGTCAAAGGATCGAGTGACCGACTCCCATCATCAGAAAACAGGGAAGAGAAGTGGTGTTCCCAGATTGCAGATGGTATATTGCATTGGGAAGAGTTAGACGAACTTAAAGCATCAGTCACTAAAGCCCAGAAAAGTTGCTAGTTATTATTTAGGGAAGCACCTATCAGGGCCTTCCATTCATTTTGTAATGCTAATCTCTTTTTGATAGAGATTAGTTGCTTATATTTCTTTATAATGGTAAAGTATTCGGATGGTAATACGTGAGCATTGTTTTCCTGATAGTGCTTATAGGCCGTTCTCAGTTGATTCCTAGCCTCAAGGCAGTCCTTATCAAACCAGTAGGAAAAAGGCAGTCTGGAAGATGAACTAGGGGGGTGCGGCTTAGGCCTTAAAGCCTCATATAAAGCAGAGGACAGGAGAGAGTAATCATCTAAAACAGCAGAAACATCGGGGGAGGCCCCAAGCATTAGCATTAGCAATTCAAAATCTAAGGGCCATACCCCGAGAGGAAGCAAGAAAACAGGCAGCCTTGTTTGAGGCCTCTATGGACCAATAAATCCTCTTGTAGCTAGGGCAGGGGTCCTTATCTACATATCAGAGCTTGGAAAAGTTACTTTTTTGAACTACAACTCCCATCAGCCCCAGCCAGCATGGCCACTGGAGTGGGCTGATGGGAGTTGTAGTCCAAAAAAGTAACTTTTCCAAGCTCTGCTACATATTGCGGATGAGTGACCAAATGACCAAATTCAAAGTGTCAGTGTAAAGTTTAAAGGAAAATGGTCACTATCAAGTTTGTCGACTATGGCAAAATTAGAGATCTGACATAGACATAATTGATCATGCTGCTGCCTTGGGTAGAAGCATATGTGAATTCTGCACTATTGATTAGTTCTGCGTGACCATTCAGGATCATCAAATTTAGGCGGAATAATAATGAATAATGCTAGGACTAGGTTGAACTAAAACAAATCCATCAATTAAATTCATTTTACCACCTTCTCCTGAAGCACTTGGGACTCAGTTTGCAAGCTGTAAGATGCTTACCTAGGTAGATAACTGATCCAATATGACTAATTTTCAGCTTCCAAACAACTGAATGCATACACATTTTTGCTGCAATGGTTTTTCAGTTATGCTTTTGTGTGTGTGTGTGTGTGTGTGTGTGCGCGCGCGCGCGTGCGTGCGTGCGTGCACGTGTGCTATAAATATGATGATGATGGACTGCCTTCAAGTCGATTCCGACTTATGGCGACCGTATGAACAGGGTTTTCATGGTAAGCGGTATTTAGAGGGGGTTTACCAATGCCTCCCTCTGAGGCTGAGAGGCAGTGACTGGCCCAAGGTCACCCGGTGAGCTTCATGGCTGTGTGGGGATTCGAACCCTGGTCTCCCAGGTTGTAGTCCAACACCTTAACCACTACACTAACTGGCTCTCACTATAAATATACCCCATGTTTTTATAAGAGTGATTTTACTTTACTATGGTATACAAATCACCTTTTTAACTTTAACCACATTGTTGAGATGAATATTTTACAAAATGAGTTTGACAAATAAAGGAGAGGAAAGAAGAAAATTTGTATGTATGGTAAGTCACAAAACTTCTAGTCTCCTGCAAATATGAATTCAAACAGTTCAAATTTAGCTGCAACATGATCCATGTTAAAAAGGTAAAGGTGTCCCCACACTTATAGTGCGAGTCGTTTCCGACTCTTAGGGTGACGTCTTGCGATGTTTACTAGGCAGACCGTATATATGGGGTGGGTTTGCCAGTTCCGTCCCCGGCCTTTCTTTACCCCCCAGCATATGCCGGGTACTCATTTTACCGACCACGGATGGATGGAAGGCTGAGTGGACCTCGACCCCTTTTCCCGGAGATTCGACTTCCTCCTTTCGTTGGAATCAAACTCCGGCCATGAGCGAAGCTTCAGCTGCATTACCGCTGCTTACCACTCTGCGCCATGTTAACATCTGTCAAATTCAGTTGTGAAAAGCCAGCAAACCACATGATCATTTGATCCCGTACTGCAGGATGTAACAATGGAACCAATTACCTAGGGAAGTGGTGGGCTTTCCAACACTGGAGGCCTTCAAGAGGCAGCTGGACAGGAACCTGTCAGATATGCTTTCATTTGGATTTCTGCATTGACTCGAGTTGGACTCGATGGCCTTACAGGCCCCTTCCTACTCTATCATACTATGATTCTAACAAACAAGGTGAATGAAATGTTATGATTACTTTTAAAATATAAATAAAAAGTAACTTTAACATATTAGATATATTAAGTCTCTTTTTTCAGATAACCTGGTTGAAAATGAAATCTGAACATGAGTCTAAAATACAGCAAGGCCAAGTGTATCTGCGTACATACCATAAAAAACATAGGGAGATTTGTCCAGACCATTGGTTCGTCTAGCTTAGTATTCTATACTGGCTGGCAATGGCTCTCTGGAGTTCCAGGCAGGAGTCTTTCCCAGTCCTACCTGGAGACACTAGGGGTAAAATCTGGGATCTTTTGCATGGAACGCATGTGCTCTTCCACTATGCTGTGGCGGTTTAAGTAATTGCTGGGTGTTCGTTCCAAACCAAGGGCAGGAAAACTTAACCAGCATTATATAGTAATACTGAGTAGTCAAGAGGTATACATGCATTTCTAAATGCATTATATGGTTCTCTATGTGAAGCCTTGCTTTCAGAGTCCCACTCCTTCTTGATCCTATTGCCACTTTCTACTTTTTACATATAATTGTTTCACTGCGACGTTTCAGCTCCCAAACTCCGCTGCTTACAGCTGGGCTCTGTTTATGTGCATCCTGCTCTCTCCTTCCCATATGGAACAGTGGGAATCGGTAGTGAGAAGCCTCCATTGCACCCTGTACGCTGGAGTTGCCAAGGTGCCACCAACAGAAAGCTGTCAATAGAAATTGCTTCTTTTCTCACCGAAGTACCTGGCCGGGTAATAAAGGCATTTGAGTGCTGTCAGATTATACAGTGTGAATTTATTACAATGTGGGATTCTTTTTAGCATCTGAAGTGCAAACATGATCAGTAAAAATGGACATCATCCATAATTTTTCATAATTATTATGAAACAACTTTGAATTTTTATTTGTCATAATGATACCTAAATATTTCAACTTTTTCTCTATTGTAAAATCTGTCTTGTCCATTAACTCTTTCTGTTCCCTTAAAGTTAAATTTTTCACCAACATCTTTGTTTTTTGATTGTTGATCTTAAATCCTGCTAACGGTCCAAATTCTTTTAATTTGTCCATCAATACATTAATTCCTTCCAAAGGGTTTTCTAGTACAATTATCAAATCATCAGCAAATGCTCTCAATTTATATTCTTCTTTTTTTATCTTTAATCCCGAAATCCTTTTATCTTGCCTTATATCTCTAAGCAGCACTTCTAAGACCAGAATAAATAAAAGGGGAGATAATGGACATCCCTGTCTTGTACCCTTTTGTATTTCACATGAATCCGTTAAATCTCCGTTAACAATTATCTGAGCCTTCTGAGATGTATAAATCGATCTAATCCATTTTATAAAATTGTCTCCAAAATCCATTTGCTCCAAAACCTGAAACATAAATTTCCAATTCAAATTATCAAATGCTTTTTCAGCATCTAAAAAAATCAAAGCTGCTTGTTTATCATTTCGTTGTTCTAAATATTCCAACACATTCAAGACATTCCTGACGTTGTCACGTAATTGTCTTTTAGGTAAAAACCCTGATTGATCTTCCTGTATAAATTGTTGCAATATTATTTTCAATCTTTCTGCCAAAATCATTGTAAAAATTTTATAGTCATTATTCAATAGAGATATTGGCCGATAATTTTTTGTTTTAGTTAAATCTTGCTCCTCTTTAGGTATTAATGTTATGTTAGCATTTTTCCAACTATCCGGTATCTTTCCCTCTTGCAGAATAAAATTCATTGTAGACTGTAAAGGTAGCAAGAGTTCTTCCTCCAAACATTTATAATACATTGCAGATAACCCATCTGGTCCTGGCGCCTTTCCTAATTTAATTTTGTTTATAGCTTCAGATATCTCTCTTGACGTAATAGGGCCATTAATAGCTTGTCTCTGAAAGTCTGTAATTTTAGGCAAATTCTGTTTAGATATATACTCTTCTATTTTTTCAGATGGAATTTCCTGACACTTGTACAATGTTGAATAATATTGATGAAAAATCTTTTTGATTTTTACATTATCTGTCAGCGTCTCATCTCCTTCTTGTATCTTTAAAATAATATTTTTTTGACGTTCTTTTCTTAATTTATATGCTAACCATTTCCCCGGTTTATTTGCAAATTCAAAAGTCCTTTGTTTAGCAAAATTTACCGTATATTCCGGCGTATAAGACAACTGGGCGTATAAGACGACACCCAACTTTTGAGAAGATTTTCCTGGGTTAAAAAGTCATCTTATACGCCGGAATAACAGCCCCCCAACCACAGCCACAACTCTTCAACCCGCTTGCCCCCATAGCAACCCGCCCCCAGCCGCAAGAAAGACCCTGATCCCCGTTTAAAAAGCCAGCGTCCCTCTCCCCTTTCTTCCCTGCGTGGCCAGCGCCCCCTCGCCCCATAGCCCGCACCGACCTTTGCCCACCAAGAAGTGGATGTCGCTGAGCACCTCGTTCTTGAAGAGGAAGGCGAAGCGCTCCTGCACCGTCAGCTTCGTCGCCTGCCAGTTGTAGGCCGGCTCCCGCGGCGCCAGCAGGCCGGAGGCGGCGGGTGGCGGTGGAGGGCGCTGAGGAGGAGGCCGCAGGGGCAGCTGTCGGCAGCGGGTTCCCGCCTCCGCTGCCTCCCGCTGCTGCTGCTGCCGCTGCCGCCCGGTGGTTGTGCGTCAGCGGAGGCGCCGGCGCGGCCTGCGGCGGCAAGAGCAGCAAAAGCGGCCCGCCGTTGGCCGCCCGAGGAGGAGCAGCCGCCGCCGCCGCGGCCCCGTTGCTCGCCTGAGCAGCCGCGGGCAGAGGAGCAGCAGCAGCGGCGGGAGGTGGCGCAGGCGAGGCCGCCACGGAGGAGAAGGACGCGGGGAAGCTGCTGCTGCTGCTGCCGCCGCCCGGTGGTTCTGCGTCAGCGGAGGCGCCGGCGCGGCCTGCGGCGGCGAGAACAACGAAAGCGGCCCGCCGTTGGCCGCCCAAGGAGGAGCAGCCACCGCCTCTGCGGCCCCGTCGCTCGCCTGAGCAGCCACGGGCAGAGGAGCAGCGGCGGGAGGCGGCGCAGGCGAGGCCGCCACGGAGGAGAAGGACGCGGGGAGGCTGCTGCTGCTGCTCCCCACCCCGGCCGCCATTTTGCGGCGGAGGAGGCCGCGCAGGAGATGGCGGGGACGGAGGAGCAATGGGGATTCCCCTCAGGGGAGGGGACGCCGGGCCAGGCTGCAAGCAGGAGAAATACTATATTCCGGCGTATAAGACGACACCCGGCGTATAAGACGACCCCCAACTTTTGTGAAGATTTTCCTGGGTTAAAAAGTCGTCTTATACGCCGGAATATATGGTAGTTTCCTTTCAATTTCTCTAACTGTCAGCATTGATACTTGCTTCTGTAACATTTTAATTTGATTTACAATAGAAACTTTAGTTGGATTCTTTTTCAATTCTTCCTCTTTTTGTTTTATTTCTTCCAAAATTAATTGCATTTTCTGTTGTTTCTTTTTTTTTAATTCAGAGTTACATTTAATAAAATATCCCCTCATAAATGCCTTACTTGTATCCCAAACGATATTTTCATTTGTTCCTTTATGTAAATTATGTTCAAAAAACTCTTTTAATTTCTTCTTACATTCTTGTACTACTTTGTCATTCTGTAATAAAGATTCATTTAGTCTCCATCTAAATCCAAGATTTTTTTTTTTTTAAGTTAATATCACAGGATTGTGGTCCGAAAAAGTTTTCGGTAATATATCCATTTTAAAAATATCCTTCGCTAGAATTTTAGACATCCAAATCATATCAATCCTCGAAAATGTTTTATGTCTTTCTGAAAAATAAGTAAATTCCTTTGCGTTATCATTTATATATCTCCAGGTATCCACCAATTCTAAATGTTCCATCAGTTCAAAGCAAATCTTCGGTAATTTACCCTGTGTCTCTTTAATATTTTTTTCAGAAAGTCTATCAATTTTTGGTGTGATTACCCCATTCCAATCACCCATGATGCACCAATGATCATATGAAAACTCTGACAATTTTTCCATAAGTCCTGTGTAAAACCTTGTTTTATCTTCATTGGGGGCATAAATACCCACTATCAAAATGTTTGTACCCTGTAAAGTAATTTCAACCCCCACAAATCTACCACTATCATCCAGTAATACCAATTTAGGAAGCAATTGTGGGTTAATGTAAAGAACAACTCCATTTTTTTTTTTTGGTCCAGCCGAAATAAATTCTTCACCCAAATTTTTACAAATCAAATATTTGGAATCTTTCTTCTTAATATGAGTTTCTTGTAAACAAATTATATCCAATTTTAATTTTTTCAAATAATGAAACACTTTCTTTCTCTTCTGCGCCGTGTTGGCTCCATTTATATTCCAAGTTAGATATTTGTAATCCATCTTTAAGCGTGTATTTTAAAATGTGCCTGATGCTCCTTTTAATCCATCATCTTCCTTCCCCTCCTCTGCATGTTCTTGTTAACTTTGTTTCCCAGGAATTATATCCATATCTTTGAGTTTATCTTCTTCCATGTCTTTTGAAGCTTTTCTCAAGAAGTCCCTTGCTTTTTGAACAGTATTCAATCTATATTTCTGTTGTCTGAATGTAAAAATCACTCCTTCTGGAACATCCCATCTAAATTGAATTTTGCATTGCTTAAGTTTTTCTGTAAAGAAAGCATATTCTTTTCTCTTACGTAAAAGTCTAATAGGAATTTCTTTCATCACCAGTATTTCCTTACCATCAATTTTAAAGGTATTTTTAAAGTGTTGTAATACCATATCTCTGGTCGTCTTCTTTATAAAGTGAACAAGCACATCTCTTGGAATTTTTTTCATTGTTGCATATCTGGAATTAATTCTATAAACTTTGTCTATTTCAAATTTCATCCGATCTTCATTCAAATCCAGAAATTTTACTAAAGCATTAACAATTTTATCTCTGATGTCTTCACCTGTTTCCTCAGGGATTGCACGGAATCTCAAACAATGTTCTTTATTTCTCATTTCAGTCACAGCCATATAGTCCAAGTTTTTTTCTAATTCCAGATTTAATATATCTGTTCTATTCTCCAAGATTTGTACCTTTTCTTTAGTATTTTTTGCATCCTCCTTTATTTGCCCAATTGTCCCTTTAATCTCATCCACTTGTGTTTTAATATAGTCTTTTATATCTATCAATTCAGTTTTCATTTCCTGTTTTATATCATTAATCCCTTCCATTATTTTTTGAAACATATCTGGGGGTATAGCCCCTTCCTGTGGGTCAATTGAACCTCTTCGCTCCTGGGCCTTAGTTGCTTTTTTAGTTGTCATTCTCGAAAGAAGCCTTTAATTTCTGATATTAACCACTGTTCCAAAACCTAGAGGCAGTCTATTTCTTTTTTTTCCTCCACCAACAAAAGAGTTAATATTCCAGGCCTGTTATTATAGTCCGGCCAGCACAGCACAGTTCTTATCTACGTCCAGGAATGCAAAACAATTCTGGTTCACAACACCAAACGATTAGTAACATATACGAACAGCAGATTCGTCCAAAAAGAAATAGTCCAAGGAGAAAAATAGTCCAAAATATATTTCCATCAAATAATAATTACCTCTCATCCGTTTTTAAACTTTAAAACTCCAAATTCAGGCCAGCTTTTTGTCGTAAAAAAATATATATAAGTTGTTTACATTTTCTTTCTTCCTTAATTATATTTAAAAGAGAAAAAGTATGACTCACCCAGATTTCTCAGTTGCTGATTCGTAAACAAATCCCTTTTATTGTAGTAATTTAAGCCAAATGATAAGATTTAGACAGAAGTAGGCTCGCTGGTTAAGGACGTTTTTTTAAGAAAAAAAAAAACGCTTTGCTTTTTTCCAGTACAGCTTGCTGGAAGTCCTGACTCCATCTTCAGCCGATCCTGCCTTCTTATCTCAGGGATTTCCTGATCAATTCCAGCAGCCGACAGCTCAACGAAGTCCTGTGGAAAATCTGATCGGTTCTCCTATACCTTGGAGAACATTTAAGCCAGTCAAAGTTTCCTCTTGGCTGGCTTTTAAACTGAAAAAAGCTTCCTCTGAGGCAGAGATCTCTCAGAGACAGTCACCAGCTGAGCACTCACTTCCGGGAAGTCAATTAAGAGATTAAGAAAGATTTGCTAAGATGGGATAAACTACAATTGTCATTAATGGGTAGAATATCTGTGATAAAAATGAATGTATTACCGAGAATGATGTTTTTGTTTCAAACAATACCTGTAATATCCTCTGATTTACCTTTTAAACAATGGCAAAAAGATATCTCTAAATTTGTATGGCAAGGAAAAAAACCAAGAGTTAAATTTAAACTACTACAAGATGCCAAAGAAAGAGGAGGACTGGGATTACCAAATCTGAGACTTTATTTTGCTGCCTGCTGTCTAGTCTGGATAAAGGAATGGATCTTATTGAGGAATAAAAGACTATTGGATTTGAAGGGCCATAATTTGAAGTGGGGATGGCATGGATATCTATGGTATGATAAAGTAAAAGTAAATGTAGACTTTAACAATCATTTTATAAGACGTCCTCTGTTGAAAATATGGAATAGATATAAACCAAGGTTTTATTCGAAAATACCATTATGTGTCTCAAGTCAAGAAGCGTTTTACAGAAGAGAAATGGCTGGAAAAGAGAAATGGTTAACTTATCAAGAACTATTAGAAAATGTACATGGAGAATATATAATGAAAGAGAGAGAACAACTGACAAAGGAAGGATATAGTTTTCAATGGTTTGCCTATTTACAATTGTTAGAAAGATATAAAATGGACAAGAAAATGTATGGGTTTGAAATAAGTAAATCTGATTTTGAAATAGGATTGTGTACAAATGATGAAAATATAATTGCGAAAATGTATAAACTCTTACTGAAAATGGATATGGAGGAAGAACAAGTAAAAGAGTGTATGGTAAAGTGGGCAAAAAAAATTGGTTATAACATACAAATGGATCAATGGGAAAATATGTGGAAAAAAGGCTTGAGATTTACACTATGCTATAATCTTAAAGAAAATTTCTATAAAATGATGTACCGTTGGTACATGACTCCAGAAAAGTTGTCAAAAATGTATAGTAATGTTTCTAATGTTTGTTGGAAATGTAAACAACAAGAAGGATCATTTTATCATATGTGGTGGCTGTGTAAAAAGGCAAAATCATTTTGGGCACAGATAGGTAGGAAGATGCAAAAAATTCTAAAGATAAATATTCAGTCAAAACCAGAATTTTTTTTATTGGGTTTTATGGATAAACAAATAGAAAAGAAATATGGAAGAATAATATTATATATGATTACGGCAGCAAGATTATTATATGCACAAAAGTGGAAAATGGAATCAACACCAACAACGGAAGAATGGCTATTGAAATTAATGGACTTAGTAGAAATGGATAAATTGACATGTCTACTTAGAGAAAAATCGACAGATACATTTCTTAAGGAATGGAAGCCTCTCTTAGACTTTTTGTTGAAAGATCAAAATAAAATGATGATATTGGGATTTGACGATTAACTAAGACAGCCTATGGAGAAAAGTGATCCTGTATGTATACATTAAGGGACAGGTTTGATGTATATTATATACTTATAGCTGATCTGCGACAAATCGGAAGTCAACTATTTTATTTTATTTTTTGTTGTTGTATTGTTATGTTTTTTGACTTTGTTTTGTTTGTCTTTTGAAAAATTTGAATAAAAATTATTTAAAAAAATGGACATCATCAAGCTGTGGCATGAAATTGATTTTTCAAGGCTTACCATTTCCATACATAAAGCAGCACTACTGTTTCACACCAAAGCATCTCACCTTGGTAACTACACTGCTTGAGACTGATTCACTTTGTAGCTTGAAAGGACACATCTTAATTTAGAGTCATCAAATGAGAGTCTCTTTCTTTGACAAATGAAGACTGAGCCACCACTGAGTGGATGTTTTCCCTCCAGTGAACCTCATGCACACACCCATTTCCAAATGCCATAGCTGGAAGCTTGATCCAGTTGAAGTGGATCAAGCAATGTGTTCAGTGGGCAGGTACCCAGTGTAGACTGGCCCATTAGGGTTACTGGGGCTTAGCCCTCCCAAGTGAAATGCCCAACATTTTTAAAACAAGGTTTCCCGAAAGATCTCAGAGCCACACTCTTTCCTGTACCTTATATCCTTCCACAATCTATTTGAACATAGGCAGAGTCCTTGATACTTTTCTGTCAATCTCCCATGCCCTGGCCAATCAGCTCTATGCACCACTCAGTCAATCAAAATACAAAAGTACTACTATGGCCAGGAGGCCCTACCCATCTGACTCCAGGCACAACCCCCCCGTTTTTTAGCTCACCCTAAGAACGTTGCCTCCTGTTGTCATTATCTCACTCCTTTTCATGTACCTAATCTTAATTGGGCTACTTTTTGGGTAGCCCAGGGAGCTGTTCTGAGCATGCTCCAGAGCTTTTTCCTTCCAGACCACACCTCCAAACTCTTAGAAGCACACTCTTTGTAGGCAGGCAGGAGAAGGGTGTGGCTGTTAGTTGAGGAGCTTTTGAAAAATTAGAATTTGGTATGAGAGAGGAGAGAGCATAGTAGACATCACTGACACAGTATAAATCTCCATCTATGATGAATATTTGTGTAGTTTTTACTTTTTTTATACTATTGCATTTTTGTAAATGAGGGATAAGAGGATCGGGGGGGAGGATGTTGGACTGTAGATAGTTTGCATGTGTGTTGCAACTTACAACAACTTGGGTTGCCGTCTGCCTTGTGCCGGGAGGAGGTTAATATAGTCTCCAGATTGTGAATGTTGTGGAACACACACACACACACATCACTGCTGTGGTGCTGCTGCATATGGTGAGGTTGTGACCTGAGGGCAGGCCTATTCAGTCTAAAAGGAGAGAGTCTGTGGTGTGTGCAGGCTGGGGCTTCAAGTTATCTCCCCGCCCCCATTGCTTCTGAGTCCAGGGTCTACCAGGCCATAGGCCAAAAGGACAGTCCAGTCTGTCCAGTTCTGGTGCGGTGCAGTGGGTGGGTAAAGAAAACTGGTTTAAAGAGGAAATCTCCTTTCTTTTGAGACCACACTGTTATATTAAAACCTGGTATTATGATATAGGCATTCCCCTCCTGGGTTCTGGTGTGAACATTCACAGTTTGTAATTGAAAATGTAGGTGAGCTCTGCTTGCTAGCTATTCTGTTAAGGGCTGCAGACTTCACTTATTTGCTGTGATGTGGAGAGTTGTTCCCCCAGGAATAACCTTCAGATTCTCTGAGGTGAAACTCTGGACTGCTTCACCAGGATGTAGGTATCACATTGGGGGATTAATGTTTTCTGGAATGGCACTTCTGTAACAATAAATGTATTTACACAATACGCTGTAGTGTAGTGTAAATGTTGCAGCCCCTCTGAATCTTGCTTAGAAGACACATGAATGCTATGTTAAATTGATAATGTGAGACTTCAGACATTTCAGATCTATTGCTATAATGCAATGTTACGTCCAGGTACCTTACTTGAGAGTTCTGGGGTATCTTGTATATTATCTATGGAAATCCTAAAGAATCGTGGTTTGGCTGTTTTTGTTTCTTGCCAGCCGTCTTGGAGCAAGATGTAAAAAGGATGCTTGCATAATCTGATTTCTATGCACACTTACACAGACGCCAAAATTAATACAGTCTCTGTGGATGTAACTTCGGCCTCTACTTGTATAATTAGAATGGATTCCTTTCAACTTGTTCAACCCGAGGATGTGGACAAAATCCTTGGAGAGGCGTGTCCTACCACCTGTATGTTAGATCCTTGCCCATCCTGGCTTATAAAAAATGCCAGAAAGGGACTGGTCGAGTGGGTCAAGGAAGTGATCAACGCCTCTCTACAACAGGGCAAATTACCACCCTGTCTAAAAAGAAAGGAAGCTGTAATAAGACCTTTGCTGAAAAAATCCTCCCTTGACCCCTCATTATTAGGTAACTATCGTCCAGTCTCCAATATTCCTTTTTTGGGCAAGATAATAGAACGAGTGGTAACCGCCCAGCTCTAGAGATTTTTGGATGAGACGGATTATCTAGATCCATTTCAATCTGGTTTTAGGCCCGGCTATGGGACTGAGACGGCTTTGGTCGCCTTGGTGGATGACCTACGCAGGGAACTGGACAGGGGGAGTGTGTCCCTGTTGGTTCTACTGGACCTCTCAGCCGCTTTCAATACCATCGACCATGGTATCCTCCTGGGTCGCCTAGCTGGGATGGGACTTGGAGGCATGGTGCTACGGTGGCTCCGATCCTTCCTAGAGGGGCGAACCCAGAAGGTGGTTATGGGGGATACCTGCTCGACCCCTTGGCCATTGACCTATGGGGTCCCCCAGGGTTCAGTCCTGTCCCCCATACTATTTAATATCTACATGAAACCGCTGGGAGAGGGTATCCGGAGTTTTGGGGTTTGGTGTCACCAATATGCGGATGACACCCAACTCTATTCCTCCTTTCCACCTAATGAAACTAAGGAAGCCGTCCAGGTCCTAAACCGCTGCCTGGTATCAGTGATGGACTGGATGGGGACGAACAAGCTGAAACTAAATCCTGACAAGACAGAGGTGCTCCTTGTCAGTCGGAGGGCGGATCAGGGAACAGGGATTCAACTTGTGCTGGACGGGGTTACACTCCCCCTGAAATCTCAAGTTCGCAGCTTGGGAGTACTCCTGGACTCGACTTTGAGCTTGGAGGCGCAGGTCTCTGCTGTGGCCGGGAGTGCCTTCGCTCAATTAAGATTAGTGTGCCAGCTGCGCCCGTTCCTTGACCTGTCAGACTTGACTACAGTAACACATGCCTTAGTTACATCCCGATTAGACTACTGTAACGTGCTCTACGTAGGGCTGCCCTTGAAGACTGCTCGGAAACTTAAATTGGTACAAAGAGCGGCAGCCAGAATGTTAACTGGAGCTGGGTTCAAAGAACATACTACTCCTTTGCTATACCAGCTCCACTGGCTGCCAATCTGTTTCCGGGCACAATTCAAAGTGCTGGTTTTGACCTATAAAGCCTTATACGGCTTAGGTCCAGGCTATCTGTTAGACCGTGTCTCCTTCTATGAACCTGTCCGGATTTTAAGATCATCCGGTGAGGCCCTCCTTACTATTCCATCTTTCTCGCAAGTTCTTCTTGCTGAGACACAGAATAGGGCCTTTTCGATGGCTGCCCCTAGATTGTGGAATTCCCTCCCTAGCGAGGTTCGGTTGGCTTCCTCACTATCATCCTTTCGCGCCCAGGTGAAGACTCTTTTATTTAGGCGGGCTTTTAACTGAAAATGTTATAGTTTTAATATATTTTGGTTTAATCTATTTTTAATTGTTTTTAACATGTATATTGGTTGTTCTGATTGTTTATTGTTTTAATTGTGAGCCGCCCTGAGTTCCTCGGAAGAAGGGCGGGGTATAAGTATTTTAAATAAATAAATAAATAAGTGCCATCTAACACAGGGGGACATACTTCTGAGTAAACATCCATAGGATTATGTTTCATGACTCTTCACTTTCTGGGCAACACTGTTCAGTTGATGGAAACATGAGTGGGAGAGCGCAGACTTCACACAGGTGTCTCGGAGGGAACAGAATGGGCTTTTGGTCTGCCCAAGTATGGCTCTTTGTATGTCGTTGTGCTTAATGCCCTTTAGTCCTGCCCAAGCAAGCCCACCAAGTTCAGAGTCCACCAGCCGCCACTGCAGGTACTGATACAGATTTCTCATAGGCTGCACTCCATTCTGAATTTGGCATTAATGACTCAGCTGGAACATGTCAATGAAGCCACAGTGAAGTGAGCCATTCCCACATGACTGTGAGCAATGGTTTTTATTCTACTTTGAAAGAGGAATATGTAAAGTATATAAGAACATAAGAAGAGCCCTGGGTCCATCTAATCCAGCAACCTGTCTCCTTCATTGACCAACCAGGTGTTTCTTGGAAAGCCCACAAGCAGGACATCAAGGCAACAGCCCTTCCCTCTTTCTGATCCCCAGCAGCTGGTCCTCTAGACCTGGAGAGTGCATATTGCTATTGACACACTTATCCTCCATGGATTGGTTAATCTTTTAAAGTCATCCAAGCTACTGCCCTCACCACATCTTTTGGCAGTAGTGTATGGTCTGTGAAGTTCCTCTGCCAGTTTATTTGTGTGACCCAAACTCTTCAGAGTCTGATTTGGGCTTTCTTCATCAAAGCAATCTAAATAAGAGACCAGCTGAGCTTCTGCTCAATTGAGATTGGGCCTTAGGCACTGCAGTCCTTATAGATGGCACAGGCATGGCCAGCACCAGAGATCGGCCAGATCAGGTATTGGCTGAAGGCCTAGGAACTCAAAAGGGCCCACCACCCCAGCCCAACACTGCCATTTTATGGCAACACCACTTACCATCTACCCTCCTTCTTACTAGAAGCCTGGATCAGATACATTGAACATACCGGCATACTGTGCCAGCACTTTTGAATTAGTGATTTGGCTCCCATGCACAGTGACTGCTCGCCATAAAATTTCCCAACATGCAATGCCCAATCTGGACTTGGAGTCTGTCTCTACCCTCTCATAAGCTCTGGTCAAGGCATCTATCAGCAGTTCTTTCCCAGGCTTATCGACCATGGGAGGGATCTTTTTCTCTTTATGCATATTGACATTCATTGTGAATGCCCTGAATGCATGTGACCTGTTTCCGCGCTTCCCTACATTGCTGTAATAAAGCAACACCGCTGCCTTCCTTGGAGGTCTCTGTGAAGAGCTTTGCTACTCTCTTGTTGTCATCACAGCTGACAGGGGCTTCTTTGGTCACTTGTAGCTGAGAAATTCAGTGTTATGGTAGTGTTCCCATGTCCACTGGGCTTTTTCTTTTCTTTTTAAAGAGTTCTGATTAATTTGGTTTTCTCTGCTAAAGAAGGAATGAAGTTCCCAATGAAGTTAACTATTCCCATATTTTTTGTAGCCTTTTTCTCAGGCTCAGCACCAGTGGGTGGCCAGGTCGGCCACTGGTTGAGGGCCCCTGCTGCTAGTTGAGGGCCCCTGCAGCTGGGAGGGTAGAGCTCTGGCTCTGCAATCCCCGCCAGCATCAGGTCGTGGGCTGTGACTGGACAGTGGCATGGATTGCAGGGCAGGAGCTCCGCTCTCCTAGCCAACACCACCCTGCATGCACATGCAGCTGGCAAGTGCTTACACCTGGTTGCTTCACCTTGGGTGATGGCAGGCATGCATGCTGATGCACGAGGTGGCGCAACCGGAGCATATTCAAGTGTGTGTGTGTGCATGTGCATGCACACAAAGGGGCAGGTAGGGGCTGCAGCAGGCTAGTGCCTGAGGGCCCGTGGTGGACTGATGCCAGCCCTGCTTTCCTTGTCATTTGGGGATGGCATATTCATCATAGGTTTAATCCACGCTTACTAAAATCACATTTCTCAGGGCATGGCTGGTGGGTGCATTGGGTTCTAGCAGCTGCATTTTGTTTTCCGAGGACAGTGTTCCCATGCCATCATCAACATCAAGAAAATGCATCCTCTGTTTTGTTTTTAAGGTGTTATCCTTGTTATATCCCTTGTTGTCTGCCGCCCTGGACTCCTTTTGGGGGGAAAGGCAGGATAGAAATGTAATAAATAAATTAACCAACAAATCAGTAGTGAGGCACTGGCCCCAAATGAGAGAAGGGTAGCAGCACTGCCTATGTAGCTCCCCTTTTCCCTGTTATGGAAATTTGTATATGCAGAGATTGTCAGCGGTCTGAGATGCGTGTGTGCCAGTGTGTGTATTTACCTAAGGAGCAGACTTTTTCCCTGCATTTAGATCACTGAGACATAAGACTTAGTAAAATAAGAAAAGCTACTTTATTTGTAGAAATACATAGTAGATAGGAAAGGCATACCTAGTTCTAACTAACTAAGTTGGAGGTGCAATGCCCAGACGTGGGTATTGCCCTCATGGCTCAGGAGACAGAGCAAAGACAAAGGTGTCTCTCCTCGGACAGTTGAAGAAGAAGACAAAGGAAGGAGGGGCAGATAAGCCTCCCTGAGCACATCAGCCCACAATGGAAGGCAGGTAGAGAACAGCACAGGTAAAGGTAGGAAGCCTAGCCAGCTGGAGGACCCTAATTCTATCTTCCTTCTGGAATACAAAGAAAAGAACCCAAACAGGAGCTGCTCTTGCCCACTTCCAACATTCCCATCAAGCAGACTATTTGGGGGAGAGAGGGTACCCATGGTGGAGTCACCTCCCCATCATCAAAGTGGGAAAGAGCCCTTTATGACTGCAGTGCCAATCTCTGGATGAGGCTAAAGATGAAACCTGCAACTGCACTTCAGGATGCAATTGACTGCTCCCCACCACTTACATACACACAATTACTGCCAGCTTTTTGTGCATATAGTGAAAACAGTCCATATGTGAAAACCTGTCTCTACAAACGGGTGCTTCCACACTAGGTTTTTAGTGTGAAATAGCAATGTTTTGTTGACTCACTGTTTTATAGGGCATCTGCAGGATGTCATTATCCAATAGGGGTCCTCCTACATTTCACCCATGCTTCTCTCTCTGTTCAGACTTCAGAAAGTCTGACTCTTTTAGAAGGAACAGAACAACAGCACAATCCTAGCAGGTGTACACCACTGGAGCACAAGTGTTCTCTTCTCGCTTTTGCAGGGGCATGTTCTTTGTCTTCTTAGCACAGCACCTTAGATAAAGGTGCAAGTTCCCATTCATTTTTGTGGCAGCAGAACTTAATGATGAATATAGCAGTGAAGCCCTGGACAGAAGAAAATAAGAAATACAGGAGTTAGAGGCAGCCCCATATATTAAATGTAAGTATCTTCTTTACTGTGGCTTAGGTATTTTAATAAGACTTGTAATGGCAGATCGCAAGAGATGGAAAATTAGAACTCTGTAAGTCACCAGTATATACATATTCATGAGATGCTTATCTGCAAGATGCATTTTGTTTTTTTGTCGTATATAAAAAAGCAAAAGGCAGTGAACATGTTAATTAAATGTTTAAAAAATGTTTGGTCAATATTCTCCCAATTATGCCCAACATCATCTGAGAATGATCATCAACTTTTGCAACATCTCTTCAATCTTAGCATGTCCCCTACACGTGCTTGGTTGTGTTCATGTTTCCCAAGTTTTCTGGATTCTTTACAGGGCAATCCCATGCATGTCTACTTACTCCCAACTTCTTGAAAGATTCCACCAACGCTGCCTCTGGAAAATTCTACAAATTACTTGGGAAGAAAGGCGGACTAATGTTAGCGCATTGGAAGAAGCAAAGACCACCAGTGTTGAAACAATGATCCTCCAACATCAACTTCACTGGACTGGCCATGTTGTTCAAATGTCTGATCACCGTCTTCCAAAGCAGCTACTTTACTCCCAACTTAAGGATGGAAAACGGAATATCGGTGGACAGCAAAAGAGGTTTAAAGATGTTCTCAAAGCTAATCTAAAAAAATGTAACATAAGCATCGAGAACTGGGAAGCCCTGGCCCATGAGCATCCCAATTGGAGGTCGGCCATTATCAAAGGTGCTATGGACTTTGAAGAAGCACGAGTACAGGGCGAAAGGGACAAACGAGCTAAGCGGAAGGCACATCAAGCAAATCCTCATCGTGACCATCTTCCATCTGGAAACCTATGTCCTCACTGTGGGAGGCTGTGAGGATCCAGAATTGGCCTCCACGGTCACTTACGGACCCGCCGTTAAAGACCTTATCTTGAAAGACAATCTTACTCGGCCACGAGTGATTACCAATGATGATTCCCAAGTAAGTGTGTGCATACTATTGCAACCTTCAACTGTTGGAATGAGGTACAGCAAAGGTTCTCACTACATTCCCTGAAATTCCTGTCAAACTACAATTGCATGTTATAGATGTTATGGCAGAGAAACTGGAAAGTTACTCGGGATTTTATAAAAATCTGCCTACAGGCATCAAAGGCATTGGGGGAAATGATTAACATTTTTATTCATGGCACTTTATGTCAGTTTAATCACAAGGGAGAAATGGATTTGCACAAAGAAACTCTTGTTTCATAGACACCAAGCATAGGTCTTGTTCTTGGATGCATACACTGTGACCTGTTCCCTGAGACCTAACTAAATATAATTACAACCTGGAGATTAATATGCAGTTGAAGACACTATTAACATAATAAAAAGGGGAATAAGGGAGTGAGGCATATTTTGTCAACAAGATGAGGGAGGGTGAGAAACAGGATTGATACTAGAGACGTAATGTACATTTAGCATTCACCACGCAGATATAACTGGCAGCCACAGCCAGTGGCAATGCTACAATGTGCCAATGGGTGTTAATTAAAGTTGAGAAGAGAAAAATAACTCAGTGATACAGGTTGTGATTTCTGCAAATGGGACTGCATATACCCAGATATTTAGGACTCTCTTCCCCTCCCCTTTTTAGTGCTTTACATTCCAAGAGGGACCACTGTTCTTTTACAAAACTGTTTTTCATCGCTGAGAGCTCTCGGAGGGATGCCTTGCAAGGTAGGGTTGGGGTTTTTTAGCGCATCTTTAAATGTTAAAAGGAGCATCACCCTCTTCTTTCAAAGAGGCCTCTAAAATCCAATCCATGTCATTTCCAAATACAACGTAAACAGTTTTATGCTTCGCCACAACTTGTACAACGAGGCGATGTCAAGTTCTTTCCCTACATTCTGGTATTAACGAGAGAAGCAGAAAAATGCCAAATCTGAATTAATAGTGCACACCACCCTATGCTAATGCATATGTCATTTATTTGCTTTCCACGGTAGACTTGAGGTGTAAGAGCTATGTCTATTTCTCATTGCACTAGTCTTGGTAATGAACCCAGTTGTGTGTCAAAGCCATTGACCACAACTCTCCTCCTCCCCCCACCAATAAGAGTGGTTGCCAGTAGCTACCACCATTCCATAAAAACTGGCTATGGTGGATCAGAATAGGGGAGCATCTAGTCCCGCATTCTGTTTCTAACAACATTCAGCCAGTCATATGTTCCTGGGACATCAACAAGCAGAGCACAACAGAAACAGCCACCCATTGTTGCTTGCCCCATCATCTCATAACTAGTGGTATATCTAGGGTTGCCAGGTCCATGGCCTGAGACTGATCCTGTATCTTTAGGAGAAGAGAAAGTCAGCCAAGTGCAGGTGTTCTTGCAACTCTGTAATGGGAAAAACCACAAGGTGGAATTCTTCCTCCCCCCTCCACAACTTCTAAAGATACAGAAGACCTCTTGGAGGCTGCGCCTGGCAACCAAGAGGTCTTCTGTATCTTTAAAAGTTGTGCAGGGGAAAGGGAGAATTCCACCTTGTGGTTTTTCCCATTACAGTGTTGCAAGAACACCTGCACTTGGCTGACTTTCTCTTCTCCTAAAGATACAGGATCAGTCTCAGGCCATGAACCTGGCAACCCTAACACAGAGAGAGAGTTCTGGAATGACTTCTGTGACACTGGGTAAATCCATAATGGCAGCCAGAATCCACTCAGCACTGAAATGCAGGGGGGAGGGGGACATAATCTATTTTAAACTTTAAAAAATGGGGCCTAGGGAGCTTTGGTCTCATCAGCTGCCTGAATTTGCCTCATGGCAGTGTCAGGCCTTTGCCTTTGATTGACAATCAAATGGGAAATATAATCTGAACATACCAAACCCCCTGGGGATATCATCCAATCCTCATGTTATGATTTTTAGAGTTAATGTCAAGATTAAGCATAAGCAATTGCAAACAAAGAAGACTTTGCTGAAAGAGCTGGATGTTTGTGGGCATTTCTTTCCCTTTCAAAATCTACTTCCAACAATCTCTTGACAGAAAAAGAATCAGAACTGAGGAGTAACAAAAATTCCACATTGACTCTACTTCCTAGTCCCTCTTAGCATACATAAATATTAACTACCTATTAAACTCCCTAAAATGCAGCCATATCCTCAGTTGTCACCACTGAGACAGATTGAAATACCAGGCTGACATCTAGCAAAAATCACAGACTCAGGAATTTAAGGCAAAGGTGGCACAATGCACTTGGCACAGTGGCAGCTATATTCACGCACTGTGAAACAGGTGAGCTACAAGGCAAAAGGTAGCAAATAAGACTAAAAAAAAAATCATAGAAGGGAGATTTTTGGATTTTGAAGGATTGCCATGGGAATCCTGATATACAGCAAGTCTCATAGAGCACACAGAAAACCTGACATTGCAGCAGTGTAATTGTTCGCCTAGAATGGATGTGTATTTGGGTAAGAGATGATTCATTTCCAATTGCCAGGAAGGCTTTGGAGAACAAAACTTTTACTATGTTTGTGTACAAGTTATAATGAGAGAAAAACAAAATAAATCATTGTTCTCAAATTGTAAGTGAAGTCCATGGAGTCACCTCAACGTTTGTGGAAAGGTATGCTGTTTGGAAAAAAAAAGACTGAAGCTGCTGAAGATCATTTAAATAATAGTACTCATTATGGAATTACTAGGTATATGCCTCCACCTGCAGTAAAACGTAACATGCACAAACACATTTTTGTTTTTCCTCACATACATACATCATGAGCAGACAATAATTGGCTTCAGGTCCCTGTGTCAGATACTGTACAGCAGGAGTGGGGAACCCCAGGATGCAGCCCTCCAGGCTTCCCAGTCTAGTCCTCTCCCAAGGTTACACCTCCTTCTCCCCTGGCCACACCCCTCACTGGCCCTGCTTCACACCCCAAGTGTTATGGCCTGGCTGGAATGTGTCCTTGAACTCTGACAATGCTTCTTGCTTTCCTTGAATGGAGGATAAAGAGGGGTAAATGTGAATGTGTGTAGAAGAAACTAACCTACTGTACAAAGATTGCTCTACTCGCTTTTGCTTCTGGTCCCACTCACCACTGGCATATGACCCCCCGGAAGGTTGTTGAGCAGGGAATGTGGCCCTTAGGATGAATAAAGTTCCCCATTTGTGACATGCAGCATACATGCACCTGGTCTATGTATGCTTATTTCTTGACTCGGAACATGAGCCTCAGCAACTCTCCTCAACTACTCAAATAAAGGGTGCTGAGAGTTGTAAGATGACACCCATTTCCCGTGACAGAGCTGCAATTTCCAGATCGGTTTAACAATCAAGCCCTCTTGGAAAAGTTACTTTTTTTGAACTACATCTCCCATCAGCCCCAGCCAGCATGGCCACTGGATTGGGCTGATGGGAGTTGTAGTTCAAAAAAATTATTTTTTCCAAGCTCTGAGCCCTCTTCCCAGGGATCTCTTGGAATTATAGCTGTCTGAGTAGAATAAGGATCTCCTAACAGCTCTCAGCACGCTTTACAGACTACAGTTATCAGGATTCTTGGGGGAGGGAAGCCATGACTTGTTAAAGTGGTGTGATTTAAATGTATGGTGCAGATGGAACCACTTTAAATTTATGGAGCAGATGGGACCACTGAGAGAAACCAAATTTGACAGATTAATCCACCCCTGCTCACAAACCACTACCCCCTTCTTGTGCCTTTGGATCAGTAAGAGAAACATTTCAGGAAGGTTACATCATTCCCTGGGACATCATCCATGTACATCATCCATGTACCGGAAGCCAGGCAGGTCAGCTGCGTAGCCTTGCACTGTAGTGTAGCAGCCTTTCAGATGCTTTGTAGACAGGGGACCAGTACACACCAAAAAGAACCCCTCCATATCTGGAAAGCACATCTAACCCTTTGCAATCAGCAAGCAGTTTTCCAACAAAGAAACAAAACACATTCCACAAGACTCACATAGCACTCGGGTTCAAATGAGATGTTACACTGAGAGGGTAACAACATGGTATTAGCTGCAAGAAGCAAATGGAGAATCTGCTCTGTAGTTCAGTGATTAATCCCCATTTGCAGCGTACGGCAGGCATACAATAAAGCCACAGGAGCAGATCACACACAAAGCACATCCTCCTTGCTGCACAGAATAGGCTCCTGTATAAACCATCCAGAGAGCCGTCTCCAAGTCCCCCCTCGAGACCCTGGGCTTCCAAATAAATTGGACACTGCATTATATTCTTTCCTTAGGAGACCACAATAAATTAAGAAACAAACAAACCAAAATTGGAGCTGGTGCACTAAAGAAAACAAAATCAGGAGGGGGTGCAAATAATAATAATATAATAAAAGGGCTGCTCCCTTTGACGCTTCCTCTCTAGCTTCAGCCATTTTGCAGAACTTTGTTAAAATGGCATTTCTACAGACTTGGTATTTCCCCCCCAGAATTAGCCATCTCTCCTCTTTCTATCCTCCTATTCCAAAGCACAAACAGAAGAGAGTTTTGCTCCCAGGAGGGAGCTTCTTAATTCCGCTTCAATATTCCTTTATCCATCGCTGGTTAGGAAGGATAAGAGCCCTATGACGCTCTTTGATGGCTCCGCTAAATGTCTGGGGAATAGATTGGTCAGAAAAACAACCAGAGTCGTAAACAAACCAACACCATTACTAAAGACCCTTCAGCGTTGCAGGGGGAAGGCAACAAGTTTCTCTTTTGTCAGACAGATAATGGGGCTGCACATCGAAACCATTCCATTAGGCTATTTGCTTTTTATTTGTTTTGAAAACAGTTGCGTGTAGCTGAGAGGGGAAACAGAGAAGACAGTCTCCACAGGAAGCACATTGTCTATGGCAGGGGTCTGTTGAGGGTCGCACTCCCTCAGGGGCAATACCATAGTGGCAAGTTAAGAAGTGCAGGGTCTCTTTGTGTTAGTCACAGCCACCCCCTCCCCCTTTTTTGCTGCTGAGTTTAGAATAAGATCCTTCTTAATGCCTTCTCCCACAAAAACAAGACATCCCTAGGAGTCAATCAGCATGAAGGGGGAGAGTGTTAGCTACTGAGAAGAGTCTTCTCAGTGACTGATTCACCTCCTTTCACTCTGATTGGCTACAATCCACAGGAAAGGACAAAGAAGCATGTTATAAAACTCTTCTTAGTGGTTAACACATTCACCTTTCATGCTGATTGGCTTGCAGGATACAGGAGACATAGGGACCCTACTGGGGCCCTGCTCCAAAAAGAGTAAAGGGCCTAAGACCCCCTGAGACCCTAGACAACTACACCCCTGCTCGGGGTTTAATCTGTCAGGGGCTGCATGCGAGCTGTGGGCAGGGCTGAAGCAAGAAGCAAGCGTGACCAGAGCAAAAAGGCAGTGGTACCAACCCTTTTTATTTTCCTCTTTCTGCCATCCCTTCTCCCCCCCTCTTCCCCACCTAGCAGCATGTGGAGGAGGGGCAGATTGCTCTTGCCAAATGTCTGAATGGATTGTTTGCAGACAGCTTTCGACATTAGGCCAAGGACCACCTAAAATTAGGCAAAAGGCTGCATGTGGCTATAGCATCGCAAGTTGCCCACCTGTGGTCCATAGCAGGGAGGGAAAACTTATAGGCCATCAACCCCCAGAGGGCCACAACTCCCACCATCCCTGACCATTGGCCATGCTGGCTGGGGATGTGGGAGCTGGAATCCAAGAACATCTGGAGGTCACAGGTCCCCCATCTCTGAATGAAATACTCCATACCCATGCAAAAATACAATTCAAAACTTATGTCTTACTACTATTACTACTACTGCTATTACTATTAACGATAATAACAACCACAATACTCTCTTTGGGTGTCATTACATCACATCATAATCGGAAAGATTCAGTGTGGCAGTGACTCTGTGTTTTGTAACATCTGAGAAGCCTAGGGTTGCCACATTCCTGGCCTGAGACTGATCCTGTATCTTTAGGAGAAGAGAAAGTCAGCCAAGTGCCGGTGTTCTTGCAACTCTGTAATGGGAAAAACCACAAGGTGGAATTCTCCCTTCCCCCTGCACAACTTTTAAAGATACAGAAGACCTCTTGGAAGTCAATCTCAACACTCTCAGACCATAAACCTGGCAACCCTATTGCAGACCCCTGTTGTACTGGAGGGAAATCCAGCAGTCCCTAGGTAGGGAGCTCAGCCAAACTACAGAAGCAATTTGAAAAATCTGGGAAGATTAAGAAGCCCTTGGACCACCTTGTTATTTGAAGTTTAAGTGCCACTGCCACCACCACCACTAGAAAATCACCTGATATTCCTTCCCTCTAGTATTTCCCACCCCCACCTTCATCGGAAAGACAGAGGCAGCTAGATGAACCTTTGCAAAGACCTATCAAAAGCGCAATGACACTGTTTGTTGCTATTCTTTGTGTGGTGCTATTTTAACAGAACCATCCAAAATGTGGTTGTATCGGGTGAAGTTGACCCATTAGCACGAGGATGTCCGCCTGCACAATGGGACTTCCTTTCTCTCTCCTCACTCCGGGCGCCCCCCCCAACTGCACTTAAAGGCTGGGGAAACCCCCATAACAGATTTGGGTGCTGGAGGGCATGAGGAGAAAGGAGGGAGCGGAGGTCCCATTGCACAGGAGGAAGTCCTTGGGATAACAGGGCAACTTCACTGGACACAACCCACAGCTTAGCGGTGGGGGAAACAGAACTGGAAACAAAAGTCCTCTTGAATCTTTTGCACATCACAAGTGATAAGTACACATATACAGCATACTGCTCCTGCCTGTCACACACATTTTATCCTGGAGTGCCTTTCCCTATCTTTGTTGTTTATTAAATAAGACATAAAAGAGACAAGATCAAGCTCAGAGACTCTGAGAGTTTTTGTAAAGGAAAGTGATTTAAATTCTTCCTAAAAAGCCTTATAATCCACAGTCAGCATATTCCCCAGTCCTGAGACTTGTTATTTCACTTTAAATTCTGCTTTTAATATAAAGCTGCTTAGAAATGCAGCCTGATCATTACAGAAAGCAAAACACAAGAAGAAATGTATGGAAATATTAAAACTATTTTTTGAGGGGGGAGGTCTATTGTATATTGTCCACATGAAAATTTTGCCCTTCAGTTATATCACACAATTTCATTTCAAGGTTTCACATACTTCACATAATTTGCAATACTTGCAGGGCATTATCTATATTTTTAATGATTATTTAGCACTTATCTTCTTCCAATGCTGCTGTATCTGCTATCAAGAATGCAATGCATAGTCACTTCCGTGACTGGGATTATCAGTAAGTATTCATAGAATCAGGATTGACAGCCTAGACCAACCTTTCCCAACCTTTGCATCCCCAGATGTTGCTAGACTGCAGTTCCCATAATTCCAGACCATTGGCCATGTTGGCTGGGGCTGATGCAAGCTGCAGTCTAGCAACATCTGGGGATCCAAAGACTGGGAAAGGCTGGCCTAGACAATGGCAGGAGAAAACAGCCAAGGTTGGAGGGCAAACATCATAGGTCTTAGTGCACAGAATGCAGAGAGTCATGGAACACTCCCATATATATATGGGGGGGGGGGAGAGAGAGAGAGAGCTATGGAAGATGCTTCTCATGGTGCAATCCCACATGATATGAGAGAGAGAGAGAGAGAGAGAGGTAATCCCATGGATGGAGCCTATAGTGCTGGACTTTCCCGCATAATTGACCTTTATCCCAGTATAGGGATGGAAAGATCTGTCAGTTTTAGTTATCTCTGTTTCTTCCCATCTTAAATTCAGTTCTCCACATTTCTGCAGCAATTTGCAATTTTTAAAAAAATCATCATGAAAATTCTTCAGCTTTTTAGTTAAATTTTCACCTAATAAACACACTTTTGTATGCAGTTTTGACCAACGTACACATATTGGCAAAGCAGTTGTGCATAGCTTAACCCATTTTTGTATGTTATTTTCATGAGGATATTCATTTTTATGCACACCTTCCCATAATATATGCGTTTTGTAAACATTGGTTGGAGAACCACATCACAAAATTTGGATAACTGTGAATTTGGAAGGATGGTGGTGTTTTTGTTCTCAGATTGTTTATGGAGAGTGCAAATTTGATAAATTTGGATTTAAAGGCAAACGGGATTGATTTTTTTCTTTCATCCCTATCTCAGTGGGATACAAATCAAGTCCAAGATACCCATCTGATAGATTGGCAAGAGTTGTGGAGCAAATGTGGTGCCTGGGACAGTCTCTCCAATATGAAAATGTGCTCAAATGGCCAAAAAAGTTGGGAAGTCCTGGTGTAGGGTACCAGAATCAGGGCAATTCTTGCAATTGCAAGCAATAAAGGCATACAGATGGCTAGGGGGCAATGGCTAAGCCAAATACTAGAACAGACTGGGTAGGTTTTACACACACAAAAGAAAACCCCTACACAGCAACCACTCCCCCCACCCCGAAACAATGCCATTGATCTAGCCTCATTTAGGAACATAATTTAGCAGCATATTTTGTAAATAATTTTCAACTAGTTTTTAGGAAATGTTATTGAATGTTACTGTTTGTACTTTTATGGTTTTTATGTAAAGCTTAGATATTTTTATTATAAGTGGTATAAAATTTATTTTTTTTAAAAAAAAATCATTATGATCAAGACACCAGCGTGCCAGACTACCACAGCAAACATGGCTATTACCAACTCTGCTATTTGTGCTCTCTGTGTGAGCATTCAATACTGAGGATTAGTCTGTGAGACAGTGTAATGTAGTGGATAGAGCTCAATGGTTTTAAATAAAACAGTGAAGGAAGCCTTTTTGTAATTCTAATTACCTGGTTTGCTCAATTTGCAAACTGCATCCAATCAATAATTGGCAAGAGTGAACTTTGCTCTTTCTCAAATGTTTTTTCAAACTCACAATGGAAAAAGTTTCGCCATCTCAAATTCTGTGTACAGGCAGATTTTTAAAAAATAATTTTTATTTATTCATATAAGTCAACATACAGAAACAAAAATAAACCATAACACAAAAGAACAATATTGAACAGCAGAATAAGAATGTTCTAGTTAGACCAGTCATCATATGCAATCAAAATGCAACAAGGTTCGAGAAATTAACCCTTAAGATTAGAGGCAGAAGTTTAAACACAAAAAACCAACACCATACACCCATCCTTATATGCTCTTGGTGTTGATCACACAGTTCAGTTTTGTAACAAAGATTCCTGTATTTGTAGTTGTTTTTGTAAATATCTAGAGCAAGCAAAAATTCAGGATCAAAGTTACTGACCTACATGCAGAGTCCTCTATTACTGATTGCTGAAACTCTCTCCTGCTGTCTCTTCCTTCAGCTGGCCAGGCTACTGCAGGGGAGAAGTGTTTCTGATATCAGTGTGGTGTTGCCTCCCATCAAATCAATACTATACAACTTTAATTTACCATTGCATCCTTCATACTGAGCGAGCCCTGCTCAAAGCAGAATTTAAAGGGATTCACTTTGCCCTCTAAAGGAAAGTATTTTTGCTGTGAAGGACTGAACACAAAATAAAGAAAAGATGGCAACTTTACCAACTGCGTTCAGCCTCCGGGTACAGGCTTCAATTGTCTGGTGTCTTTGTGACTCCATTTGGATGTGATAAAATGGTGTGAAGCAATCATCTTAGGACAGAAATGATAATTCTATCTATACATAAGACATTTTTGTAAGCTGTCACTCCATCACACAGCAGGGCGGCGGGGAGGAGCTGGGCATGAGGCAAGTGAGTACAGTGGGTCAGCAAGCAGGTGAGTATGGTGGGCAGGCAGGCAAGTCAGGATGGAGAATGGCAGGTGAGCAGTCAGGCGAGGATGGTGGGCGGGCGGCAGGCAAGCAAAGTGGGAGAGTGAGGCAAGCCACAGAGGAACAGTCAGGACAGCGCCTCATCAACCATTCTGCTCTATTACTGCCCCCCCACACGTCACCAACAGCCTCAGTGGCAGAAGGTAAGGAGGAGAGAAGTGGTGGGAGAGAAGGATGGTTGCTGAGGTGATGTCCTGGCCATTCCCTGCTGTTCCTGTGTTACTTGCCTCAGCCAGCCACCTCCCTCTTCCTCACATGTAGGGTTGCCAGGTCCATGGCCTGAGACTGATCCTGTATCTTTAGGAGAAGAGAAAGTCAGCCAAGTGCAGGTGTTCTTGCAACGCTGTAATGGGAAAAACCACAAGGTGGAATTCTCCCTTCCCCCTGCACAACTTTTAAAGATACAGAAGACCTTTTGGTTGCCAGGCCTGTATACTGTATACTAGCTTGATGTTTAGAGATGAGACAGATTGGCCCTCCAAAAACACAAATCTTATCAAAAAGTCATTCAAGCTAACCAAATATATATCCTATGAATCCACTGGATATCTGAGAAATTAATATGGATTCTTTGATAGGTCTACACATGACCTGCACAGAGACATCTCGGCTCTGGGGATGACATCAGTGGCAGACATTAGAGCCTGAAGGTCTATTCCATGAACTAGACCCTATTCTACACACACACACCTCTTCATAAGATTGATTGTGAAGGACGTCATTACCAACCCCAGGGCCCAGAGACATCTAGGCAGTCCTAGGCTGTGTAGACATTCCTGTTTACTCTGCATCCAGTGTACTCTCACGCAGGTTTGTGAAGCAGTGTACACACAACATCAGCCACAATCCATACCTATCCTAAATCTATCCTGTTGTCTCTTATGAAATACCACATTTCAATGTGTTTTCCCCAAGCCACCTTTCATCTGAACCGAGAAATAGAACAACCTATCTGTGTTTTAAGCCAGTAATATGTACACAGCCCTAGACTCTTAGGACTATCCAGGTCCTTTCTAGACCCATTTTGGATGTCAATTAAGTCTAGGAAAGTGTCCAAAATAGGGTTGATTTTATTGGACCCACCAAATCTGGCACAAAGTCTGGATCATTCACTGGCATCCCTATTTCATTTCTAAAACGGCTAAGCGTTTGCTTTTCAGTTGCCCACAAGCCACTTGTGTCATACAAATTTCATTCTCTTTCCCAAGTGTTCACAATATATACCACCCCTATAGTGTTCTGGCAAATCTCCAGCTTATTCTTTTAAGTTGCCAGCTTTTCGTTTCTTCTTTTTCTGGCAGGACTCCTGTTCCATAAACGCTGCCCAACATGCAAAATGTTAGTAATAAAGCTTTTCTCATCACTCTGTCCCTAAGCCAGAAACAATTTCAGCTGCCAAATGCTATATGTCCAGGCAGGTACTAAAGGCATGTACTGCCAAAAAAAAAAAAAAAAGTAACCCAATTCCTTCTACTCAATTACACCTTGTTAAAAGAAATTCTACAAAAAGTACATGTTATGCAATCAGAACAAATTCTGCAAATTAAATGCTTTTGTGTAGTTCCTTTCTTTGCATAAACTGGCTGTTTGGAAAACCCATCCAAACATGGAACTGGGTATAATAAAGGGTACCTTAAGAAGGATTCTGTGTGATAGGTTAGTTGCACACATTTAAAACCTGTTTATGCTGTCAGATCAGTGTATATTAATTGTTATTCGATGCCCATCAACAGAGGATATGTCTAGCATGAGATATGTGCAATATAACAGGCAGTAGCCCTTAACTTTTTAGAATGAAACACCTGAATTTATTTATTTATTATTTATTACATTTATTTCCTGCCCTTCTTCCTAGGAGCCTAGAGAGCACTTGTTCATAAAATCAAATCTAATTGTTGTGAATTCAGTTCCACATTTTATATATATCAAATTACAAAAAAAAACAGTGAGTAAAAGAGAAAACATGAGCATGTTTTCCTTGGTAGTCATTTCATGATAATGGATGTGATGTAAAACAGCACCAATCACATAAAGAAGAAGCACTAGAAGAAGCAGTGAGTACCATTGCTGTGTCTGGAAATAACTGCAAACTGAAATAATTCACGATATTATAAGAGAAGACAGAGATGCACTAGCCATGACACATTCCACAGAATCATATCTAATAATGTATAGAAGGAGTCTCCACATGAGGGAGGTGGCGAGATCCTCACTGCGTGAAATATAGAAAAATATTATAGGAAGGCATCATCTGAAATGCTGATGGATAGCAGAGAACGTGAAGAGGAATAACAGGAAAGGGCTAGCCTTATTTTGACTAATGCCCACATTTTTGCAAAGCAATTTCTCCTGATATAATGCATTTTTGTTTGCTGTTTTCACCAAGATACTTATTCTTACACACATGTTCCCCCAATATTTTAATTTTTTCTAAAAAAAACCTTTGGTTGGAGAACTGAATCACAAAATTCGGGTAAGTGACAGTTTCAAAGGATGGCTGTGTTTTGCTTCTCATGTTGTTTCAGAAAGTGCAAATTTGATAATTTCAGCTTTAAATTGAATTTCTCCCCCATTCCTACTTGAGATGGTGCTCCTCTCCTCTAGGCAACCATGGTGAAGGAACTGCAATCTTGAAACAGAAAGGCTAGCCAGTGAGCTTCAAAAAAAAGCCCACCCTGTATTTGTTCCTTATTTGCCTAGGCTAGTGAAATAGCTAGCGTGGGTTTCTATTTTCTCCTTAAGTGAATCACCAATAAATCATGACAGACAATGTGAGGTGGGAGTTTAGGAGCTCCTGGCACACACAACAGATTACACAAATTATATCATTTAAACCACCTTGGTCCCATTCTACAGAGTCTTGTACGCTACAGTGAGGTAACAACATCCCTCCTGGATCAGACCAAGGATGACCTAGTCTGCCACCCTGTTTCCTGCAGCATTGCTTGAGACGCCTTTGTGTTTATTTGTTTGCCTTCTGTCAACTTTGTTTTGCCAGAAATTGTGTTCATTACATTCACCTTATGAACAATCTTGCCTTTCATAGTTTCCTTTATTCTGATTGTTAGTTGTGATGGATCCGCTTGCACTTGTTGGCACCATTTCTAACCTGTGGCATATATTCTGTTATTGCAATTCTTAATAACCGTCAAGGGTCTTGGAGAGATTTGAACCTCATGTCTCACTTTCCACTTCCTTTTCAACTAATACTCTCAATTTATTTATTTTTTATCCATTTTGATTGCCCTGTGGTCACTGTTTCTATTCAGTTTAGCATATATTTTCTCTTTTGAAATTGTGACCTCCTTGGATTTTTTTGGCAACTTTGGACCTCTCCAGACCAGTGTTGTTGTTGTTTGCAGGTGTATTCTGCAATATGTCATTTATGCAGGAACAGTTCATCAGTGGTGGATTTATACTGGAACATCCACATACCATCTTATCAGGAGGTCCATTCTGCACAACATAGGAAGCAGATCTTTAGTGTTGTGGCACCTACCCTTGGAATTCCTTCCCCTTAAATAGTAGACAGGTGACATCTCTGTTATCTTATTGGCACCTTTTGAAGACCTTCCTCTTTCAACAAGCCTTTTAAGTTGAGACCTTATCCCAGTCTCCATCTTTGTTGGAATTTATTTATCTGTTACATTTATATACTGCCCCATCAGGCCCGCCCTTGGCATGTGCGGGGTCCAGGGCAAAAGCATAGTTGCCCCCCCCCCACATTCTTTCTCTCTATATATATATATTTATACACGAATATACAAAAATTGATTGGGGAGGTAGGATTTTTGAACTGTGGATCGTTAAGTGGGGTGAGAATTTGGCTGCATATGACTGGGTAGGTTCAATTTACTTAATGGAAAGGACATGAGAGGACAGCACAAAAAGGAGTGTTCACTTGCCAATGAGAAAACCTCATATGGATTACGAATAACTTGAGAACATGCACACTATATGGTAGGGGAGTAAAATGAGAAGCAAAGCAAAAAAAGGATAAAAACAGAGAAAAAGGTCTGGTTTGCAGGAGCAGCTGGCAGGAGGAGTAAACAGAGATGCCCCCCCTCTTAGGTTGACAACTCCACTTCTTGTCTACAAGGGGGGCACCACATGCATCAGTTGATATCTCAGGTTTCAGAAGGGAATCCACAGACAACAGGGTAAGCAACTGCAGTTTCTTTGCTGGAGCCTGGGGATACTTAATGCTCACTCAGATCTGCTCATCTGGTGCCCTCACTACCAAAAAGGGGTGATGAAGCTGGCCCATAGCATGGCAATGTGTTTACAAGGAGATGGCAGGGAAACAGGCAACACACCGAAGGGAGAAGCAAGCAAAATCGAGGTGGTGTGGAGGGGGAAGAGAGACAGAAGGGAAGACATAAATTACCGGTAAACAAAAGAAAGTCCAGTAGGAGGAAACGCTGCTCTCCCACCCCATCTCCCCGATTTGGGGGCAGGTGGAGAACCAACAACCACGCAGGAACTGAAGTAACTTCCAAGCACCTGGAAGAGCTTCCAAAGTACTGCCAACATTTGGGGAAACGCCTCAAAGCCCCGTTTTTGCTTTTGGCCTTCCATGCCCACGAGCTCTTGGCTCCCCGACCCCTCTCCCCTGTCTTGTTTTCCCCAAACTCTCTGGTCGCCTGGGCCCAGCATCTCCAAGTCTCCAAGCCATGCCCCTGGACCCCCTTCAGCTCAACTTGTGTTGGTACAACCTCTGTAGTGTTGAAAATTGCTGCGGTAAGCGGTCAAGCACTACCTGCACTGGTCGCTGCTTTCTGAGACTCTATATATGCAGATCGCCAAGTGCAGGGGGCCCCCAAAGCGTGGGGCCCGGGGCAACTGCCCCGCTTCCTGATGCCTAGGGGCGGCTTTGTGCCCCATAGCCAAAGCGGTTTAAAGTCTGTTTTTATATTTTAGAGTGTTTTTAGTGTTTTTGTTTGCCACGCTGGGCTCCTACTGGAAGAAGGGTGGGGATATGAATTTATTTATTTATTTATTTAATATAATTCCACTTAATTCATAGTTCTGCAGTGCTTCCCCAATGATACTGCATCATTGCCATCTGGAGGGGCTATAATGCAATAAAAGTGGGACAACCCCTCCCTGAACATTTGTGGCATGAAACGTTACAGAATTTCAGCAGGAAGCTATAGGACATGCAGCAACTGGAAACAGAGCAGTATGTCCACCCTGAACCTATTGGAGGTACAAACAGTATTGAGAACAGAATCTCATATAACCACTCCAATGCCATCATGCGCATGAATCACCATGAATGCACAATAAAAAGGATGTCTGGAGGGGCCCTTTCTGTTTACATCAGTTTGTCAAATCTGATTGCCCTGTGGCGGAGCTTGGCAAAGTTACTTTTTTGAACTACAACTCCCATCAGCCCAATCCAGTGGCCATGCTGGCTGGGCTGATGGGAGTTGTAGTTTAAAAAAGTAACTTTGCCAAGCTCTGCCCTGTGGTCACTGTTCCTATTCAGTTCAACAGCACTTACATTTAGGCATCTGAATATCCCACTGCTTGTCCCCAAAGGGGTTGAACTTTTTGTGAGAGCTTGATTTGAATGCTAGCTAAAAGCTTGGAGGATGTTCATGAAGTGTCCTCCGCTGCTGCCTCGCTCTTCCCCTGCCCTGAGGTCCACTAACTCAGTTACTTTGTGCCTGGGCCTTGGAATGAATTGGTGGTAGTTGGAGGCAATAGGCATTCAACTCGGCCCAGTAGATCATCGTTTCCCAATGGGGATGGCATTGGGGCTACCAGAACCTTCATTGGGAAACTGATGTGTCTTTTCCACAAAGAAGAAGCTTTGATAACAAGGGATATTACTGATGTATTCAGCACTGCCATTGTGCATGGAACTTTACACAGGGTAACCTAAGCAAAAAAAAAAAAAAAGACAGATCTTACAAATTAAAATGTTCACAGTGTGCATGGGGAGATGACAGAGAACAAATAAGACAAACAGCAGAGTGGGGGTAATGCTAGCCCAAGAACCTAGTCCAGCACAGATTCTCTGGTACTGGATTCATGAGCTAGGATAGCTTTAAAAAATACTCCATGCAGCACTCTTTTGCATATGGCTGAGAAATCAGCCTAGAGTCCAAGAGTAGTATTCAATGTTAGTCAGAGTAGACACATTGAAGTTAATAGACATGACTAACTCAGAGTAGACCCGTTGAAATTAATCTACCTGAATAGGATATGGTTGAATACAACCCTAAGGCCTTATAGGACCAGGTGTTGGCCCCTTGTGTCTCTAGACAGCCACTGACTCAGTAGCTGCAATACTTTCAACTCACATTTTCTGTCTGCCTTGTTCTCTGGCACTTTCAAAATGTAACATGCACACATACACATTTGCATCCTCACCCGACAGATATATAACAGTGAAACATAGAGATACCACACTTACCAGGATTCAGAAAACCATCTCCTAACACAGCCAGATTTTATCTGACCTTCTATATTCCCTAATGGGGAGCAGCTGAGAGTGAAAGGGGCTTTACTATTGCGCAAAATGTTTAATTGCAGCCTCTTTTTCTGCAAGAGATTTGTTGCAAGAAAATCAAAACAGAGAGATGAAAGTGACTCCAGCAGAGAGGTAGATTTATTCCTTGCATATATGCAAAACATTGTCCATGCAGTATGCAACTGTATGCATCTAATTTTCAGGATGCAATTGCATTCTGAAGTTTAAGGCTATGAATAGCGTAAGGAAGGGCTTGCAGTTCAATTATATATTGAAATTTGCATTCTTCTGCTGGGATTACATACTGAGTTCATTTTGCCTTTTGTACAGTCAGGACAGATAAAGAGTATTAGACCGTTTTTTAAAAAACAAGCATTGTAAAAAAAGTCTATGGATAAAATGGGAGGTGCAACGTAAGTGAAGTTACTAAGAATTAAATATATGCCTGTTTCCATGGGAAACAGTGGGCATGATCAGTTGAACCTGAACCTTCCTCAAACTAGAATGCAGCCCTCAATAGCTTTCCTCCAAGGTAATGCGTCTGTTAAGAAAAATAAGAAATAAGAAAAATTTAGCCCTTGGTAGTCCAAAGTATCTGCTTATGAATACTATTTGCAAGAATAACAATCTAATGCTTTAGGATTGTGCAAAGTCCTAATGACTTAAGGGAACTTGCTTAAGATGTTTAACTGCCTGGAAACCGTTTGTCTTAAAGCTTGTGATGCAAAACCATGATGTGTTTGAAAAACAGTGTGGTCAGCAAGGCAAAAGAATCTAATACTGTGCTAAGAAGTAGAAATGTTAACAGTTGGGAAAAAGGGGAACTAATAAACAAAGCAGGGGTAGTGAAGCAATGCGAAAGGAAGGGGGCTCTAACGAAATTAACTTGTGTAATTTGTAAAAGATATAAAAAACCTTCTGTTTGAAGGGGTGGTGTGCACCTTATGACCTCACCCCTTGTGTGATGCATGGTGTGCCTTTTATTGCAATAAAACTCAGAGTGCCTTAGACTCGAAATACCCATGTAAGTAGTTATTACTGTCTCCGCCTGGAAGAACCATAAGTCATTCTTATGACACGTCCTTCACCCAAAAAGGTTGTCCTACCCCTATCTATTGATAAACCATTAACTGACCATTTTGGACTATTAACCAGTACTCTGTCTATCATATGAATGGTGGATCAGCAGCCACAACAATGTTATTAACAGCTCTCCCACATGTGACAAAGTAAATGGAAAGAACTGTTGCAACCATTTGGAAAACAGCACACCAACATTCTTGGTTTTGCTATCAATCTCCCTGGGACTTCAAACACCATTGGTTAACCTCTCCAGATGGCAAAGATAATGTTTCTAACTTTTCATCAAAGCTGTGATTAATTGGGGGTTGTAAAGAGTGTGGAAATGCTATGATGAAGGCTTCATGCTGGAGTAAGTCACTGATTTTTATTTTTAAAATAAGAAGCAAACCATCACTTTTGCTTTGCAGGTTAAAACAGACAAATTCACATATGGAAGAGCTGTCTTTAATTATTCCACTGAAGAGACTTTAAGATGTCCTTCTAGTCTTTGAATGAATTCCCCCAAGTAAGTTTTTCTCCTTTTGCATCCCAGAAGGTCATTTTCATTCTTAGCCTTTTAAAGACCATTAAAAGAAAGTAGAATAATTATTTCAAGATTAACTATCAAGAAAATAGAGCTATAAATTGATGCATAACATCATAAAGATTGACTAGGCAGCTGCACCTACATTGTATTTATATTGCAATTACTTTATATATTACTCATAAGTTTATATTGTGTTTTGATTAAAAATAAAAGTGTTTTGAAGTTTTTTTAAAAAATAAGACAAAGAAATTAAGGAAAGAAAGGAAAAAAGGAAGATTCAGTCCATAAGAAATAAAACTAGACAAGATGTTAGATATCCATGACTGGATAGTCTACTCAGCTAATTTCTTTTAAAAGCAGCTGAGATGGGGGGTGGGGGCTGAAATCGTTCAGGACTGCCACATTTGTAGGGGTTTAACCCCTTCCACCTATGTCTGTTCCCCTGATCTAAACCCGCCTTATCCTCAGCTGCTATTTGGTCCATTAGGGTGCAGCATATATCTTCTGACATAACATGACAAATAGCTGGGTGAAGACAATTTAGGGCAAAAAACTACAATGTGAGGGAAGGGCTAAGCCCTGCCACCCCTTCCCCGGCACCTTGGTCCCAATCAAATTCAGCCTCCACCCACCCACCCCGGTTGCCAAGCTATTTTTAGAAGAAATTACAAGAGATGGGAGACTCAACCACAGAACTCTGACATCTCACCTTGTTTGACGCTAAGAGAGTCATTTTTGAACTTTCCACCTTTGAAGAATCCTTTCCATGTCATCATATCTGCTAAGAAAGGGATTTCTGCTCACCTGTCACAGGCAGAACCACAGGCAAACCCACAGGCACGTAGCAGAGAATTCTTACACAGAGCACTGGCGAGCATCCTATTCAGATGCCTATGGGAAGCCCACAAGCAAGACATAAGCACAGCAGCACTCTCCACATCTGCGAATCCCAGTAACTAGTATACAGAAGGCATATTGCCTGTGACAGTAAAGGTAGAACACAGTCATCATGGCTAGCAGCTATTGATAGTTTTATCCATCAACCCTGTATGAACTGAGAGTATGTCCAAGAGCAGACTGAATATTCTTCTGTAGCTATGCATCAAAGGCAACAACTTACCTAGATGAGCAACCTGACTTTCAGGGATGGTCATCTGTAATTACTGATCTTTGTACTGAGGAACAGAATACAGTTTTACAAAGCACTGCAGTTAGAACCAAAAATTGTCTTTTTGTAGTCCCTCAACTCCAAAAAAATCATCACTGACACTTCATTTGTTAGCAAAGTACACCTGATCTAATGCTTCTCAAAAAGTAGTTGGGAACAATTTAATATTGTCCATGTGGCTGATGATGTGCTGGCCAGAATACTGTTGTCTGGGGCTTCCACAGAAATATAGATCATGATGATCTGTCCCCTCTCCCTCATTTCCTAAGCACAGGGATACACAGCGAGAAGCTCCCTTCACTTAAAGGAATATCATTTGGGCTCCTCTTGTTTTGGTTCTGCATCTCAATGATTGACACTCTTTTGGCTATTTGTGACCATTTACAGCTTATCCATAGAGACAGGCCTTCTGCACCTTTCAGTTTCCATGGCTTAATTCCAAAGCTCTTCAAATCACATTAAAAGCATAAAGGTATATTGAATTCCACTGGGTGCATATTCCTTTAACTGTCAGCACACCTCATTAGCAATGCTTTTGCTTGCCTTCTTTTACCTCTCTGTGCCTGCTTCCTCTCTAAATGTGAGTATTGCAAGCAAGCAATTCCCTGATCGCAGGAGAACTGGTCTTAGTCCCCAGCAGCTGTGAGTAGCTTAGACTGAGGGGTGGGCCAGTGGGTTGCCTAGCAACCATCTAAATCAGCCACACAGACTACACACTAGTTTTAATTATTCAAACAGGAGTGGGGAAATTGACCTACTGCTGCTAAAGCTATAAAGGCTGCAATCCAATACATATCTACTCAGAAGGAAGCTCCATTGGGTTCCATGGGACTTACTTCCACATAAGTGTGCATTGGATTGCAGCCAGTGACTGAAGGCTAAGCCATGGTTTGTTTAGGCCATGGTTTAAGAAACTATGAGTCAACCATAATGGGAAGGAACAGGTTGAAGCTGAATCCTGATAAGACCGAGGTGCTACTCGTGGAGGACAAGGGAAGGTTGGGAGATATTGACTTGATGTTCGATGGGGTGAAACTGCCCCTAAAGGACCAAGTCCGCAGCCTAGGGGTTGTCCTTGATTCCAAGCTGTCCATGGAGGCTCAGATTTCGGCAGTGAGCCGGGCAGCTTGGTATCAATTACACCTCATACGTAGACTGCAACCCTACCTCCCTGTTCATCAGCTCCCATTGGTGGTACATGCCCTGGTCACCTCTCGTTTGGACTACTGTAATGCGCTCTACGTGGGGCTACCCTTGAAAACGGTCCGGAAACTACAACTTATACAAAATGCGGCGGCTCGACTACTTACAAATTGTCGTCGCCGGAAGCACATCACCCCAGTGCTGTTCAATCTGCACTGGCTCCCAGTTGTTTTCCGGGCCCAATTCAAGGTGTTGGTATTAACCTTTAAAGCCCTACATGGTCTCGGCCCAGTTTATCTGATGGAGCGCCTCCAACGCCACCAATTATGCCGCCCGACAAGATCAGCCACACAGGGCCTTCTCTCAGTCCCACCAACTAAAACAGCTAGGCTGGTGGGGACTAGAGAGAGGGCCTTCTCAGTGGCGGCCCCCACTCTCTGGAACTCCCTCCCATATGATCTTCGGCGTGCCCCTTCCTTGAATGTATTCCGCCAGGCCTTGAAGACCTGGCTTTTCAGACAGGCCTTCGGGACTTCCGGGGAGGGTTAATCTTTTTGACTAATTGCCTGCTACTCTGAACTGTCACTGTTTTACTGTTTTATTGTTGTACTGTATTTATTATGATGTATTTTAACTGAGTTGTACGTCGCCTAGAGTGGCCATTGGCCAGATAGGCGACTTATAAATTAAAATTATTAATATTATTATTATTATATAAGTTGTCCCTTAAACAGACAAACAAACCATGCCTTCATTCTTACGTCCTTATGGTAAAGGGTAGGTAAGAAATCTAATAAAAATAATAATATTCCAAAGTTTGACAAGCTGCTCTTATCTTGCACCTCTGTAGTTTTGTTAGTGTCTAGGGTGGGGTGGTCAAACCAACCATGGTTAAGGAAAGGTGCTGGGTTTACACTTCACACCAAGCCATCATTAAAATAACTAAAAGCTTGTAAATTACAGCTTCAGATCCTGATTTATTGGGAGTAACAAATCACACTTAAGCTGCTGGGCAGGGTTCACACATAATACTATGCCATGGTTTAATAAAGCACTGTTTAGCATTATGTGTGAACCAGGTCTATCCTTACCACATGGCACTGCAAGAAGGCCTGCATCCAGATGCTGTGCAAATTCAGCCTATACTTTGATCCTCCCTCTGACATTCCTGATGACAACTCTCCTGCCTCAGGTAGTAATGCAGCTTGGGTAGAAAAGGCACGGAGAAGCTTGCAAGCGTGGTGGATGGTAATACCATCCAATATTTCACTGGAGAATATAGATAAAATCTAAAGCAAGAGTGGGGAACCTCAGGCCTGTGAGCCAAATGTAGCCCTCCAAGCCTCTATAACTCCCCCTTGGGACTCTCCCCAGGCCACATCCCATCTCCAGCCAAACGGAGGGACTGAAGGTATCGCCTGAAACTGATTTTATTCCCCCCCCTTTCTAGTTTTATCTCTTCGGTCCTGTTTTAATATCACTCCCCTTGAATTGTGAACTGTATTTTAATTTTAATGTTTCCTGTATTATTATTTACTGTGTATGATGGCATTGGGAGCAGCCCTGAGGGGCCCATTGTAGAGTAGAAGGGTGGGATAGAAATATTTTAAATAGATAAATAATAAATAAATACACTTTCTGAAACAATATGAGAGTTGATATTTCCTTGAAAAGGCACTCTTATCCAAATTTTGCAATGCAGTTCTCCAGGCATACAATGCTTTTAAAAACACATATATAAGAGGGAAGTGTACATGAAAGTGAATAAATTAGTGACATAAATTAATAACATACAAAAATGCATTATATTGGGAGAAAATGTTTCCAAAATCTGTACATTAGTCAAAAGGACTGCACAGAAAAATATGTTTTTAGGAGAAATTTGCACTAAGAATTTGCCTCCCCTCGGAGAGAGAGAGGGAGAAACTGTGGGCAATGAGTAAAGAGTAACATTTTCTCAAGCAGTTCTGAAACAGGAGGTGTTTCCTGACACAGCCAAAAATGTTTCCCCATAATAGTGACTACTTGACCCTCATCCCTAGTCACATTGCGCCTGGAAATTATCATGTAAGAGCTCACTCCATGTGTAAGGCAAAGGTAAATAATTAGCAACTTTTAAGCTCCCCTTACTGAGCCAGTCAAATTTCTTTTAACAATAGGAAATTATTCCTACCTAATTTATCATTACCAGGAGTAAAGTTTATAATCAAGCTTAACAGGGAGCAGGATGATTAAAATGAGATAGTAAAATCTCATCAGCATAACTGAATGAATGAATCCTAACTGCCATTTAAAAAAAAAAAGTATACTTGTAATATCTTCCAAGCGAAGCTATTGAGCTTCTCTTAATCTGGTCAAACCCCCTGAGAAGACTGTGGGTTATAAAGCCTGAAAACACTATCACAGGATTATTTGTAGCACAAATGTGCGTTTCTGGGACTTCCAACATCCAAGACTTCAGTATATTTTTAAAAAGAAAAACATATTTCTTAGCTTCTACTTTGCTAAGAAAAACAAGTACTGTATTACCTCCCAGCTCTGGATTATCTCAATCATTCTATAATTTAAGCCTTCCCTGAAAATGCAAGTTTCATTCACTTAAATTAAACCTCTAATCATTCCTCAATGGATGTTTAATTGCACGTATAAAGATTACGATACCTGGGGTTGTACTCAACTAAGTCTTACTCCAGGTAGGCCCAATGAAATGAATAAACCTAAATTAGTCATGCCTATTAACTTCAGAGGTCAACTCTGAGTAAAACTAGCATTGAATACTACCCTTGGTCTCCACTCTTCTAGAGGGAAATATATGAAAGTAAGGAACATTTAATGTAGCCTAGTTGCTTCTGGCAAAAAGGGTTTAAGTGCCCTCAGGCCAGGCTAGGCCAGTCACCAGAAGGCCATTGTAGAAAAAGGGAGCCTAGTGTTGTGGAAATGTTAGATAGGAGCACTCAGGAGTAAAGATAGATGCCCCTGAAGGCTACAATTCTAAACACACTAAGGGACTAAGCCCCGTAGAACTCAACAGGACTTACTTCTGAGTAGATTTTATTAGGATTGTGCTGTTGGTAAGGCTTGATTAGGGAACCTCTGGAAAGATATCAATATCTAAGCAGGTTTTGCAACCCCGCGCCTGGAATGACCTGCCCTTGGCTCTTTACATGCTCTGCGCCTCTTTACAGACTTGACCCTTCACTACAGAGAGAGGTTTGAGAAATGAGTAAGAGTTAAGAAGATTTTCTAGCCTTTTCTGCCAGCCTGTGGGGATGCTATAAACTCATTTTAACGGCCAACCCAATTCCAGTGAGTAATAATTGACAGGAAGTAGCTTAGGAACAACAGCAATTGAAGCCACACTTCCCAGTATGTGAATTCTCTTTTACCACTATTGGGCAAGAAGCAAACCATCATGCAAACAACAAGGTGCATCATCAGTGGGTGTAAGGGGGTTGAGCTGAGCACATAGAAACACTTTTGTTGTTTCTATGGATGTAAGCTCAGAAGTAATTGAAATGCAAATAGAAAAAGAAAAACAAATGACAGTGATGATTTCCTAAATGCATTATCATACCAACCACAATAAAATTCCTATGAGTAAGGCAGAAAACTCAGCATCCCACAACCAGTCAGGATTCCTAACCTAACCAAAACTAAAAAAATCCTGGCAGCCAGTCAGCCAAGATCACAGAAATCCTCATGCAGCACAACCTCATGTTGAAATCTTCATGCAGTTAGTGCAGAATGCTGTGTGGCATGATTGCTGACATGACTCTATCAGCACATAATACCTCTGCTGTGAAATCTGTACTGATTGATTTGCTACCAGGTCAAGTTCAAAGTGTGCTTTCCATGTTACGGGTGCCATATAGTACTTCTTCTGCTCTTGTAAGAAGTCAGTCCTTTAGCATGGCAGCACCAGTGCTTTAAAACTCTCTGTTGACGTTAGGCAGGTGACTTCATTGTACTCTTTTTGGCACCTGTTTTTTGTTTAGGCAAGCCTAACCAGGCATGTAGAAGCTATTATGTTTTTTGTCTGTTTTTAACTCATTGTTGGTTTTATAATTTTGAATGTTTTTAAATACCTATTTTAACTATTTTTGCCAATAATTTTATTGTTTTAATTCCTTCTGTAAACTGTTTTCAGGGCTTTCTTTACAATAAAACTTTACAAAGCAAGGAAATCGGGCAGCTATAGTGAATGCACCAGGGAGCAGGAGACCTGACCTCCTCTCTGAGATACTGTACTGCCCTACAAATTTGTAAGAAAGCAAACAAAATTTGGGTTGGTCTTTCACAGTCCAATCCACTTCCTGTGTAGCTTGGAAGAATTTGGTAACATACCTCTGAATATATGGTGACCATGGAGCAGGGTTATGGGGGGGGTAGGGGGGAGGAGGGGGGAGGAGGGGGGAGGGATGGGGAACAAGGGTATGGGGCAAGGTCAGTAATGGGATTACAGGCACTCTATCAGCCTGGCTGATTTTTAATTAATTTCAACAAATTATGAGACTGCTGACAGAAAAAAGTCCAACAGGGATCTAGATTTTTTCCTCTTGTTTTACACTTTGATCTCTAGATTCTGTCTGAATGTTTTGTGTGTCAACATGAAAACTTAAAGGGTTGTTAAGCAAGCGTTTCTGAGTTTAGGACTATAAGTTTTGTAAGGTTTTGTTTTGAAATGAGCTTATGGGAAGCATAGAATGACACGGGGTATTTTCAGTTTAACATTGTGGAATGTGAAAAATCCATGCTGGCTATAGTAGACAGCCACTCTTGTGGCTGTATAATAATGTTCAACCATAGTGTGAATTTAGATACCTAATGAGACATAGTATGAAGAAATATTTATATCAGCGTGACTGTCAAAGATGTTTATTATTTACACAACTTGTAAAAATATTTATAGTGAAATTCTATGCGTGTTTACTCAGAAGCAAGTCCTAATGTATTCAATGGGGCTTACTCAAACAGGGAAGCATGCACAGAACTGCAACCTCAAGTGATAAGGAACTTCACTCAAAATTTGATTGAACACTTTAAGCTGTTTTGCAATGGTTTTATACTTGTTTTATGGTTATTGGATTTTATTTATTTATTTATTTGTTTCATTTATAGACCGCCCATAGCGAGTGGCTCTCTGGGCGGTGTACAAAAAGGTTAAAATACAAAATATCAACAATAAAATCAGACAACAAACAATAAACACAAGCAGCAACTAAAGAAAAAATAAAAAATAAAAAAAATAAATTATAACATAAACGCTTAAAATGCCTGGGAGCATAGCCAGGTCTTAACCTGGTGCCGAAAAGATAGGAGCGTAGGCGCCAGGCGTACTTCTTCGGGGAGGCTGTTCCACAGTTCGGGGGCCACTACAGAAAAGGCCCTAGATCGAGTAACTGTCCTCCGGGCTTCTCGATGGGTTGGTACCCGGAGGAGGGCCTTAGATGCTGAGCAAAGTGACCGGGTAGGTTCATAGCGGGAGAGGCGTTCCACAAGATATTGCGGTCCCACGCCGTGTAAGGCTTTATAGGTCAAAACCAGCACCTTGAATCTGGCTCGGAAACAAATAGGTAGCCAGTGCAAACGGGCCAGAACAGGTGTTATATGTGCTGACCGGCTGGTCCTCGTCAGCAGTCTGGCTGCTGCGTTTTGCACTAGCTGAAGCTTCCGAACTGTCTTCAAGGGCAGCCCTACGTAGAGCGCATTACAGTAATCCAGCCTAGAAGTTACCAGAGCATGAACAACTGAGGCGAGGTCATCCCTGTCCAGATAGGGGCGTAGCTGGGCTACCAACCGAAGGTGGTAGAACGCATTCCTTGCCACCGAGGCCACTTGCGCCTCAAGAGACAAGGAAGGATCGAAAAGAACTCCCAGACTACGAACCTGTTCCTTCAAGGGGAGTGTGACCCCATCTAGAACAGGGTGAACATCCACCATCTGGGCAGGGGAGGCACTCACCAACAGTGTCTCAGTCTTGTCTGGATTGAGTCTCAGTTTATTAGCTCTCATCCAGTCCATTATTGCGGTCAGGCAATGATTCAGCACATCCACAGACTCACCTGTAGAAGATGAAAAGGAGAAATAGAGCTGCGTGTCATCAGCGTACTGGTGGCAACGCACTCCAAAACTCCTGATGACGGCACCCAGAGGCTGCATGTAGATGTTAAAAAGCATGGGGGACAAAATCGACCCCTGAGGGACTCCACAATGGAGAGTCCAAGGTGTCGAGCAATGTTCCCCAAGTACTACCTTCTGGCGACGATCCGCCAAGTAGGAGCGGAACCACTGCCAAGCAGTGCCTCCAACTCCCAACTCCGCGAGTCTCCCCAGAAGGATACCATGGTCGATGGTATCAAACGCCGCTGAGAGATCAAGGAGAATCAACAGAGTCACACTCCCTCTGTCCCTCTCCCGACAAAGGTCATCGTACAGGGCGACCAAGGCTGTTTCAGTGCCAAAACCAGGCCTAAAACCGGATTGAAACGGATCCAGATAATTGGTCTCATCCAAGAGCACCTGGAGCTGATTGGCAACCACCCGCTCCAGAACCTTGCCCAAAAAGGGGATATTTGCCACCGGTCTATAATTGTTCAAGTTATCTGGGTCTAAGGAAGGTTTCTTCAAAAGAGGTCTCACTACTGCCTCCTTGAGGCTACTAGGGACTACTCCCTCACTCAAGGAGGCATTTATCACTTCCTTGGCCCAGCCGGTGGTACCAGTCCTGCTAGCCTTGACCAGCCAAGATGGACAAGGATCTAGAGCAGACGTGGTCGCCCGCACCATTCCAAGCACCTTGTCCACTTCCTCAAGCTGCACCAACTGAAACTCATCCAATAATGAAAGACAAGACCGTGTTCTGGACACTTCAATGGATTCATCTGTTGTAACATCAGAGTCTAGGTCCCTACGGATGCATGCGATTTTATTTTGGAAGTGCCCTGCAATGTCGTTACAGCGAGCTTCAGATGTTTCAATGGTATCTTGAGGACCAGAATGTAAGAGTCCTCGTACAACCCTAAAAAGCTCTGCTGGGCGGCAGAGAGATGTCTTGATAGAGGCAGCGAAGTAGGACTTCTTCGCCGCCCTTACCACTTTTATGTACGACTTAGTAGAGGCACTTACCAAAGCATAATTGCATCCGTCTGGAGTTCGTCTCCATCTGCACTCCAGCCTCCTTCTCTCTTGCTTCATCACTCTCAGCTCCGGGGTATACCACGGAGCTGTATGAGCTCTGCATCGAAGAGGGCGCGCGGGAGCGATCGTGTCGATAGCCCGGGCCATCTCCGTATTCCACAGTTCGGCCAAGGCCTCGACAGGAGCGCCAGTACTATCAGCTGGAAAAACTCCCAGAGCCCTCTGAAAACCCATAGGATCCATAAGCCTCCGTGAGCAGACCAACTTAATACGTCCCCCACCCTTGCAGAGGGAAAGAGTTGTCGTAAGTCTAAAACTCAGCAGGCGGTGATCTGTCCATGACAATGGAGTAGATGAAAAATACCCCACCTCCAGATCACCATCTCCATGACCAGTGGCGAAGATCAAATCAAGAGTGTGACCCGACACATGCGTTGGGCCAGTAACAAATTGAGACAGCCCCATGGTTGTCATGGAGGCCATGAAGTCCTGAGCCGCTCCAGATAAGACAGTCTCGGCATGAACGTTGATATCCCCCAACACCACAAGTTTGGGGGACCTCAACAACACCTCCCAGACTATCTCTGTCAGCTCAGCTAGGGAAGCTGTTGGGCAGCAAGGTGGGCGGTACACCAACAAGATTCCCAGTCTGTCTCCTTGGCCCAGTACAAGGTGGAGGCACTCTAGACCAGTCGTCATCTGGACAGGATGCCTGGTGAGAGAGAAAATACTCCTATAGACCACAGCGACCCCGCCTCCCCGGCCCTCAGATCTGCCATAGTGCTGCACCGTATACCCAGGTGGGCAAAGCTGAGAGAGGACAACTCCTCCCTGCTCACCCACCCAGGTCTCGGTTATACATGCCAGGTCGGCACCCTCATCCACAATTAAATCATGGACGAGGGAGGTTTTATTATATACCAACCTGGCATTCAAAAGCAGCACCTGGAGATCTAAGGGCTGGCTGATAGAACAACCAGCAGTTCTGTGGTCTTGAGGAGAACCGGAACAAGGCACAGACACAACTTGTCTGGGGTGAGTTCCCCTTACCTGGCATGTTCTCCTCCTAACGCCATACCTCCCATTACCCATTTTACATGAATTTATTTCTTGTTGTGAGCTGCCTTGGTTTCCAATAGGCAACCCTACCACAAAGGGTTGTTGGAAAGACTCCATACACACACACTGGAGATGTAAATATATATATACCCCATATAATAGTTTATTGTTAAAACCAGTTGGTCATTGCAGATTTTATTAAAAATAAAATCAGTATTAGTTTCCTACAACATAAAAGCAGTGACACCTTGGTAAGCCCTGCCTAATTGCTTTAAAAAAATAGGATTGCAGGAGAAGAGAAAGATTTACAACACAGACACAATTCTTTTCTATGTTCACTCAAAAGTCCCAATGATTTAGAGCACAATCCTAACCATGTCTACTCAAAAGTAAGTCCTATTGAATTCAATGAGGCTTACTCCCAGTATGTAGGATTAGTATTGCAGCTTTACTGCCAGAAAAGCAATTTATAAGGGTAAGCTTCATATTGGGAAAGTTTTCAAAATAGGGGGCTATGAATTAGACAAATAAACTGCCCTTTTCAACAGCCCAGGAAAATTTAAACATTTTGACTCCTCATAATTAGAAAAATATAACACATTATAATGGTATCATAAGCTGCATGTACACTTTTTAAATTTCTGTTCAAAAATTATTTGAAAGATAAAATGTATAACGTACTATTGTTGCAAGTAACTTAAAAAACCCTGCATGTACACTTTTATTATAACCATAACTGAAATTGTTTACAGTAAACAATTGCCTACCAAGATCCTGGTGTGATTTTTTGTTCTACATCTCCTGACCTGCACACAGAGAGACTTTTGCTACTGCTGAAAGCTATAAATTTATGCAATTTATGAGATTTTCAGACAAGCAGAAAAAGACAACAAAAAGACAAGTTTTCTGGACTTGCAATAGGTTCTAGCTATTGCCTGGAGATTAACAAATCCCTTGTCAATCACAACCCTGATTTCACTTATTGGCTACAAACCTGAAAGGGAGGGGTTAGAGCAGCCAGCTATGAGCTCATTTAACAGAAGTTGCAGGGGGACTGACGTTTTGGTGTATATCAGACCACCTAGAAACTTTTTTAAAAAATGAAAGCTGAGAGTCTGGAGATTGGGGTGACTCACCAAGAGACCCAGACAGGACCCCAAAAATCTGGAGTCTCTGGGAAAAAAACATATATCTGGCAACCCTACTAGAGAGCTACCTGGAACTGTGGCTCCTCTGAAGGGAATAGGAATGAGCACTATCATTTCCTACAACTGCAGGAAAGCATGAAGCATCTGGCCATGACAAATATTATATGTCCAGGAACATGGCCTTCTGCTCAGGCTTTGCTTTTAGAGCAGTATTTGTACCTGCAGCCCTTGGAACTTAAATGGTACACACTCAGATCTAGATCACCTGTGGGTGAGCACGCCTGCTGTCTCAGCTTGGCTCTGCCCAATTCCTGGCCCAGATGAAGACCTCACTGCTCTTTCTGGTGTAGCCCTAAGAGCTGGTACTGGCAGAGGAAGTGCATAGGTTTCCTTGTAAACAGCTCTAACAAGATCTATCCTTGGCTCATGAGTTGACAATGACTGGTGAAAAAGGCAGGACAAAAACTTTATGTATGACAGGCAGCAGGTTTGAAAAGGTGCAAGTTTGGCTTGGTATGATCTTCTCATTGGTTGAATCCCCTGACTTGTACTCCATGCTTTAGGAGCTTAATAGCAAGATCAGGCCATTGCACAGCGAGAGAAGAAGTTAATAACAATATGTTTCTGAAATTGCTAATTTGAAGCTGAAACTCCACCAAGTTCTTGTGCCAAGACCCTAGAAGGAGCAGCGCTAAAGGGTCTGTGGCAATTGTTCTCTTCTCCAGCCAATTGAAACTCCCAGACATAAGATCACACGCCAGAGGACATGGTCCTTAGATGGTGTTTTTGAACTCTTCTTGTCAGATCTGGTCCCTTCATTAAGAACTATTATCCTGAAGAGAAGTCTACCGCAGGACCTAGTGTTCTCAGCATGCCCCCCCCAAAACCCCCATTAGGATCTATGCCTAGAGCAAAGTATCCAGAGAGACAGAAAAAAATATCTGCCCCAGTGAAGGCTGATCAGAAGGAAACAAGGCTGGTGCAGATAGATGCATTGGGCAGCCTTTCTTGCGGGTGGGCATTTTGGGATCAGAAAAGCCTTTGATTACTTAATGTATTTATTTCTTGTACTGTATGCATTTGCAGTTTTATTACAGCTTGGAAATTCCACTGGTACAGAAACTTTTTTTTCCTCTCATGATCCTTTGTTCACCTCTAGCTATTTGTCATTTGAAATTTTCTTGCAGTTTTACTACAGTTTGGAAATTACACTGGTACAGAAATATTTTTTCCCTCTCGTGATCCTTTGTTCACCTCTAGCTATTTGTCATTTGAAATTTTCATGCATGTTTTGTTCACCCACAGATATAGAGTGTTTGGAATCTATTGAAGTCCTACAGCTGCAGGGAACAGCATTACCCATACCTCACCAGCACATAGGCTCACCTTTTCTCTGCCATTCATCAAAATGCTGACCTTTATGGTCTGACTCTCTCAGACAGATTTCACTTGTTTTGGGCTGAGATGTCACTGGAAAGTTTGAATCTGAATTATATCTTCTGCTGCATTTCTCGGGGGAAAAAGATCTGAAGAGCTGGCTTAACAATTTGCATATTTATGAGCCAGATAAGAATCTGCTTCATTAGTGGGATTTTTTTTAAAAAAAAGAGCAGAATAAGGAAATTATTCCTTATTGACTATAGGAACTATGTTATATCTGTGCACCTCAGTTTTCACTGACATTAAGAATGTTCCCTATAGCCCAGCATGGAGGCTTTAGAGGTCAAATACATAAGCTTGAGCATTGTAGCAGGTCTATTTAATTCATGTTAAAGAGACCACCTTGATAACATGCTGAAGAGTCCAATGCCAGGACATTTTAAAAACTGAAGGTATAGCCTGAAACTGATTTTGTTTCCCCTTTTTTAAGTTTTACCTCTTGAGACCCCTTTTAATATCTTTCTCCTGGATTTCTTAACTGTATTTTATGTATTTTTTTATCTATGTTAATGTTTTTTTTGTTTTTATTGTGTATGATTTTATTGTGAGCCGCCCTGAGTACCCTATTTTAGGGTAGAAGGGTGGGATATAAATATTTTAAATAAAATAAATAATATATAAATAAATTTGGCTATTCAGAAAGTGTTGGCTCTCAGGAAATTCTCTCTTGATGGTCTTGTATCAATGTATAACTAGGGATGGGGAACCTGATTCCCTCTAGATGTTGGGCTACAGCTCCCTTCAACCCCAGCCAGCATAGGCAGTGATCAGGGTGATGGCAGTTGTAGTCCAACAACAGCTGGAGGGCCACAGGTTTCCCATCCCTAGTATAGAATGTGGGTCTCATTTGTTGTTGTTTTAAAACCTTTGTTAGCTTTTAAACTCACCCCGTACCTTTTATTTGTAATTTCTGACCTGCCTTTCCACCAAATGGTGCTGAAGGTGTTTATTTTATAATCGTATTTATTTTATTATGTATCTGGATTAGTCACATTTGGGCAATGGATGCATTTCGTAACAGCAGAGGGAATGAGAGAGACAGTGAACACTTTCCCTATGTCCTCAAAGTGCTATATAACCCTCAATCTCCAAACAGTGAGAGATTTCAAGGGTGCCACCCCATACCTTGGGCTTGTCCTTGGAATGAAAGTCATGGTAAACAGTGGTGTCTTTGTGATATATGGTTTTATTTACACACATACACAGGCTGAGCATAAGATGGAAGGGCTCACAGCATTAACAGATCTTGCTCCCATTAGCTTTCAAGGGGGGGGGCAAGCACAGAGAGAAAGTCTCCAAATCCAAATGAGTCTGGTCCTTGGTCCATTGTCCTCTTTTACACTCACTGATGATATCACTTCCAACTAGTAGCATCAGTAACAATCAGTCACCTGTATTCTTCAGTCATGCAAAGAGATACTTAATAGACTTGGCTAGAGCCATTAACAAAGAGACTAGTTTAACCATAGAGCAATGTGTTTCATGTGGGACTACCCTTGTACCTAATCCGGAAGCTCCAGCTGGTGCAGAATGCTATGGCTAAACTGTTGATGGGGACAGACTAACACCAGTACATAATTCTAGTCCTGAAAAGCTTGCACTGGATGTCCATATGTTACCAGGCCAGGTTCAAGGTGAATTTACAAGTCCCTTACCAACTTGGGTCAGGATATCTTAAGGACCATGTCACAAACCTGCCCTTCACCAGGGATTATTCTTCCTGACACCCCACACTTGGTTCAGGAAATCCACATCCAGCAGGACACTTGCCTCAGCCTGGGTTAGATATGCTCTCTGCACTACAAGCTTCAACCCTTCTACCTTTTGTCCCACCCAAAAAGTAACCACTGGTGTGCCCTGTTAGCACAATAGGATGTAGGTACAGAAACTGAATAGGATCCTGATATGATAGCACACGTGACCAGGCAGACACACAGGAATTTAAATGAACCCAATACAAGATGTTAAATAGTGTATTGATGTACAGTCCCTATCTTCCCTATCTATCCTACCCCCTCTAACTAATACCTAATCCATCCTTTTCCACCCAGCTCACTCCCACAACACAACCTCCCTCCTTCCAGTCCAAATTCCAACAATAAGAACTCATGTCAAAATCAACTGTCATTTTATTCAAGCCCCCCTTAGAACTCTCACTCACACACCCACTCCCACCTGGCAGACTTACATCACTCATACTCCCAGGCATTCCATTAACTCCTTCAAACCCGTAACACATTTAATAGCAATTCCCAACAACTGGTTTCATTACAGGCCACCTAATCCCTTATATCCTGGCCCAGTTACGGAGATCTGTGATGGAGTCTCTGTTGGCAGTTCCCCATAGCTCAGATGCACAGGTCATAATGACTAGAAGCCATGCTTCCAGCGTAGTGGGCCCAAGCCTGTCAAACTCCCTCCCAACTGAGATTAGACAGGCACCCTCGTTGAAGTTCACATGCATAACTAGGACTTGTTCCAGCAGACATTTTAAGGTAGTGTTTGGTTTTATGATGATATTATTGTTTTATTGTTTCATTTTATGTATGACTTGTTTTTATGTACACCACTTAGAAATAAGAATCATTAAGCATTATATTCATGTCTTAAATAAATGCCAGCAGCCTCTTTTTCTATACAATTGCATGTTACAGATAAAAAAAAACGCAGGCTTGGAGGAGGGCCGACAATGACATCCAGACCAACTCCCCAATCGTATAATAATAATAATTTATCCAATGCAACAACCACAACCAACAACCACAAAAACAACCACAACAACCAACAACACAACAACCAACAGCCACAACAACCAACTACCACAACAACAAACACCATAACAAGTGTTTTTCTCCAAATATTAAATATGAGGAACTGAGAGCAAGGCACTGTGTAAGGCTTGTATAAAACTAACTAGCCAGTTTGTGGCCAAGGTGAGAGTTGAATCAGGGACAGCAGAGACCACAGGTCTTTGTCTTTACTATTAGGAATTAGGAAGCAGGAAGAAGAGTTCAAGTTGCATTGCCCCGCTAAATTAAGAATGTTGTCATGTGGGGTAGTCCAGTGATGAAATCATACATGACCAGATATATATGGGGACACCTGTCTGGATCCCATAGCTTAGTTGCCCATCAGAGGTGCCAGGTGTAACTGTCCCATACCATGGTGCAGAATACTTGCACAATGGCACACAGACAGCAATATGCTACTGTAGGGATTTCATTGTGTCACGTTGTACCAATGCACAGTCTGCACTTATCCCGTTCAAACACTAGACTAGGCCCAAGCGGGAGGGGGGATCACTGCAGTACATGCAAGAAAAAGATACATAAAACGCCACATGCCAGAATATCATCTTTTATTTTCACATACCATTCCTTCATGTGTGGTTTTGTTCTACAGCACTGAAACGGGAACATATGACTATCTCATGTGGTCATGGCCATACATACCCATGGCCTTGTAATCTTAATTTGAGCAGGGCTCTTCTTTCTGTGCTTCATAAATATTGCCGCCTGGTGAACAGTGAACATATAGAGATCTTTGCAGTCCACAGTTCACTCTGTGTGAATTGCAGCCTGCCTGGTATCAAACATTACTCCTGTGCAACTTTCTCATTCATTTTAACAGGTCATGTGCAGCAGCAATGCTCAATAGATGCAGACCGTGGAGATTTCACTAGAATGTGGGCCTGTTGGCTGGCACACAGGAGAAACAATTGTGCTTTGCTTTTACTGAACCTTCAGATAGAAGATGCACTCTAGATAATTAATCATTACATTTCTCTGTAGGCATAATTACATCCATGCTCTTGCTTCCCTCCCCCTCCCGCCTCACTTCTGCATAAACACAAAGAATTCTTGTGCATGTGTTTAAAGGCCAATTAACATCCAAAGTATGCTTCAATTAAAGGCAAAATAAATAGGTACACCCTAATTCAAACAAACAAATGGGAAGATGGACGGAAACTTGTTTGGCTAGGTCCAAGATGGGTTTCTGTACCTTGAAAACTCCAGTAGATTTTTGCTCTGAGCCCGGCACAAAAGCTGTTGACTGTGCAAACGAGCACAATCCCTGTGGGTCTTAAGGCAATAAATAATGGAAAACGAGGAACATAAATCAGAAAAGGGTATTATGCATGACAGGCAGAACAATGAAAGCAAGCTACCAGAGACCTGAAACATGTTCCACACTGTCATGACCCTGGGACCTCCTGGCAGGATTCAGAAGACTTCCCAAGGATTTCACTTCAATGGTAAACAATGGGAATCTTGCATGAGGAGTATAAGTCTCCCCGCCCCCAATGTCCCTCACCTCTACGTACTTCCCCTTTTGGTCTTAGAGTTGCCTCAGAAGTACCCAAGAAGAAGTGATGTGGCTGTTACCTGTGAGCCAGAGGATGCATAATTATCAAGATGACCTAGCATCACTTTTTATAATGGTAAACAAATTCATTCATTTTCGGCATTTGTCTTGTAATATTTTGCAAAGTACTGATGAGTTTCCTCAACAGCTGCCTCTGTGTTTCAACCATGGTGGAATTCTCAAAAGTTGTGGATGCCTCTGCTCCAACACCAGGAAGGGGGGCAGAGCATGGAATGGAGGAAACAGACCCAGTTGTACTATTTATTTATTTATAACTATATTTGCATACTGATATTTCATTTAAAAACATTAGAGCAGTTTACAAGTAAGAAATAGAAAACCCATACAGTAAAAGCCATTAAAAATACAGTAAAAACAGAGATCAACTATTGCCCACTCCCCTCTGAGTCAGAGTCCTACCATGCGGGATGGGCAGGGAAACGTTTGCTGACTCAGTCCAAATTCCCAACACACAGGAGCATCCACCAAGTTCCTTGTGAAGTTCTAGTAGACAACTATGATTAACAGGCTTAGGATTGGCTGTTACACTTGTGTTTCCTGTTTCATCTTTAGACATAGGTTACTTCCAGGGGACCTGTTTATTAAGCATTCATCCTGTTGCATTTGCAGAGAGATCAAACGACATTGGCTACTTCCTGAGCATTCACTCTGATTTGTATGTGGGGAGGCTAGACGATGTTGCGTCAAAGCCAGTTTTACTCCACACTTTCCAGGGCTTTTCCCCATCATTTTCCTTATTGAAAAAAGTCTGATCTTTTGGGGAGGAAGTGGGTTTGTTGCACAAGACCTCCCAATCAACTATAATTATGTGACCTGGATTCGATGGTATGTGATTGAATCCCACCCAAAAACAGTGACAGTCTGGAAGTGCCCATAGAGAACTGTTACAGTGGCTAAGAGTGTGAAGTAGGAAGACCACAATTCACATTTTATTTCAATCACATAAACTTGTCAGGGCTCTTTCTGATGTGCAGGAGCCACACTGCTCAAAAAGCTCCAAGTAACATGGTAGGCATGCACTTATGGCATGGCTGCTTCCCAGTCTTATCCAAGCTGATGGTAAGCTTGATGCTGATGTAGGAAGGAGCTACATGTGGATTGCTTGAGACTGGTGCTTCTGACATTACCAAGCACCACTGGGGAGGGTTCATACAACAGTGGCTTCTGCTATGCTAAGGTAATCTTAGAAGGATGCATAGATGGGCAGGGCTTTACTTATGGCCCTTTAGTAAACCACTCTTATCTCAGTGCTCCATCTGCAATATGGGGGGTGTCTAGGGGCTTCCCCCAGTGGACTAATTCCATTTGAGCCTCAGCAGATAACATGAGAGGAGAGCCACTGTGACCAGCAGGCAGGCGCTGTTGGAAATGTGAGGATGCATCTCAGCTTGCATTGAAGACTGATGGGTCTTAATGGGGAAGAGTAGACAGAGAGACAAACCTGTGCTTCCTAGACTGTCCTTTCCCTTCTAACCTGTCTCCTTTCCCTTCCAACCTGTGTTGATCTACCTTCCAGTGTGAGACTGATAGGGTTGTTGACCTCACTTCCTACTTCTCTTCTTCCACTCCTCCCTTGGAGAGGAGACCTTTTTGGATCTCTCTTCTCTTGAGATGCAGAAAAAGCATGCCTTGTTGCATCTCCACCTTAGTTAGCCAGAAATAGGGATTTTCCTATCAACATGTATTTCCTTTAATAAATGCCAGTTTGTTGTTTTCTTATAGCCAGAGTCTCAGTGTGATTGTATCCAGGGTAAAGTGTGCTCCTTCAACAGGGATTCTGCTGCGGCTCAGCTTCTGTCAGCATTCAGCTCCATTGCTAACAGGTGTCACCTCCTGCAAGTAATGCACTGCCCAAGGCAGCAAAACAGCATGTAAAGAGGACATATCTCCCTCCTGAACAAGGCAGAGACATCTCATGGGAGGCTGGGTGAGGAGGGGAGTATGCAGGAGACCTGTTAGCTATCAGACAAGGCCAGGGAGAATTTGCCCTGCAGCTCTGACACCAAAAAGGGAGGCAGAACATGGTGTGGAGGAGAGGGCCCCCGTAGTGCTATACAGTGAATCTCCTGCCTTCTAAGTCAGAGGCGTGCCATTGGTGATGGACAAGATTCAGGTGAGTCAGGGTCCATGGAGGGTCAGCTCACTAAAGAAGAGTAATATGCTGCCCTACCTTATAGCACTACTAAAATACAATATGGAAAGTGCTTTTGAACGTTCAATTTATTTTATTACCATCCTGCAATTCAGTTATTTGTATACAGTTCAGTTATGATGGACAAAATGTTCTCTTTTCTGGAGAGGGTGGAACTGAGAAAAATTGTTTATTATTAATTTAAGCCACACACTAGAAATAGAACGAAAGATCAGACTGGATGGTGACAAAGAATAGTTTGTGGGAGACATCACCAAAATCATAGTGGAGAGTAATTAAGGAAGGGCCTGGACACTGGACATGGAAAATCAATTGATAGTTTTGAGTGGATTCTTGAAACTGCTGCTAGCCTGTAACTACAGCTGGTAAGCCAAAATGTGTAGGTACAAACTGGTTGGCAGGCTGCTTTGGCCACCACTTGTGGTGCACCATAGACAACATGTAGGAGAAGCCAGTCTCAAAATAGTCCCCATCTGGAATAAATAGACCCCTGGTTTAATCTCACAAGACTCATTATAACATTATCTTCTTTCCCCAGCAAACCCCAGTGGAACCCAGCTGCTGTGTATAATTCACACTACCTCTGAGACCATCCTTGTCATGTTGCAGATCCCACACAGAAAGCAGTGAGGCTGGTTGGCTGGACCCCAGATAGCTCTGAGTCAGCAACTTGGTCCAACAAAAGCTGCAAGCAGATTGAGGTCTTTTGTGCCTCTGTCTCCAGACTACCTCCTCCAGCGTCCATCCCCTTGAGAGAACTAAACAGCCTTAAGGGGCCAACCCTCTGGCATGAAGATGGGCACTCCTCCTCTGTTCCATAGGCTTCCTCCTGGTGTGCGCCCTGCACAGCTGGACTAGCAATGTGCAATGGGAGGCATCTGGTTTTTCAGGCTCAGGGAAAGATGCCCATGGGGGTCGAAGCTCTGGCCCTATAGGCCCTGCTGGTTGGGGAGGTTCCTGTGGAAGCTCCTATCCAACAGTCTGAGGTGCAATCATCTCCCTATCTTCAGCAGTCAGCTCCCTACCTGGTGCCCCTGCAGCCTCCAATTCTGTGTGTAGATCACTGCTGGATACAGGGGCATGACAATCATCACCTGAGACTAAGGGTGGTGTGTCCAGTTCAGGGACAGATCCACAACTCAAGATTTATTTTTAGAAATTAAATGCTGTTTTAGGATTAAATAAAAATGACTGTCTTCTGTTTTGTTCATCAGTCTGTCCACCCTAACCTAATTTTTCCAGCTCCTTTACTATCTATCTTCAGCATAGGAACATATTCCACAGAGCTTCAGCTCTTACTTCAAAGGAAAAGCAAGATTCAGTTTAAGCTTGGAAAAGACAGAAATAAAAGGGAACCACAACAAAGGAGATAAACAAAGAGATTCCCAGGAGATCCTCATGTGGAAAGAGAACACTTACCAATGAACTCTCCTTCCCGGGAGGACTAACATTGCTCCTGGGAAGTTATTGTGATCACTCACTCCAGTTTATTGAAAACCTCCTGAGAATTCTTACAGTTTTTTCCAGAGTGTAAAAAAAAATAACTTTGAACATACCAACCACGAGAACATAAGTGAGGGTGAATATTGCTAAGGTTGCTCCATTAGAGCAAGAAAACTACAGCTCCATCTCTGTATATCAGGTGTGGCTAACCTGTGGCTGTCCAGATTTTGCTGGGTCACAACTCCCATTATCCCTGACCACTGGCCATTCTGGCTGGGCAGATGGGATTTGGAGTCCAAAAGCATCTGGAGGGTCCCAGGTTAGCCACCCCTGCTATACATGCTTACCTGGGAATGAGCCCCACTGAATTCATTGGGACTTACTTCTATTCTGAGTAGAGATGCATAAAATTATGCTGTACCTTTCTTTTCAATAGTAGTGAATCTCCATTAAGAACTTTGGGAGGAGCAGTGTTCTTTGGGATTAATTCATACCTTAATAGAAGATTTATGTATTTTGTTACTAAGGTGCTCAGCCTCACTGGTCTTCTGAGTATCCTTCTAAGCACCTTGACTCTAGCTATTTTCATTTCTGCCCCGGAATTGTTGACCAAGCATGAAGATTAGGGGCAGCCAAGGCAAGAAAAGTTAGAGTGGTATTCAACTAACCTTGCACCAGTACAGGAATTAATGCTAGCGTAAGAGGATTCCCCGGCCCCCTGCAGCACATGTCCCATGCTATCTACAGATCTGCTCCAGAAGGTTTGGAGAAAACCCAGAACAGGTTTAAGGGCCACAGAGGAGGAAGAGAGGGGGAGATCATTCCATCACACAAAGAGAAATCCTTGCGCTGACAGATCGTTAGTCCTAGTGCTACACTGAATGCAACCCTTGTAGCCACACAGCTGCTAGCTTCGGTGGGAGTGGCTTTCATCAGCATTATTTTATTTATTTATATCCTGCTCTTCCTTCCAGCAGGAGCCCAGGGCAGCATAAATTGCATAATCGCATGAGAACTCCAGACCTGTAGATGCCTCTCTCATTCCCTGAATCGTGAGATGATCAAATTATCCAAGAGCACACCTTGAATTTGGAAAGAACCAGCATTTCCAGCTAACCCATTAACAGCTATTAACAAAGCCTAAGTATAGTAGCTATGTGCAGGAAGTCAGTTTATCCATTCAGTCACCACCCATAACAACTCTTACATGCCCAATAAGATATGGGGCAGAGGTGGGGAAAACATTTTCCAGCCTGAGGGCTGAATTCCCTCATGGTTGGCCTTTTGAGGGCAATACGTCACTGCTGACTGGAGGCCAGATGAAAAAGTGGATGGAGAAACAGGCCTGCTGTTACATTCTAGCTGTGCAAATGTCAGAGCTTTCTGCTGACAGTCATATGTCTATCCATCTATTAACCAGACAAGCAAGAGGGACTCCAAGCTGGCACAGCTGCCTGTGCGTCTGTACAGATCCGACCTCACTGCTGGCCTGCCTCCCACCAGCCCCATCCAGGTAAGCTTCAGCTCTGCCCATTACATCAGTCGCTGTCAAGCTGCCCAGTTGTCACTCAGCTGCTATTTGCTCAATCAATTCTTTTTCATTCTGTAACAATCTGCAAAAATATTATCAATATTTTTATTTTGCAATAAAATGGCCTGCTTTGTTTTTAAACTCTGGTCTGTTGCCTGAGTGTGATCCTCCCATGGTACATTGTGATTCTGAACTAAAGAGCTCATTACATGACTCAGGATGCTCACCTTTTTTTAACAAAAAAAAATTAAAAACCAGCACATTTGAGATTGCATAATATGCACCTTCATCATTCAAAAAACTGGGCTCCTTGGGACTATGCAGCTTGCCCACGGCTGCACAGGTGGCAGGGCACGTAACCCCTGAGCCACTCACTGTAGGGTGACCTTTAGCTGGCCCTTGACATCCAGGAGACACGAGCGGGGATTTGAACTCACAGACTCTGGACTCCCAGCCAGGCTCTCCTCCCCACTGTGCTATACCAGCTATTCCCCCCCCCCATTTTTTCAATATGCACCTTCATCATTCAAAAAACTAGCTGCCCCTTCGTGCTTTGCTCACCAACCCCACCTACCATCACCAAAGCTCCCCCCCTCACTAGATGCCAAAGCTGCCCCCTTCCCCCATAGGTCTCCAAAGCCCTCCCCCACAGGTCATCAAAGCCCTCTGACTCCCCACATGTCACAAAACCCTCTCCTCCCCCCACAGTGGTCCCGAAAGCCCATCCCCTTCCCCCCTCAAGGATCCCCAAAGCTGGCCCCCTTCCCCCCACAGGTTGTCAAAGCCTGCCCCCTTCCCCGTGGATCACCAGAGTTCCCCGCACCCCCCACAGGGATCACCAGAGCTCCCCCTACACCCCCACAGGGGTCACCAGAGCTGCCTTTGCTCCCTTCAGGTCACCAGCTCCCCTGCCCCCTTGTGGGTGCCAGAGCTTCTCCACCCCCTGCAGGTCACCAGAGCTCCCCCTTCACCTCCTGCCTGGCCTCTCACCTGGCCTGCTGCCCAGGCTGCAGCCACTACCACTGCTGGCACCAGCCTCCTGCCTGGCCTCCCACCTGGTCTCCTGGTGAGACTGCAGCCACTAGCTCACCCTGCCCCTGCCTCACACTGTGGACGTTATGACAACATAACAGCATGGAGGCTTATGACAATATAATATAGTGAGACATAAACATTATGGAAACACCTGCAAATCTGCTCCAGGGAGCAGGAAGGGAAGTGTGTCGGTGATGGCACGGGCACAAGTCAATATCCGCCTGCTTCAGCTGGCTTATCCCCAGCTGAGCCTGAACCACAGAAAACCTATTTTCCCCCAGACCTCACCAGAAAATCAAAAGCTGCCTGTGCTGTTCAGGAGAAACCACGGTGTTTTCAAAATACCTCTGCTGCTCTAGGAATGTATCTGTCTTCTTCACCCCCAGTCCATTGCTGATCTAATAGTTCTTTGACATTCTTAAGATGCTTTAGCTTTCCCCAAGCTTTTCTTGTCCTGAAGACATCATTTGAGGAGGAGCACGTGTTCCTTCCCTGTTGTCCCCTCCTCCTGGAGTCTTGCCTATTGCAACCTATTTCCTTTATCCCCATAGATGTCAGTCAGAGCCACTGAACATTCTCTTGGCTCTTGTTTCCATAACCTCACCCTGGGACCTGATTTTTTGACCATACTACAATACGCCAATATGATGAAACTTTGGAAGCGGTGGTTGTATTTCGACTCGATGGGGATGAATGTTCATATAGGAAAAAAGTATATGCACCAGGGATGGCCAAATTGCAGTCTGAAACCTTGGTCTATACTTTTTGTGGGTAACAAGGAGAGGAGTGGAATGGAGGAAAGTTGGGTGGCGGAAAGAGAGAGAGAAAAAGGGAGTAGCAGGGGGCAAGTAGCAGTCCCACCATCTTTTGGCTCTGGACCTGCTCACTGCCAGTATGCGGCTCCCGACAGATTCCTTAGGAATGTGGCCCTTGATAGAAAAAAAAGTTGCCCACTCCTGGTATACACTGTCAAACATGAAGCATGGCACGAGAGTTTATTTTCTCCATAAGTACTATAATCAGAGTGTCCCTAACCCTTTTCACTAGACATCAATTTGCTGCATTGCTGCTGTATAGCATTACTGGAGTTTTCCTGATTCAAATTTCAGTTTGGCCGAAGGATGAAGCACAAATGGAACACACACAGAGGCGGAGCACGCAGTATGCATTGCGTTGCATTGTTGAATGACACATGCCAATTAGAGAATATAGACAGTAAATTCATTGTTAGTTCCCCTTTCAATACAATGGCTTTTTCCATTCAGATAATGCATGAGAAATCACCCACTGTGCTCTTTGGAAAGATTTTTCCCCCTTAGTATCAGCATTTGAATAAATAAGTGGTTTAAACCATGGCAAGCTGAAAGCAAATTCATTCTAATAGGGAACCTGCTGCTTTATCTGAATATGTCAATAAAAATAATGGGCCAATAATGTTGTACCCTTCCTCGATCATCACCATACAGAAAAATCCTTCTTTCTCTGCCAGCTATATGCCATTCTGATCCAAATGTAGCCAATTATCTCATTTTTCTCCGCATTTAGTGGCAACCCATTTCCCAAAACATAAAGATTGATTGAGAGGCTCCAACTGACAACCTCTGTTTATGAATGAGATGTTTTAGGTCCATGCTAGATATGATGGTCATCACATGACTGATCTTGCATGCTTGTTTTTCCTTTACTAAATAAGCAAATAAGCAGCCAGGGAGAGGTCTAGACGGGACCATTGCAAGGACAAAGGGTTACAGCAAGTGACTCTAGGTGGTGTCCTCCAGATTGTGCTAGATTCCAACTTCCATCAGCCCCAGCAACAAGCATGGCCAATGGTCAGGAATGGTGGAGTCCAACAACATCTGGAAGATACCATGTTGGGTACTCTTGGGTTACAGACACATGACCCCACAGTACCAATCAGGGCATTCCTCCCTCCTCATGACTGCTATTTGGTAAAGAAAAAAAAGAAGTGTGCAAAGGCCCATCACATAATGTCAGGAACTGCTCCCTGCCCTGACACATGATTAATGCCACAACTAAGTCCTGTGCAGGTATTGTACCTGAACAGGAAACCTCTTCTCGTGTAGGAGGCATGGGGCTGCGCACATGGCCCCAATGACTCCAGCTCTGCATCATCAGGGAGCCCTATCATGCAGAGGGTTCTACTCACAAACACGAGTAAAAGCCCCCTTCAGATTGTTCCCCTCTACACATGGGGAAGGTTGGGACTGCACAGGTGGTGCAACATGGACAAAGATGTTGGAAGCCAGGCTTGTGTGTACACCCCTGTACACAGTTTGAACAGTACACAGTTTTGAGCATTCCTACATCCAGGCACATGCCTAAAGTCACCTCTGACTTGGTCCCTATCTAAAGGGCAGTTAAGAGCTCCTGTTGTCAGGCATTTGCCATGGATCCATGGGCATCCATGCTTACAGCAAGTAAACATACCCTCAAGTGGCCTGGGTAATGGGAGTATAGACAGCAGTGCATGTTAGGGGTAGGCACCACATGCCTTGCAGCAGCATACAGTCCAGCCTAAATTCATGTCTGGTGGACTTGTAACAAGTTCAGCCAACACCAGTCTACCCCATCGGTCAAATCATCCTCACTTGACTTTCTGCAACCACACACATTCTCTCATACACACACACTTTCAAAATGAAGGCCATGTAATAGCAATTTCTCAAAGGAGTGGTAGAAAAATGTCCAAAAAGCCAAAACTGGCAAGTTACCTGCATTAGCTGCACCTGAAACAGAGGCTCACCCTACCCATTTTCAAACTATTGTAAGTGACAGTGACCCTACTCTCAGCAGCTCAGTGAGTGACTTTCCTGTTCCCTCCCATGAGGATGAAATTTGATTCGGCTCACATTTAAAGCCAAATCAATTAAATTCACACTTTCCGAAACAATTTGAGAACTGAAACACAGTCATCCTTCAAAATTCACACTTCTCTGGATTTTGTGAAGCAGTTCTCCAATCAAGCAATGCTAACAAATGGAGTATATGAATATAGTAGTGAAAGTAACATACAAAATGCATTATATGAGAAACTGCTTGCAAAAATGTATACATAGTCAAAACCGCATACAAAAATGTTTTTATTAGGAGAAATTCACACTAAAATGCTGGGGAAATTTAATGAGGATTTTTTTAAAAATTGCAAATTGCTGCAGAAATACGGAGAACTGAATTTAAGACTGGGAAAAATGAAAATGGAAAGAACCAAAATTGACAGATCCTTCCATCCCCATCTTCCACACACAATCTCAGTAGAAATGACACTATATCAAGGCATTGCACCATTCCAAAAGCATTTGGATGAGGAAGACGGGAATCCTTGATGCATTGGTCAGCCTCTAACCCAGATAAACCCCTTGCACCTGGACATTTTTGACACTTTTCTCATAAACATTTCCCTCCATCCCACATTTTTATATTTTTCTTCTCCCTTTCTTCTGACTACCTTCTTCCTTCTTTGGAAGGAAAAAAGATGAGCCCATGACTTCAGTATAACACTACTTCAGAATTTGGATGTATGTAGCTCAAAATGCTCACCTGTGTTTATGTATTTATTTATGTTAACAAACTCATATACTGCTTGATTGTAAGAAAACCTCTGAGTGGTTTACAAGAAACAGTAAAATTGATTTAAAAAAACCCATTTAAAATAAATAATTAAAAATAAAACATTTAAGCATTTAAAGGTAAAGGTGTCCCTGCACTTATAGCGCGAGTCGTTTCCGACTCTTAGGGTGACGTCTTGCGACGTTTACTAGGCAGACCGTATATATGGGGTGGGATTGCCAGTTCTGTCCCCGGCCTTTCTTTACACCCCAGCGTATGCCGGGTACTCATTTTACTGACCACGGATGCATGGAAGCCTGAGTGGACCTCGACCCCTTTTACCGGAGATTCGACTTCCTCCTTCCGTTGGAATCGAACTCCGGCCATGAGCAGAGCTTCGGCTGCATTACCGCCGCTTACCACTCTGCGCCACAGAGGGTCTCTTTAAGCATTTAAAAGAATATTTAAAAGGACAACCTCTCTATACAATATTTTTGTAAGCCCCTAACCTCTCACGCTGCAGTTTGCTTGGCCACAGACAGATGGCACTGTGAACTGCAGTGTGACCAAGCCACACTGGGCTCAAGGATGGGGGATGGGGAAGAAGGCTAGTGGGAGGTCAGTAAGCACCCCAGGCAAGCATGATGGTGGTGTTGATGAGGGGTGTGATGGCATTTGATGAGGGGTCTGGTAAGTAGCCTCGGTGGCATAGCAGTCTAGGCATGCAGAATGGTGATGGCATTTGACCAGAGGAGAGCGGCACCATTTGACAAGGGCATGGCTGCACAGAGCAGCGGCAAGGGCCTGCAGCAGCACAGAAACAGGTGAGGCAAGCGGGCCCACGGCAGCTGACATGCATCCACACCTGGAGGCAATGAGGGCATTGCGACAGGGTGTGTGGAGGGGGTGCCTGGGGGGTCAGGTTGGTGCACAAAGCATGCAGGGGTGAAGCTCCTAGTAAACTAAAAATATGTTGAAACACACCCACTTCTTTGTGTCTGGATAGGCTTTCCGAAATAGAAATGTTTTAACCAGGCACCAAAAATAATACAGCAAAAGCACCTGCCTGATGTCAATAGGCAGGGAGTTCCAAAGAGTAGGTGCTGCTACACTAAAAGAACAATTTCTTACAAGTGCAGAATGAGTATTATGTGCCACCTGTAACAATTCCAGTTCCACAGAACAAAGTGGTTGAGTGGGCACTTATGAAATAAGGTGATCTTAATTCTGGGTTTAGATGGTCATCGGTCAGCAGACCAGATCCCCCAAAGCAGCTACATGTTGCAGGCATATGTATTAAATGGTGGATTAGTGTTCTTGTTTTTTTTAAGTGAAACCTCTTAGATTTGGTTTATTGGCCATCAATAAGAAAGTAAGAGTGACATGAGCCAAAGCGTTATTATTTTATAAATAAATATAATTCTTCATATGTACTCACTACATATTCCCTTTTTATATGATGCTTATTGGAACAAATAGTAGCATGCATAGCAGCTTTCTTTGATCTTACATATATTGTAACTAGTTTCTACTATGAATATCCAAGCCTCAAGGCAACTGCAAATGCCTGTCTTTTATCCATCTTGCATATAAAGTGACTTATCATAATAATAGAGTGGTGCATGTGTGGGTGTTAATGGAATGTCTCTTTAGGTATGAAGGCTGAAACTGGTAGAGACTAATGGAGAAAGTGAAGGCCATGATGTTGAGAAAAGAGGAGGATGCTGAAGAACACTTTGCAACAACTAAAATAATAAAGTATCAGTCTAGGCCCCTTGAGCTATGGCAAACGAACAGGCTGCCCCATGACCAATAGCCCTGATCCATAACAATGAAGGCTCCAGTGGCATTGAAACTGGTGTGGAGAAGAAGCTAAATGCTGATGAGTGGAGATGATGGCTTATTGTTGTTGACATATTCATGACATTGTTGCCACTCCTTGACGGAGGGGAAAGAGTGGCCCAGTGAAAACATCAAATGAGTCTTTGATTTATAAAAGCATCCCAAATCCAGGGGAAAAAAAGTTGGAGAAACACTACAGGGATGGGATCTGTTGGTTGGTGCCACTGTGAAAGCGTTCTGTCAACCTGACAGGCAGTATCAATTTCTGTTTGTTTTTCTTGTAAATGTCATTGTTTCCAACAATGTTTTCAGAAAGAAAAGTGGCTCTCCCACCCCCAGCTCCATTCCCTACTGTCCTACACACCTCCTCAGCTGTAAGTAGGGTTGCCAGGTTCAGGGCCTGAGAACAATTCTGTATCTTTAAGAGAAGAGAAAATTCAGCCAAGTGCAGATGTTCTTGCAACACTGTAATGGGAAAAACCACAAGTGAAATTCTCCCTTCCCCCTGCACAACTTTTAAAGATACAGAAGATCTCTTGGAGGCTGGGCCCGGATTGGCTTGCTTCCTCTCTGCTTGGAGCTTGGATTATGCAAGTGGAGGGGGGTGGCAGAGAGAGAAAGAGAACAAGCTTTACTGCTGTGTTGTGCTGTGAGTAAAATCAATAAAATAATAATATATTTGGGGGGGATCCAGTGTCAGGGGAAAGCCACTGAAGTTCAGAGCAAATAGGATATCTGAAAAAATGGAGAATATGCTGACCATTGAAAAATCCAGTTCTAAATCCAAACTCAGTGGCATTCTCTGCCACCCTACCTACAGCTACCACTGAGGCAGTGCTGTGCACCATCATTCTCCAGTCTATTCTACCATGCTACAGCTCTTCTTGGCCAGTCAAGCTTGAATGACTGTGTGTATGCATGGATAGCGAGCTTGGGTAAATACATAATCTATTTCCTTTGCCACCACACCCAAGAAGACTCGTGACACAAATGTGGTATAATGTTATATTTATTAAATATAACAGACTAAATCCAATTACGTTCATCCAATTAACTTAATCTAAATTACTTCGGGCAGGTGAGGCTAATCCTATCTATGAGGGAAGACTCCCTCCCCTTCAAGAGATAAATAATTCTCATCAGACTGTAACTCCATAGTCAAGGATGTGGGAGAAATTCTCCCTCCTTGCTATTGGAGGCAGCTGTGTGGTTCCAACCCCCGCACCATGGCCCCGCCGTACAGGCATTCACCATGATGCGCAAGCCGGTCCCCACGAGGACACTCCCCAGATCCCCACCAGACATTAAGTTCTGATGGTTCCCTAAGGAGTGCCCTTTACCAGAATGCCTTAACCGCTTCAGTTTAACCCCACTGTACCTCACCTGCCCAAATTCCATGCCAGCCCAAGCAGACACCACAACCCAACCCTACAAGCCAATTGAATCAAAACCCAAGCAGTATGGAGTAGGCAAAACCAAAGGGATTCTGAAATCAAAATCCCCCCAAAAAAATTCCTACTCAGCCCCATTGTGGCGACCAGCTTAGCCCACACTGACAAGGGAGGGAGGGAGGGTGCCGCAAGGCGAAAAAGGCAAACGCTTGGGGGAAGGAGCAGCCTTATATCTGCTGCTCAAACCCCTACCTGATTGGTAGATCAATCCCACGTGGCATAAGCTCATGATTTTGAGAATCTTCCCGAGTCTCCTCTTGATATCAGGGTGGCGGCAAACACGCCCCTGAACAGGAACGCCATTCTGGGTGACTCGCAAGCATACTCATAGCTGTGTTAATTGAGTGTTCTAATAAAGCTTTTAAACTTTCAATATCGGTATGTTCATTAGGCTCCACCTTGCAGCACTCCTGTGTCTGGTCGGATAAACCAGCTCTGGGTCTTTGGTTATTGCTAATTGCTGTCACAAGAGGGTCTTCTTATTTATACAGCCAGCCAGGCAGGTAGAATGAAGGTGTTCTAGGTTAGTTGCAAAGTAGTTTGATGGTCGCATTTTTTTTTGCCATGCTTGATATGGCTTGCTCTGCTTACACTTTAGCATAAATGCAAATGCAGGCTGTGATCCATCATGTTTTATTTTAGCAAAGTCACGGAAGTGGATGAAAGGGAAATTGCTGAAAATTAAATGTCCCCATCTCTTCAGGCATGAGGTGGAGACTCTGATTTATTTCAGCAAAGGCTGAGAACAGCAGCAGTAACAAAAACAAAACAATTATTTGGAGAAGATATTTGCTGGAAACTGTCAATTAAAAATACCGTCATCAGCAATTCTGGGTCTTTCCCAGCACAGATGCTGCTGACTGAAGACAATATGCACAACATCCTTGGATGCTTCAAAGACCTACGGTACAATTGCATCCAGGTTTGCTAGGAAATTAGTCCCACTGTATTCAGTGGGGCTTACTCTCAGGAAAGAGTGCTTAGGATAGTAACTTTATATGCAAATGACTTTTTCATCAGTGGTGCCCCAGTTGTGGAATTGTCTTCCCGGGGAAGTTTGTCTGGCACCTACATCGTTGTCTTTTAAGCACTAAATTACTACATTCTCCCATGCATTTTAACTTATTTTATGTAGATTGGCGGGGAAAGGAAACTCTATTTTAAACATGAATGAACTATTCTGCTTGGTTTTCAAGTTGTGGTGAATTTGAGAAGAATTCACCTATGTACATCCCCATCACAAATCTGAGTGGTACAGTCCAGGAATACCTTTACTAGCTCATCTGCAGTTTGTGCAGACTAACTCTTTAATAACCAAAAGATGCCTTGAATTCCACAGAATGACATTTCAGTGCTGCATCTAGATGTCTCTCTCGTGCTATGATCATATTCTTGCCCAGGGGTAGTCTGCCCTCCAGATGTTATGGGCTGTAATTTCCATCATCCCTGACCATTGGCCATGTTGCCTGGGGGGCTGATGCAAGTTGGAGTCCATAACATCTGGAAGGCACAATATTGGCTACCTCTGTTCTAGCCTTTGTGTGTATTCCTGCAGGTTCCTTTTCAATGGCTTGTGTAGATTCAATAGATGGAATGCTGATGAGGTCTTTGCTGGGTCTGCTCCCCTGACGGCTAAAGTAATTCAGGTGGTAACCTAGGAACTGGCTGTTTCTGTGGTGGTGGCATCCCACTTAAGGAATGCCTAGTGCCTATACAAATGGCTTTTGAGCATCGAGTGAAACATTTTTGTTTACCCAAGCATTTTAATCTATCGTGGTGGAGTTTTATTGCTTTTGGTTTTGACGTCTGTTATAAGATGTTATTTTAACTGTTTTTCAGGAACTAAGTGTGTTTCAACTATCACGAGTTGGAATTTACTTCTGAGTAGACATTACTCATAGCAATCCCCCCCCTCAGAAGAATCTGTGTTTCTGCATGAGATACTCTTCTGAATATGCTTTCTGAGTGAAAGGAGTTAAGCCCAGAACAGTGGCACGTCCAAAGATGTAGTGAACAGCCTGAGGTGTGTCTCTCTGCACAAGTGATGATTAACACACACACACACCCCAAATACAGAACAAACTATTTGGAAGAAGGAAAGGCAAGAACACTGAATTATGCAGAGATACAGCAGGTAGACTCCTGTGAATAGGTATATTGAGTTCATGAGAGTTGTTGTTGTTTATTTGTTTGTTTGTTTATTCATTCATTCATTCCCACCTTTCCTCTAAGGAGCCTAAGGTAGTATATATGGTTTTCTCCCCTCCCCCTTCTTTTTTTATTTTCCTACCAACAGGTCAGGCTGAGAAATAGCAACTGGCCCAAGGTTACCCAGTGAGCTTCAAGTCTGTCTGGGGATATGAACTTGGTCTCCTCACTCCTATTCCAACACTCACCATAGCACACTGATACAGATTCAAAGGGTGCAGACAGAGTCACACTGCCTGTGTCCCAATCCTCCTTGTAGTATACAAATCATGGATTATGTGTTTGTGACTCCCCATCCATAGGGTTCAGTGGCCACTGCAGTAGCTTTACTGATCTGTAATGTAATATCTTGTGCTTAGCGTCTGATACTCAAGTTCAAAAATATAAATGTTTTGATCTCATGGTCAAGTTGTAGGAGATGTTTACACCAATACATTTCTTTCAATTCCATGACACTGAGGCTTAGGACAGATGTTATATCAGCACAAGAAGCATGAGGGAAAGTAGGTTAAAACAGAATTCAGACAAACTGGAGACAGGGAATAGTTATGGTTTAGAGGGAATTGGCCTGCTTCTGATCAATGGGATTTCCATCAACTTTTCTGATCAGGTCCAGAAACTAGATACACCTGTGGAACCAACACTGCTTATTGAAAAGCAAGTTGTAGATGTTGTCAGTAATGCTTTCCCCCCCATCTTGGACTCATTAGAAGGCTTTTCCCTTTTTTGGACATGTCAGACTTTGCTACACTGATCCATGCTTCTGTCATTTCCATGCTTGATTACTGCAGCATATTTTATGTCAAGCTGGACTTGAAGACGACTTGAAAGCTTCACCTTCGGCAGAATGCAGCAATGTGCCTTTGACATATGCTGTTTCTTCATCAGTTGCACTGTTTACCATTTTGCTTCTGGGCCCAATTCAAGTTGCTGGTTTTAATCTTTAAAGCCTTAGACTGCCTAGGACTTCAAACTTCCAGGCTCATCTCCATATGAGCCCACCTGCCTGTTGAGGGTCAGTCAGCAGATGCCTGTGGGAAGCCCATAAGCAGGATGTGAGGACACTAGTTCCCCAGTGGCAAGTATTCAGAAGCAGGTTGCTTCTGATCCCAGAGGCAGTATATAACCTTCATGACCAGAGTAGCCATTGATATCTTTATCCTCTATGCTAGAATGAAATGTGATCTCGCAAACTTAGGAAGACAACTCTTCTAAAAGAGTCTTAATGGAGCAACTGCAGGAGAAAAGAGAACCTTGTGGTTTTTCAAAAGAGAATAGGAAAGATATCGTTTGAAACCCAGTAACTCAGTAGTAGCCCACAGTGATAAATAGCACACTCTCCTTCTCCAATCTCGAATACAGAACTTCTGATAAACTTTAAACTTTTTTTCAATTCATAACCACAATTCCTCTGTGCTGCTTTCTCTTATCAGCTAAACTGCAGTGTTTTTCCTCCTAGTTGCCTCCCTGTTCTCTCTGCCTTTTGTGACATGGCTGAGTTTTGCTCACTATTGGTTACACTACTGTGGCCACCCAGTGAGACAGAGAGTATTCCCTACTTCATGCCCTATCATCATCTACTTAATTGTAAATCAGATGCTGATTGAAAAATCACTCATATTGGTGAAGAGGGTTATACAATTGCATGAGGAGATGCGGCTAAGTAGAACATTTTAAAAACGACACAGTCTGGCACAGTTGTGGATAGTATGCTGGCCTCAAGAGTGGGGAAGAGTCAAGCTCCTTCAGCAAAAGTTTTAAAGCCTTGGGAGGGAGATATTGATGGGCTGCTAGGCTGCTGTGCTTCAAGTCCTAGTCCCAGGACTGGACAGAGACAAACTAGAGAGCCATCTGGAGTGGCTGAATCCCAGGGCTGCCTTCCCCTGCAAGGCAACATTTTTTATTTTATTTTGTTTTTTAGATGCAGCGTAGCACTTTGTCAGTTTGTGTGACACCCTATGCATTCCGGAGAATGCAGCCAAGAGCGGTTTGGTCTCTCCTTAACTGCCCAGAGCGTAGACTAGGAATGGCTAGCCTGTGGCCTTCCAGATGTTGCTGGATTACAACTCCCATCACCCCTAACCATTGGCCATTCTGGCTCAGGGTGATGGGAATTGGAGTCCAACAACAGCTAAAGAGCCTCAGGTTAGCCTGGTGGAGGCCTATCAATGGCTACTAGTCACGATGGCTGTATATTCACTCCAGGATTTGAGGCAGTGAGCCTCCGAATACCAGGTGCTGGGTCTCATGGGTAAGGCAGTGCTGCTGCACGCATGTCCTGCTTGTAAGCTTCCCGTACACATCAGGTTGGATGCAGCGGGCACAGAATGCTGGACTAGATGGGCCCTTGGTCTGATCCAACAGGACTCTTATTATTATGCAAAGGGTAGAAAACAAAGATATGGCCGGCATTAAGACCAAAACTGAGAACGTACCATTCCAGCCTACTCAACATACAACAATGCACAGTGGAGGAATGACTTTTTAATGTCACTGAGGCTGCAATCACAGGCTTACCTGAGAGTAAGTCCCATGGATCTCAGCGGGGTTTACTTCTGAGTAGTCATGGACAGGATTGCGCTATGAAAGCAGGAAAAGACAACAACCTGGGCTCACCCTACTCATCCTTCACTCTTAAAGGGTCCCTCTAACCTCTGTAGTTGTGCGCAAGAGGGGATTGTGACAGGTCATAGGTGTGGCATGGTGTGCAGGGACAGCAACATCTGAAATAACAAAAAGAGAGACATGTGCAGATTGGCAGTTCCCAATGTGTTGGGGGCGAGGGGGGTGCATTGCTATCAGGGGAAATCCCTTGGTACTGCAGCAAGTTGAAGTTTTTTCACGCTGTTTTTGCTACGAAGCACACCACAAAATCAACTTCCCTTGATGAAGACACTTTTTCTTTTCAAGTAGTGCATTGGGAGCCGCCAGCCTGCCTGAGCAGCTGCCCATACTGTGTTCTTGGCACTTGCCGTACAGCTGCATTTGTGCCCTTGTTCATTTGTCTCTGAGAACAGCTGCACCGGCTGACTGTCCCTGTTCTACATAAACAGCAAGGGGTCAGAAGGCCGGCAGCGTGAGGCAGCTGCCTCCGCTGATATTGGGTGTCACGGAACTGCAGCAATGTGTTAGTTCTTATTGTTGCATTGCGCTGCCAGGGAAGGGGAAGAGGGTCTTGGGGGATTTGGGGTGCCTAAATAATTTGACCTGCTTCGGGAGCTATACTCCCAAACCTGGAGAAGGGGTGGGGCCAGTCCTGAGGAGGCCCATCCCTTTTGATCTGGTTATTCTTCTAGGGCAGATGTGTGCCCTACTTTACAGAGGACAATCCTCTATTGGAAGGACTATCCTGTCCAAGGCACCATACATTTACTATAAGGACTATTGTACCACTTTAATACTTTAATAATTTTAGGATTATTTTACCATTATTGATACCATTATTATTAATAATAGGACTATTATTAGGCTGTAATACCACTTTAACAGCCATGGCTTCCCCCAAAGAATCCTGGGAACTGCAGTTTGTTAAGGGTGCTGAGAGCTCTTAGGAAACCGGTATTCCCCTCTCAGTCATAGAATTCCAGGAGTGGTTTAACAGTCAATCTCTCTTTCCAGGTAACTCAGGGAACTGTAGCTCTGTGAAGGGAATAGGGGTCTCCTAAGAACTCTTAGCACCCTTAACAAACTACAGTTCCCAGGACTCCTGAGGGTGAAGCCATAACAGTATAAAGCAGTATATTAGTGCTTTAAATGTATAGTGCAGATCTGGCCCAAATCAAGTTTAAAGAGTGAGATACATGGAAAGGAGTGCAGGGGCCTTGAAGTTGCCCACCCACATTTAGCACAACAAACCCACAGGTCCCCTGGTCACAGTCTTCCCCACTATGGTGAGATGTATTGCATTTCTGTTTAAATTACAGTAACTGTTCCTAAATTTGCATCTATGTAGATCAATTAACATTTCCAATTTCCTCTTTTGATGTTGCATAACAGGCCAGCCTACATCCTTCATTCTCATAAAGTTCCAGGTCAAATGCCTGGCATTTCTATGTAGGCCTGGGAGAGACTGCAGTCTGAAACCCTGGAGAGCTGCTACCAGCCAGTGTAGACAATATTGAGCCTGATGGAACAATGGTCTTACTCAGTATAAGGCAGCTTCCGATATTCACACAACAGAAGACCCCCATTCTTCTCCAGAATCTTCTCTGGATAGGCTAGTGCCCAGGATTTCTTCACTACCTCCTTACTGGAGAGAAACATGGCTTAGTGGAAGGGTATGTGCTCTACATGCAAAAAGTCCCAGTCTACAGTGTCTCCAGATAAGGCTGGGAGAAATTCCAGCCTGAAACCTGGACAGTCACTGCCAGTCAGCAGTAGACAATACCAAGCTAGACCAGCCAGTTCTCTGTCTTGTACACACATTCTCCCAGCCCTGGCCTACACAAAGATCATCAGGTGGTAAAACTGATCTTGGACTTTTCCATTTTAGAGTGCAGAAGGGGGCACATCATGATTAAAGCCCCACCTCTGTATAAAAAGCTTAGGTTCCCCCTGAAATATATGGACCATTGACATGAGCAACCTCCATCCTGCAATTTGGAGATATAATCCAGGAATAGTTTTACTTCTGGGAACTTTCTCGCATTTGTTCCCCAGGTTATAATGGGACGTCTGTCAAATGTTCAGCAGGGTCTGTCCATTTTTATTTTATTTTTTTAACCTTGGCTTTACCTGCCAAATAAGACACAGGCAGGCTGGTTGTAGTTTAAAGCTGTGCCTTTCTCTCTCTCTCCCTCTTAACAGCAGAAAAACAAACCTAAATCCAGAAGCCCGGAGGTGACTGGAGGGTGGAGGGGGAAAGTCTATTTCTCTTTTTACTGGAGGAAGAATGCCATCTGGTGGCACTGAGCAATTCCAACTACTCTGAGTTGTGGGAGTGGGGAAGGAGGAATTTAAGCACCCACTGGTTTTCTTTTCTTTTCTTAGGGAGAGGCCAGCCTGTCTTCCTCCTAGATAGATGCCAGATCAATGAAGCTCAGCTGACCTTGCCTGCCTTAAAAACTAAATACAGGGCTGCGGAATAAATGTTGGCACATCAGTAGATTTGAACCTCAGCAGCACAGAAGCTTTATTTAATTTGATCGGCTCACATGAGAGGTTTTAAATTGCCTTCAGCAAAGAGGCAGGGCCATTCCCTCATTTTTTAAGGCTAATGTGATTTGGGGAAGGGGAAAAGAAGCTAACAATATTTTATGTGTTTAAATGAAATAGAATGGAATCTCTGCTGACCAAATAAAGAAGAGAGAGGGATGTCATCACCTTATCCTTGAATTAGCTTTTGCAAAGTTCTGTTGCATTATTCATTTAAAAAAAAACAGGGGTAGGGAACCTCAGTCCTTTCTATCCAGCCCTCAAGACACTCCATAGAAAGTGCCCCTTCACAAGCCACACCCTTTCCTCCTAGGCCACACCTCTCACTGGTCTGGCTCTGTGACCCCCTTGAGAGTTTTTGCATGGCTGGGAGGTGTCCTTGAACTGGGATCATGCCTTATGCTTACCAGGATGGAGAGAGGTATGTGTACAGAAACCTCTGCCTTTTGCATGGCTGAAATGTAGCCTCAGGGCTGGTGCCAGAAGGTGGCCAGGTGGGGCCCCGGCCAAGGGCCCCTCCTTAGGGTGGGTGGATAGCGCTCCTGTCACGCAATCTGCAGCAGGGTTGGCTCCCGACCCTGCTGCAGATTGCAGAAAGGGAGTTCCCAGGCACCCTCCTACAACTGTGCAGGCCCGCAAAGCCCGCCTGCATGCCCCACGTACCTCTCCTCTCCCACCTACCTCTCCCTTTGCCAAATGCTGGCCATGCTGAGCATGCATGCCTGCCATCAACCAAGATGGTGGCTGTGACTTCCCTAAGGGGCTGATTCCTCTGCTGCCATCTTGGTTGATGGTAGACATGCCCACGCAGCGCAGCCAGCATTCACCCCAGCGAAAGAGGTAGGTGGCACACACGGGCAGGTGCTGTGGGTCCGGGGCAGTCTGGTGCCCAAGGGCCCAGTCATGCCTGGCTCTGGCCCTGTATAGCCTATTGTACAATGGCAAGAGATAGTTAGTTGTTCCACCCACTTTTGCCTCTGGCCTCACCCATTACTGGCATATGGCCCCTGGAAAATTGCCCACGGAGCAATGTGGCCCTCAGGCTGAAAAGGGTTTCTCACTTCTGGTTTGTTTATTTATTTATTAAAACACACACTCACACTATGACATAGGGTGTCACATTTTCCTCACCTTGTAAATGAAGTCACAGGAGTGCTGCAGCAAGTCACTTGTGTGTGTCAAACACACAAATGCCACATTGCATCACCCAGGGGCAGAGCTGCAAATCAGAAAGTACCTGGTTTGAATCTCACTTCTCCCATAAACTCACTTAGGCAACCCACTCTCTCTCAGCCTCATTTTCCCAACACCAGCAACTGGTGTATGGGGGACAATAATGTTAATTTACTTCACAAGGTTGTGTACTAAAGATTGCAACTACAGATGATACATGTGAAGAGTTTCGAACACTAGAAAACACTATACAAATATCAAGAATTATGATATGTGTGAGTCTTGGAAATACCACCCTCTTTATAAACATAACATGCAGTACAGGCCTTTATCTAATATCTACACTATGGATTTAAATTGATGTGCAGCACAATCCCAAGCATGTTTACTCAGAATTAATCCTGCTGTGTTCAGTGGGCCCTACTCTACTGTAAGCTGTAGCCAAACTAGTCTCCTACAGTATTGGCATTTAGGTGACTGCTTAAAATTCACCTGTTCATCCAGGCTTTACCTGATCCTGCTATCCTGCATTAATCTGACCTACTGATTTGTGGTGTATTTTGTACTTATCTTATGAATGTCATTTCATTATTGATTTTATGATGTTCATTGCCATGGTTTTTTTTCTTTGTTGTGGTGGTATACACATTTTTGCAAATAAAATAAAAATAACAGTTCTCAAAATTCTAGAAACTGTACTTCTCTGGGGAAGAGATAAGAACTGCCAACACCCTCATCAAACAATGGAAATGGAAATGGACTGCCTTCAAGTCGATTCCGACTTATGGTGACCCTATGAATAGGGTTTTTGTGGTAAGTGGTATTTAGAGGTGGTTTACCTTTGCCTTCCTCTGAGGCTGAGAGGCAGTGACTGGCCCAAGGTCACCCAGTGAGCTTTATGGCTGTGTGGGGATTTGAACCCTGGTCTCCCAGGTCGTAGTCCAACATGTTAAACATTACACCTGAAAATTAGGCAATGGCTTTGTAAAGGGATAAATACTGCTTTTTCATTTTCTTAATGTTGGATTCTGCCTGTAATGCACTGAAGAGGGATAGCTCTGTCTACAAGAGAAACTATTTCTTGGTGATGAGGAAATAGCTTTGTAATATGTGAGCAGCTAGCCATGTCATGCATCACCTGGTATGCACTTAACTTAAATCTTGTTAGCCTATTTAATTGTCTTTTACTCAAGAAGACTCTGAGCGGGAAACCTTTTAAGCCAATGTCATGGAAGACAAGTCTTTCTAAGAATGAGTTTGATTGGCTTGATCATTGTGAATAAGTGTTGAGAGTCTTGAAAACAGAGTGTAATATTTCTTAATGGCTGTGGACCTGTGGTGTAGCGGACAGTCAGCAGCAGAGCAGCAGTGATGACATCATTACAGATCTGGGTAATAACAAGGCGATATATTTTCAAAAAGGGGGATCAGCCATTGCTTCCTAATCCCAGAATTCTAGGTTCGACTTGATATCTTCAAGCATCTAGCAAAGACTAATTCAGCAGTGGCAGCTGGTAGCTCCATGACAATGGGGCAGTCCAACCCACTCCAATAAAGTCCAAAGTTTCAAGGAGCTGACCAGTGTTCTGAAACCTATTTCCATGAATAAGTTCAGCACCTTGGATGGCTCCTTGAAAGTTCAGATTAAAAACCAGAGTGAATTCCAGTGTCCCGCTGACATGGAGTCATCAGCCACCACTATAATTCAGTCTGCATTTTACATCTTCAGATTGAATCTAAATACAGACTTCAAAGTTTCAACATCCGGCTACATTTTCCTACTTCTTTTTCATCATTCCACAACCCTTGCTTTGTGTAACATCTAGCTGCTAGGTCTGAGTCTGATGAAGAGTTCTATAGAATTCAAAAACTGGCACACACTGTTTTGTAGCATTTTGGCTGGTGCTAATAAAGGTCTTGCCCAGTTGTTGTTTTGGGAGGAGTTTTTTCTTATAGACCAGCACAGCTGCATTTGTTTTGTTTTGTTTTTACAGAGTAGCAGGGTCATTGATGGATCTTCCTTGCTGTGGCAAGCAAAGTACTTAATAGTGAGGTTTTTGCTTATGACAAGTCAGGAAATAGCAAACTACTGGATCCAGCTGGCCACTTTAACAGGAGATATACAATGGCTGCACTTTCATTGTGGAGGAAAGGGTATACCACTGAATGAAATTTACAAGTCCTATCCCACTGACTCTCCCCAACTTTATCCAAATCATGCCTCTCCCCTTTACTGTAACCTTCTTTAAAAAGTATTTAAGGCAGCCATCACAAAATGTCAGGAGTTCAAGTCTCTTCTGCCCTCCAGTAATTGAAGTATTTTGCCAACCACACTCAGAAGTAGTCTCCCTTTCCACATACTGTTAGTCCCGCAGACCTGGGCAGTCATGTTTTTGGCTGCTGTAAAGCAGTAACAACCCTTCTCTTTCCTCACTTGTGAACAGAGCAAAAAGGGAATACGTTGAAGAACAGCATTAAGTTATAAAAGCAACTTGTGTTTGTATAATTATGCAAATATGAAGGGAAGGAGGCAAAACATTTCCAAAACAATGAACTCAAAAACACGTCAGAGAACAAGAGCTTCAAGTTGCTATCATCTCTAAAATACTTACACTGAAATCAACTTACATAGACCTGGGAAATTAACTTGGAAAAGTGAAATAAACATAATGATTGCTAACTAATCGTGTCATTTACATTTAGAGCTGTTTTACTCATTGTTGGGATATCTCAGGACTCCTGATCTCATATGCATTTAGCCTCCACTGTCATTTTAATCATCTCTTTTCCAAATTTGATTGCCGTTCTTTAGAACTTTTGCTTTGTCTGACATGATAATTACAAAGCAAGTAGAGAACATGGATAGGGTTTGCAGTCTTGGGCCAAACTGAGAAATGGGAAGATGAGTTCAGAGCAGCTGCTTTATTTATATAATACACAAATCAGTCCTTAGTCTTTTATTCCAGAGAATTCCTATTGACTATAGTAGAATTTTACTTGAGTACATGCTTGGGACACCGGTATACTTCTGATGCTTGGGCATCGTCTCAGATGATGGGTGTTGGAGATACAAGCAGACCATACTCATCTCCTATGGAGTTATTCAGTGATAAGGATCACCTTGATCCTAGATAAGTTGTTCAGGTTGCAAGATCTATCTTGACAGAGCACAAAAGCAAAAGGATGGAGGGAATGGTTTGCTACAGCTACACTGAAAGCTAAGTAGGGATGAGGGAGAAATTCAATCCAGTTCATATCTGAAGGCAAACTTACCAAATTCACACTTTTCAAAACAGTATGAGAACCAAAACACAGCCATCCTTCAAAATTTGTTTCTCTAAATTTTCCAGTGCAGTTCTTCAACCAACCAGTGTTTATAAAAATGCATATGTAAAGTGTGCATTAGAATGCACATATTAGTGAAAGTAACATACAAGATGCATCATATTAGGGGAAATTTCTTGCAAAAATGTGTATATTGGTCAAAACTGCATACAAAAATATGTTTATTAGGATAAATTCACACTAAAATGCTAATGAATTTTCATGAGGATTTTCTTTTGCAAAAATCACAAATTGTTGAGGAAATGTGAAGAACTGAATTTGAGATTGGAAATGTAAGAAACTTTGAGAACCGAAATTGACAGATTTGTCTGTCCCTACAGCTAAGCACATAACCTTGCCAAACGTAAACTCCACAACCACTCCTAGCACTAGCTGTCCATAAAAAGGTTTTTTTATATATATTATATTACAAAAAGAAGACAAATTTCGGGCACGAGTAAAACATCATAGTCGTGCCTGCTGTGTGGCGATGAGAGTGGCAAAGAAGGCCCACTTCTCTGCCTCCATCGCATCCTCAAGTAGCAGTCCAGTGGAGCTTTTCCATATTGTCAGAGGTCTGTTGACATCAACTCCAGGAAATGGAGTTTTAGACCCTTCGGAGGCCCTGTGTGAATTGTTTGCAAGGCACTTTGATGGTAAAGTTGCTCACCTCCGTAGCAGTCCTGATGCCCCATCCGCATCTACTGTAATCCCCAATGAGGTGTCCAGTGCAACGTCTGCTGCAACTTCTTGGGAATGGTTTCAGTTGATGCAGCCTGATGACGTAGACAAGGTGCTTGTGATGATGCGGCCAGCAACATGTCCTCTCGACCCTTGCCCTTCTTGACTTATTAAAGCTTGCCGAGGGGGTTTGGCCGAGTGGATCCAGGTTGTGGTCAATGCATCATTGCGGGAGGGAGTGATTCCAACCACCTCATTCTCAGAGAATAGCATTGTGTGACTGTCTTTCGGCCCCCTGGCAGTTGTGCTGTGGGGTGCCGCAGGGTACCATCTTGTCCCCCATGCTGTTTAACATCTATATGAAGCCCTTGAGAGCGGTCATCAGGTGATTTGGGGTGAGGTGTCAGCAGTATGCTGACAATACCCAGCTCTATTCCTCTGTAACATCTGAATCAGGAGAGGACGTGCAAGCCCTTGACCACTGCCTGGACTCGGTGGTGAGCTGGATGAAGGCCAATAAACTGAGTCTGAATCCTAGTAAGACAGAGGCACTGTGGGTTGGTGGTTCCCGAGTTCAGATAATTGGTCAGTTGCCTGCTTTGGATTGGGTCATACTCCCTCTGAAAGAGCAGGTTCGTAGTCTGGGGGTGCTCCTGGATCCATCTTTGCCCAGGTGACCTCAGTGGCTAGGAGTGCCTTTTGCCAGCTTCAGCTGGTAACACAGCTGCGGCCGTTTCTGGACCAGGATAGCCTGACCACTGTTGTCCACATACTGGTAATCTCCAGGCTGGATTACTGTAATGTACTCTATGTGGGACTGCCCTTGAGGTTGGTCTGGAAGTTGCAGCTGTTGCAAAATGCAGTGGCAAGACTGCTCACTGGGGCAGGGTATCGCCAACATGGCACTCTGCTGCTGAAAGAATTGCACTGGCTGCCCATTTGCTACTGGGCCAAGTTCAAGGTTCTAGTTTTGGTGTACAAAGCCCTATACAGCTTGGGACCAGGAAACCTGAAAGACTGTCTTATCCCTTATATACCCAGTTGATCACTGTGCTCTGCAGGTGAGGGCCTCCTGCAGATACCATCTTATCAGGAGGTCTGTTCTGCACAACATAGGAAACAGACCTTTAGTGTGGCGACACCTACCCTGTGGAACTCCCTCCCCTTGAATATTAGACAGGCACCATCTCTGTTATCTTTTTGGCACCTATTGAAAACCCTCCTCTTTCAACAAGCCTTTTAAGTTGAGACCTTATCCCAGTCTGCTTCTGTGTTGAAATTGCTTTTTAATATGTTTTTAAAACTTTTTTTTAGAAAAACAATATTTTAAACCTGTTTAAAAAAAGTCTTGAAAGCTTTTTAAAAAAATGTTTTAAAGATGTTTTGTTTTAATGTATTTTAAAGTTGGTTTTTATGATGGTTAAAGTGTTTTTAGTGCTTTTGTTTGCCACCCTGGGCTCCTGCTGGGAGTAAGGGCGTGATATAAATCAAATAATAAATAAATAAATAAATTTCAGAAAATCTGACAAAATGTTCTTAAGCTGTATGTTGAATTAAATGAGTTAACTACTTTGAGCATAATGGAAGATGACTAATGTTCTCTATTTATTTTAATTGCCAACTTATATATATCTTATTCTCTTTCCCCTTCCTTTTCCTTATTATTTGTTTCCTTATATTCCTTTAAAAAAAGGTCTCATTTATGTTGATGTTATACTGCTTCAATTATTGGGGCAGGGAGGGGTGATGGTTGTGGGAGGAGGGAAGGGAGTTGAAGGAAATTTTGTGGTAAAACCTGAAAAAAATGAAAAGTTTAAAATAAGCAAATAATAAAAAGAGGGTTTTTATGTGTTCATGTGTTTAATTTCATGTGTAGTATGGCCATTGAATGGAGCCCAGCTCCTAGGCCTTCATCTGAATCAGTAGTACAGTATGTCGACATGGTGTCAGTTTACTTTCTCTCCTGTCACTAAGGTCTACCCACAGTTTTGTTTTTAAAGCTGCTTTCTACAGAGACTAAAACCTAATGGCAAAGTCACTGATAAATGTCTGAAGTGTTCAAGGAAGGAAGTGGGGTGTTCTGTGTGTCTCAAACAGGCATCTTCCTGGTGTTTCAGAAGTGATTCCTTGAAAACTGAACTCTAAATGCAGCTGGTTTGCTCTTCTAGATGTTTTATCGTCAAGTGCCCGAGAATTTGGTATTGCTACCTTCTCCTTTGAAAGGCTGGGGGACATCTGTTTCGAACTATGTAGCAGAGCGATGGGATTCATTGGATGGATTGGGGGAGGGGAGCAAACCAGGACAAAGGATACCAGAGCTCTGATGTGGAAAGCAATACTTTACTACCACAGGCTTATAGGATTACTGTTCCTAGAGGGCCTTCTCACAGAGCTGTGTTTGGCTGCAGAGATAACAGAATTAAGAGAGGGAAATGGTGGGGAGTAGCTAGCATATCTTTGCAGAGCTGTGGCTATAAAGAGGCTGAATTTCTCCATTCTGTAGGAGGATATGAAATGATGATTCATTATATGCCACAATGTTTTGAAACCTGAATAGATGATTTAACTGTGAAAATGTAATATGGATTTTCAGGTGCAATTTCTATTGTAGAAGGTTTATTGGCTGCACTCTTTTCATTTGGCTAATAGTCTTTGGAAAAGGGCTGTCAAGAAGCAGATCCTGTATTGTAGTTAAGGCAGCTGATGTGTGCAGAAACGTTGGTGTGTGGTTTAATCACTAGGTGGCACTATCATTTGTGAAAGCTTGGAATGAGCTGGAGATTCCCCTTGCTTTGTCTTGCCTGTTCCAGATGTTCATGGACTACAACTACTATAATCTCTGGCTGATGGGAGTTGTAATCTGAGCTACCTCTGCTTTAAAGCAATGAAGTCCAGAGGCTCCAGCTCTAATTCGATTCGGATTGGCAATTCCAATATTAACAAAGCATTCTTGTGCACATCGACTCATAAACCAAACAGAGTTCAATAATGCTTACTCCCAGGTAGGGTTGGAACCATCTGTCAGTTTCAGATCTCTCCGTTTCTTAGTTTTCTAATCATAAATTTGGTTCTCCACATTTCTGCAGCAATTTGTGGATTTTTTTTTTAAATCTTCATGAAAGTTCTTCAGCATTTTAGTGCAAATTTCTCCTAATAAATATATATGTATGCAGTTTTGAATAATGCACACATTTTTAAAGTAATTTATCCTAATATAACGCATTTTTGTATGTTGTTTTCACAATATTCATTTTGTGCACACTTTCCCCTAAGATATACATTTTTGTAAAGATTGCTTGGTTGGAGAACTGCATCACAAATTTCAGATAAATGCAAATTTCAAAGGATAAGTGTGTTTCAGTTCTCATATTTTTTTGGAAAGCACAAATTAGATAAATTCAGGTTTAAACATGAACTGAACTGAATTTCTCAAATTGAATTTCTCAGCCTAAACTGAACAAACTTGCCACTCAACTCAAATTTGTATTGCCACACAAACTAGGGTTGTAAGTATCATCAGAGACAACCCCCCATCCGTGTTTATCGAGCATCAAGGTCAATGGCAACTTTCATGCAAGTATTAAAAGTCATGCTTTGTGTCATTCTAGTCTTTCTGGATTCTAGCAATAAAGCAAGGAGACACATAGCAGTGGGGCTTGAGTACTGGAGGGTGGTCAAATATGGGACACCATCATGTACTGCGTAACCAACACCAGGTTGTATATATATTCCTCTTTCCTCCAAGGCAGTGGTAGTTGGTAGCTCCACATCAGTGGGGCAATAGAATCCACTCCAGGCTTTAGTCTGAACTTTCAAGGAGCTGTCCAATATGCTGAACCTATTGTGGGAATATGTTTCCAGCACATTGGACAGTTCCTTGATAGTTCAGACTAAAAACCGGAGTGCATTCCACTGCCCCACTGACATGAAGCTACCAGCTGCCACTGCTCCAAGGAGCTCAAGGTGTGATACATGGCTCTTCCCCTCCCCATTTTATCCTTACAAGAACCCTGTGAGGTATGTTATACTAAGAGGCTGGCAGCTTTGTGGCTTAGTGGGGATTTGAACCCTAATCTCTCAAGGAGCTAGTCTAACACTCTAACCACTACACCATGCTGGCTCAAGGATACAGTCACCATTTTAACCTCTAAGCCTTCCATAGTAACACAGGTCTATGACACAAGGCTACAAGAACTTCAAGAAATTGCAACACTCTGCAGTTACCTTATCTGTTCTTAACTGACTGTAATGTGATCTGACCCCAAACGCAAATCTACTCTGGGACTCACATATGATGATTTTTTAAAAAAACAAACTGCTAGTTTACGTTTAAGTTAATATCTCTTGTTGGCTCAAACTCCACAAAACCAGGAAACTGAAAACTAAAAGAGATGACTGCACAGACATGCCCTGTAATCAGTAATGATGTTGTACAATGTCACAAATTGTCATTGCTCCAAGGATTAGGTTGCAAGCAATGCAATTGGGATCATCCTTAGGAGGTTATCGGTCCCAGATTTTGCCAAGTGTTACCACACAGCACTGCTAATCACAATGATACAGTGGTTTCAGGGTTTTTTTGAGATCCCCCACCATGGTTTGGAGAACAAATAGATATCAACTCACCATTACTGGCTGGATTTGGTTTACTAAACAAAAACATGGGAAATGTCAACAAAACCACTTTAGGGAGCCAGTTTTTAAGATCTGCTGGAGATGCAAGAAAGCTAAATGACCTTTGCTCATATATGGTGAGATTGTTGCCTTAATTAAAGACTATTGGGTTAAAATCCAATTAAATATTAAAGAAATTACAGGCTATGAGTTACAGCTAAATCCAACAAACTAATTATTATTGTTGTTGTTATTATTACATTTACCTAACCTAACCTCCACAGAGCTCAAGGTGGCTTACAAGCATGGATCTCCCCCTCCTGATTTTAACTTCACAACAACCCTGTGAGGTAGGTTATGCTGAGAGACAGTGACTAACCCAAGGTTACCCAGTGAGCTTCATGACCAAGCAGGGACCAGGTCCCAGTTGAGCACTGTAACCACCCCACTACACTGGCACAATGCTTTTGGAGCATGTAAAACACCAGGTACACAGAGATGCCTGTGTTCTGGTTACACATATGTTGATTGCAGCTCAAAAATTGATAGCAAAGGTGTGGAGAACAGATCGTTTACCAACAATTGACCAATGGAACAGGAAGATCTGGGACTTCATGATTATGATTTGGATCACAAGATATAAATAATTATGAGGTGGATGAACCCACTCAGCAACTCAGTTTGCACCTTAACCAGGCTTAGTGCGAAAGTATAGTGAGCTCTCAGACAGAATATTATGGCTACTGAGCTCCTCCTGTTATTCTGCAGCTGCTGCACTGCTGTGAGCTAAGCCATGGTTTTGCTTTGCTTGTCTGAACCTAGGCTCATGGTTTGTCTCTCCAAGAACAAGAACAAAATACGGTTACAGCTTGTGGTTTGTCTAGAGTGAGACAAACCATGATCCTGAGTTCAGATAACATTGTCAAACCATGGCTTAGCTCACAGCAGTGGCAAGACCAGAAAATGAGTAAAGCAGCCACAATATCCTCTCTAGGAACCCAAATGTTCACACTAAGCCATGGTTTGGTAGCGTTTTGTGCAAACCAAGTCAGTAGAGGCTTTTCCATAAAATTAGATATAATTTTTATTGTATCAGAATCAACATCAAACAGCTAAATCTGCTATCATGATAAGTGTAATTATAAAAGTAAAAAAAAGTGATTGTTTATAACTTACTGTCTATACTTACTTACTCATGCTTTTCCTTGGCCTTTCAGGCCTAAATCCAAATGGCAATATGGTAAGGGCCCCTCCAGACTGGTATTGTTTTGTTCATTTCTTTTTTGCAAGTATATTCTGCAACATGTTATTGATGCAGTAATAGCACATTAGTGAGGATTTATACTGGGCTGTCCGCAGATCATTCTGCTTTATAAGTTGTTCAGCAATGCTTCCCCAGTGTTGCCTCATCATTACTGCCACCCAGAGGGGCACCCTTGCACTATGGCACAAAAAAGTGGGGCAAAAACTATGTCAGAACATTTGTGGTATAAAAATGTATAGGATTTCAGCAGGAAGTTACCAGACATGCACTGATTGGAAACAAAGCAGCATGCCCTCCGCAAAACTTTTACAGGCACAAATAGTATTGAAAGCGGGATCCTGTATAACCACTCTGATACCGTCATGAGCACAACCCATTGTGAATGCTCAATGAAGAGGGTGTCTGGAGGGGCCTTTGGGCTCAGGTGCTACATAAGGCAAAACAGGACTAGGACAACATGGAGCAACTTTTCTGGCTTCCGCCAAATCCTAGAGCCACTCAGCCATATAGGGTTTTGCCCTTAAACTTTAAGGTAAATATTGTTCTGTAAATACAGTTGTGACCAGAAGAAATAAGAATGAGAGGAATTACAAAATCAACCACACATCATCCTAATTGTGAAGGCAGAAGGGCAAGGATCACATATCAGTTGAATATGGCTGCCTATGTGCTTTTTAAATTTTCACTACAACCCTTCCTTTCCTTTCCTCTCCTCTCTCTCTCTCTCTCGTGGGTATGCCAACCCAATTTTTTTTAGGAAAAAATTGCCCCAGATTTGCAATGGAGCATGCCTCAGGCATTCATACTAAACCCCTTATCCTTCTGCATTAGCTTATTAAGTGCTAAATAGCTGGCAGAGACAGATAAATAGTGCACACAGATTATTCTGTCAGGCTCTTGTTGGAGGACGGCACAGTGTGAAATCCTTGAAAATTGTGTGAGTGTGTGCAACATAAGCCAAATTAAGACTCCAAGAACTCTATCTTCTGCACTTCCCATGGTTTTGTGTTCAAATTTGCAGCTTTCGCCCTATCTCAGCAAAAACTTTAATGTCCTTGTTGTGGTGTGTGGGTGTTTCAGATGCATCCTCTTACATGTGTGGCATTATCAAGTTGTGTTCTGTATGAAGCCGACCATTTTGCCTAGAGGGTGAGTGCCAGCCAAAGTCCTAAAGCAAACTAGACATTTCCTTGCTTCACAGGCTGCATCCACAAGTATAGGCAGCTCCGTTCAGAGCAAAACATCAAAGCCTGGTGAGGCAGCAGAGGAGCCTTAATCACGGAGCATGGAAAATTGATTATGAGGGTTACTGGAGTTTCACATATCAGAAATGTAGCACCACACGCAGAGCAGCCGTAGAACCAATTGCCATGTGTATAACTTCATTAAATATAAAGCATGCTGCTAGGAAAGGAGCATGTGTGGAAGAGGAGTTTTCGGTGGAAGAAGGCAAGATTCAAAATGCAAGAGGTTTCATCAGTGAAACTTTTCTCAAACTGTGCAACTCTAACAATCAAATGATTATAAAATCTCTGCTATTTTAGGGCCCCTTCTGCATTATACATTTAAAGCAGGATCATACCACTTTAAACAGTCATGGCTTCCCCCAAAGAATCCTGGGAAGTGCAGTTTGTGAAGGGTGCTGAGAACTGTTAGGAGACCCCTGTTTCCCTCATATAGCTACAATTCCCAGAGTTCTCTATGTAAAGGAAGTCTGGTTTTGTTAATAAAGATGGTTCTGTGGCAAGGAATTATGGGGAAAACATCTTGCAGGCCATGAGACTGTCAGTTCTCACAGCTGAATCCAGTTAATTCAGCAGCTAGTGAGAACACCCGCTTATCAGCTTGAGACTGGTACCTCAAGGCCACAGGCCTGGGAAGGCTTTTGAAAATGTGTGACTGTTAGGCGCGAAAGCTCTAGATTTCATCATCAGGAAGCCCTCTGATTGGCTTATTAATTCCTGGCTGTTGCCAGGCTTTTTCTCATAAAAGTAGAATTGAGAGTTTGGCCTATTGTTCAAGGTTTTAGCTTGATGCCAATGTTCCATGCTGGATGCTGTTCTCTGATGCTGGGGTTCCATCTTCTTAATGCTATCCAGGCCATACATCTCTGAGGGAGGAGTGCGACCATGAAATTACTCTGCCTGTCTCCCTATAGTTTGTGAGTATAGAATAAGTTAGGCAGATTTGTTATTTTTTGAACTCTCTGTATTTTATTTTATTTTTTGTATTTTACCTAACCTTCTGGGTGTATGGTTTAAGGGATTTCTTTTCTGCTACATTTTTGCACTTATAATTTTATTTTTAATAAAGACTACCTCTTATCTACCAGTCTGTGTTCATTGCAGGGGAGTTTTGGCTCTGAATCCAGCACCTTGACCATTTAGCCACAAACTACCATATGATTAGGCCTTTTTGCCTTAGGCTCCAGGACAGGGAGTGCAGTTTGGCTTTTGCCCCTTGGAATCCTTGGCAGGTCTCTTTGCTGGCACCTTGGGTTTCTCCTTGTCCCAGAGTTTTTAACCAGGTTAAGGGGTGGTGGCAGTCTAACTACCTTGCAGGGCTGGTGTTTGGCTTAACTCAGCCCTGATAAGGGAGGTATGGGTTGTGTCTGGCTAAGATCAATTGCCCCAGCAGTTGTTTACACCCTAGAAAAGGATTAACTCTTAAATCACTCTGAGAATTCTAGCTCAGTGAGGGGAAAGGGGGTCTTCTAACAACTCTCAGCACTCTTAACAAATAACAGTTTCTAGTATTCTTTGGGAGAAGGATGCCTGTTTAAAGTGGTATGATGCTGCTTTAAATGTACAGTGCAGGTGGGGGCTAGGTTTCTGTTCCTTGCTTAATGTTCCATAGAACTGCTTCCCTTGCATGTGGCAAATTATGGGACACTTTGGATTGCACAATTGTGCAAATAACCCTCTCTTTGATATATTTGTATTCAATTACAAAAAAAAGAAGAGGTTGTGACATGTTAATATGTGCTTGGGGGTGTTAAATACTTCATCATAGTGAAGGTAGAAATGTTGTGGATGGGTCCAACAGAAACTGCCAGGCTGAAATGTATGCTGAACAAAGCATCACTTTTAACTCTTTCTGTGGATGTGCATATGTGTGTGCAGACCCTTGCATGTGGCTATATCTGTCAGGTACTGCAGAGCTGGAACTGGGGATCCCGCAGATGGTGCTGTCTCCCTGTTCCCTGTGCCACTAGGCTAAAGTTGCAGAGTGCAGATATGGAGGCAGGTATATCCATCAGGACAAGTCACCCAGCATCCCCCTGGTCAAGAAAATCAGATGACATCATAGAGCCAGTCTCTTATCAGTGGCTGATATTGAGCTTCCAGATCAACTTTGTTTCCCTCAGTCGGAGCACTTCAGTGCTCAGGGAGGCCTCTACATTTTGCTTCTGCACCATCAGACAGTGCCTGGCTCTCTGCTGCCTACCTGTTTCTGTTGCCTGACTACCACCCAGGGCCACCGCCAAGAGTCAGCCAGATTGGGCCCTGGCTAAGGGCCCCTGAGGGGCCCCTCATAAAGGTGGGAAGGTAGTGCTCCTATTCTGCAATCTGCCACAGATCATGAAGTGGGAGCTCCCAGGCACCTTCCCCCCATACAGTTAGTACGGGCCATCCATGCCCCACCTACCTCTAAGCACTCCTGTAAATTATGTGCATGCTGCACACACATGCCTACTACCAACCAAGATGGCAGCAGAAGCTTCCCTAAGGGGCTGATGGTTGATGGCAGTCATGTGCGCATAGCAAACACATAATTTACAGGAGCACTAGAGGTTGGTGGGATGTATGGGGGGTTATTAGTTCTCCACGGCCTGTATACAGGGGTTGCACTCCGGCACTGTCGGCCTAGGGCAGGCTAGTGCCCAAGGGCCCCGGCATGCCTGGCACTGGCCCTGCTACCACCTGCTTGCTTGCTGCAATAATTCTGGGCCCATGGACAGGCTAGAGGACTGATGGGAGTTGGAATCAAAAAATATTTGGAGGGCCACAGGTTCCTAGGCCTTTGGAACTACAGGGATCCTGTGGCCTTAGCACAAGTGCTCAAGTTATGACCTTAATACTAATGGAATATATCTGAATTATAAACTCCATCATTACACTTGCCACCTAAGTGACTTCTGCTGGCTTCTCTGCCCAAGATGGTTGTCCATCCTGGGAGTTGACCACTTGACAGTATACTTAGTCATGACTCATAATTAGAGATGCGAAAATTTCACGAAAGTTGCTTAAGCTGGTTCCTGCCATCTCCTCCCTCCTCCACTGCTGCTGCAATGAGTCAGGGAAGCTTCCCTGGTTGGGGGGGGGGGTGCGGGCTGCATTGGCACCTCAGATGGGTGCCCCACCACCACATGGCCTGAAGGAAAGGCAGGCCTCATGGTAGTAACACTGAGGCCTCCCAGAAGCTTGCCCAGGCCGCCGCCACCCACTCACATGTTCTTCCGCCCACTCTTTCTCTTGCTCACCCATCCACCTGCCCCCTACCACCACCACATAGCCTGGGGGAAAGGGAGGCCTCATGGTAATGACACCGAGGCCTCCCACCCACCTTTCTTCCTCCCCCTGCTCACAGCCTGGAGGAAACAGAGGCCTTGTGGAGCTGCCATAGCCTGTTACTCTGCAGGTCTCCCAGGCCATTGGCTGCTCGTCATCCCACTCCCTACCACAGGACGCCAGGTTGTCATGCTGCAATTCACAGTGTCACCTGTCTGTGGCACGGAAAAGTGCAGCATGACAGATTAGGGGCTTACATTTTTATGTTTATAGACAACTGTCAATGAGGTGATGATTTTAGCTCACAGCACGGCAGTCATTTATACAGTCAGTTCACTCCCTCCCCCCATGCCCATGTTTTCTCTCTGTCTCCCCCCCGTCTCTCTCACTCACTCACTTTGCCACCCTCCCCTCCACTTGAGCAATCCAAGTGATCCTAATGGGGAGGGAGTGAATGAGTGAAGGCACAGACTCTCCCAACCCGATAGAGAGGATGGTCTCTCTGTGTCTCTGTCTCTCTCTCCTTTCCAGCTAGTCATTTAGCAAGTAGCAGGAAGAAATATTCTCGTTCCTCCCTTGCCTCACATCTTACTTGTAATCTCTCATTCACTCACCCATGAACACCTTTCCTTTCAGCTGCTCCCAACCACCACCACCACCACCATGCTTAATAATAATAACAACAACAACAACAACAACAACAACAGAAATATCCTACCTTTCCTGCCCAGCGCAGCAAACAACAAAGCAGTAAATCAATATAAAATAAAGCAAAAACATTTAAAAACAGTCACAGATCCTCAGAGCTAATCATTTCGAGTGATCCAGGCAGGGAGGGAGCAGGCAGGTGAGAGGCAGCCACAGAGTCCTGTTTTCATCCCCCTAACTCTCTGTCGGGCATATAAGAAAGAACAAAAACATCAGTAGAAAGAACATTATTAATAATGCTATTTTTCGGGGGGGGGGAGGGATTGAAGCAGTAAAAGCAGAAAATAGCAGAAAAAATGAACAGTAACCATCTGCCAGTCCAGTGTAATGGGATCCAAAGTGACACCAACAGACAAAGTACATCCCTACTCATGTTACATGTTTATTTTAGGCTGTGTACACACCATACATTTAAAGCACATTTCCCACCCCCAAGAATTATGGAAACTGTAGTTTGTTAAGGATGCTGGGAATTGTAGCTCTGTGAGGGGTAAACTACAGTTCCCAGAATTCGTGGAGGTGGGGGTGAGAGATGTACATTAAATGTATGGAGAATTTTGCCTAAGATCAGGGGTGGGGAATCTGTGGCTCTAGATGTTGGTGGACTCCAATTTCCATCAGCCAGCATGAGTGATGCTCAGGGATGATGGGAGTTGTAGTCCAACCGCACCATCTGGAGGGCAACAGGTTCCCCATCCCTGCTCTAGATCAAACGTGTAGTAGAGATCAAGCGCTCTATTCATTTTTATTTTCTTTTTGAAATGTTCATGTGTTGTGACTTTTTGACCTTGCAGGGAATACAGCCACACCATTCGATGACTGTTTGATTTGGGCTCTTTGTTTTGTTGTTTTGACAGTAAGCAGCTTGTGTTTCTTCAGAAAAATCACCAAACTTCTGAAGTTCTATGACAGAGAAAGAAACAAAAAAGATCACTTCACTCATCTCCTGCTAGGTTAGGTCAGCCCAGAAAACTGTAAGGAAGTCTTGCGATGGCCACATTCAAAATGAAATGCCTCATTTGTATTCGCCTTTGTATCAGAAGGAAGTGTGAACAGCATCACAATACATTTATAAAGAACAGTTTTAGAGGCATCAGTAATCGAGTTTGCAAAAGCAGAGCTGGGGAAAATATGAGGGAGAAAATGCAAAACCATCTCTCCTGCTTGAGATAAACCTTAGACGGTCCAAAGCTCAGTTAATTATAGGAGAGACTCACTGATATTGTTTGTCAGGCTTTGCTTCCTGCAGGAATAGAAAAGGGCTGCCCCCTTATTAGCAACACTTTCCCCTCAAAACCAACACTCTGAAGGTCATTAGAATGAAATTAATGGATCAAGCATCAAGCTTAGACCTCAGAGACCCAGGTTCAAATCCTCGCTTCCTCACGGACTGACTGGGTGGCCTTGCTGAAATCACTGTCTCGGCTTTAATTCCCAAATCTGTACGACAGGAATGTTAATAACATGCCTCCTAGGATTGCTTGTGAGGATGAATGAAATAAAGGTTGGACAGCACTCAGGATGCAAAAAAGCAAAAGTGCCATTCAGTAAAAGGATTCTACCCTGCAAGCTACATTCCTGGCATCCATCCATCCATCCATCTATCCATCCATCCTCATCATCATCCTCATTATTATTATTATTATTATTATTATTATTATTATTATTATTATTATTATTATTATATCACACCCTTCCTCCCAGTAGGAGCCCAGGGCAGCAATCTACCAATAGTATAAGCCAAAATAGCCCTTAGAAAACTGGCCTAGACTTTAACACAATATTTTAATTGATAAATAATTTATTGCATTTTAATTATAGCTATTACAAAAAAGATATAAATCAGTTGACATGTGTTGAAAAAGAAGGCAATTGCAGGTCTCCACTGATTCTGCTAAATATATACACACCTATGTAAATATATACACAAATGCATAAATTATGCCAGTGAATGAAGCAGAAGAAAGGTGCCACACAGGCAGAGGCAAGAGAATCACAACAAAAAGAATTCTGAAAAGAAAAACCATAAACCAGCAAGTAGAGCCTTTTTACAAATGGTCATCTCAACAGTTTGCATTAGATGTTAGGAGTGAGGAATGCAGTTTTATTTCTGCCAAGGGCCTCATTCTCTTAGGGTAATGTCAGAAGCCATCTCTTGGCAATGGGTGGAGCCAGAGCTGGTGGTAGGTGGAGCCAAAGCCAATGGTGAGTGAAGTCATTGGGGTCATTACTTCTCCCTCTCTCTTTCTGTCCATCCAGTGGGCTACCAGTCTGAACCTCTGAGAGGGCTCCTCCCGTTTCTGCTTCAGCTCTCCCCATTGTTTCCTGCTAGGTTCTCCTCCTGGGCTCTTCCCTCCCACATGCAGGTTGCCCACCCCTGATCTACATGTCAAGGGGGAAAGAGACTCTGGTCGCCTCAGTGCTTCTAATCTGTGTAATGGGAGGAGCTGGCTTGATATAATTTTGGTCCGAAAAAAATGGAAATAGACTGCCTTCAAGTCGATCCTGACTTATGGCGACTCTATGAATAGAGGTTTCATGGTAAGGGGTATTCAGATGGGGTTTGCCATTGCCTTCCTCTGAGACTGAGAGGCAGTGAGTGGTCCAAGGTCACCCAGTGAGCTTCATGGCTGTGTGGGGATTTGAACCTTGGTCTCCCAGGTCATAGTCCAACACTCTAACCACTATGCCACATTTGTATATTGCACACTCCCCACCTACTAATGTCTATATGCTCAGCATGATGGCTGAAATGGGAGCCTATGCACGTGCAGCTGTTAGCTTATAGATTCTCCAACTGTGAAGGGTTCCCTATAACGCAAGAGGCAATGCACATTGGGGTCCCCTTTTCAGATGTTGTGTTCATTGTGCAGATATTAAGGAGCAGGGCCTGTGAGAAGGTTGGCCATGTCTCCTACATTACTGCTGACGGTTCCCTATTTGAAGGGTTGTTAGAGGACTGTCTTCTGTTTGAAAGTTCTCTGCCATGGGTTGGAGAGGCTCTAGTTTAGGAAATCATAGAATAGCAGAGTTGGAAGGGCTCTGTAAGGCCATTGAGTCCAACCCCCTGCTCAATGCAGAAATCCAACTGGACAAATATGTCATTTTTGGTTTTTCTTGATTTCCCAGTCTTCCAATCTCCACATTTCCATTATCAGTTCATCATGAAAAATCATCAATATTTTTGTTTGAATTTCTCCTGCACATCTTTATATGCAATTTTGCCTAACAAACACATTTTTGCAAAGCAATTCTACCTAATGCAATGCAGTCTGTATGTTAGCTTCACCAGTACATGCAGTTGTATGCATAGTGCACTCCAGTGTGTGCATTTTTGTACAGAAGCATGGCTGGGAAATTGTACTGCAAAATTCGGATCAGTGCAAATTTGGAAGGATAGCCTTTAAATGCGAACTGAATCAAATTTCACTTCCATCCCTAGCAGGTTCCCCTCTACGCACACACACACACACACAAATGTGCAGATGGCAGGGGATGAAGGCAAAGCATAACAATGCTGTCCCCTTTACACAATGTTTACTGTGTGACTGACTAGGGATCCTATCCAGTAGAAATTTGAGATTCTGGAGGCTAGTCATTGTTCACAGCAATTGTGGTTTCAGCAGTGTGGAGGCTGGTCCATTAGGGCAAATGGGTCACTGCTCTACCAACCTCAGTCTGCCCTCACCCAGCATCCACCTACCCACCTGCCTGCCTGCATGCCTGCCTACCTGCCTATCTACTCAACAGCTAGTTCCTCCTCCTTATTCAGTGTCACCCTCATAGAACTCAGTAGGGAGGAAGATGAGGCAAAACTAGAATCAGTTGGCTCTGCTGTCATTGGTTTTGGCTCCACCCACTGCTGGGCTTCCTGCCTTCCGCCCCACCAGTCCCAATGGGCACCAGCCACCACTGGATGGGAAAAAGAACCCTCTCCCCTGTCAGTATGGTGTGCGGTATGATCATGCAGAATTCCTAATTGTCTGGAAGAGAAGACAGCCTAGAGCGTGTGCAGCAGCATGAAGAAACACATCTTTTTGCATCTTCTGCTGCAAGGGTGGCATCTCCCCCAAAGAGGAAATGCATCATCAAAAGAGGACACCGATTTGCATAAAATGTGCATATGCTATTTTATAGGTACAAATTCAACAATAGAAATAATTACTATAATTTAAATAGCAATGCATTACAACTCACCATTGTCGGTGACTGGCGTGTCTGCTCAGTCGGCTGTCCGGGTGCTAACTGTTGGTGTGCATCTTCAAGGCCCTCACTCTCCCTTCTTATGGTTCTTTATCTTTCAGCTGGACTTGGACCAGATAGCCCTTCATATACAGTAATCCTTCAAATAAAAGACTGTAAAGTGGAACACATGGTGTTTTTACCCTCGCACAAACATAAAATCCCACCAAGAGCAACGGACCATCATTAAATGCTGCCATTTCTAAGAAGACTTGATGTACGCATACAAACTGTGCAGAGGCAAGAAGCCCTCCATAATCGCTGCCCCAGGCTCTGCGGGGCGGGCTGGATTATCATTTTTTAAATGTTTAAAAGACAGAAACATATTTTATAGGAATGGAGGCAGCAATGCAGCCCTCAGATCAGTTCATAAAGGGATCTGCTGGACTGCAGATTCTGAAGTGGAATCGAGATCTGATCCACATCTGCCAGATCAAACCAGGTGAGTTTGCTTCGAAATTCAAGTAAGTTGGATTCTTTCCCCCTCCCTAATTATCTGTGAGATCAAGGATATCTTTCATAAATGTTACAGATAGGGATGGCTTCTCACTTTCACCCATCTGAAATTCTGCTACATCTGTATCAGCAGGTGAGAATATAGAAAAGAAGGTATATGCTTGAACAGGCTGGTCTGGACCTTGCTTTTTCTTTTTTTTGAAAGGGTCCTTCCAGATGACCTGTTTATCAGGATTCATCCTGATATGTTTATGCAAAACTTATGCAGTGGTTAGTCTATGTTTGGTCTTTATTGAGCATTCATTTTGATTTATCTATGGAGAGATTATATGACAATGACCATTCATCTTGTTCGTTGCTTGAGGGGTGTTTACACATCTTTCTAGTAATCATTCATACATTCCACACTTTTCAATGCAATTCCCCATCACTTTCCAAACTGCAAAAGTCTAGTGACTTTTTTCTTTTAAGGCTACAGAGAACGCTAGTCCACTTTTTAGTTGCGCAAAACTAAAGTTCTGGCATATGCTTGAATCCCTCCTGCAAAATATTGACACCCAGGAGGCATCCAAAGAGAATGGCATTAGTACCACTTTAACAGTCGTGGCTTCCCCCAAAGTATCATGGGAACTGTCATTTGCTAAGGGTGCTGGGAAGTGTAGCCCTGTGAACAGTCTTCTAAAAACTCTCAGCTCCCTTACCAAACTACAGTTCCTATGATTCTTTGGGGAACCGTGAGTGTGCTTTAAATTATGGTGTGGGTGCCATCAAAGAAAATTGATGGCAGAGGGGTAGGGCATAGAGAGAGAAGTGGTAGTGGTGATTAAATTTACATCCTTCCCTTCCTCTCAAAGGAGTCTAGGGCGGCAAACACATCAACACAACTTTTTAACAAATAAACAAACAAAAAGCCATCTAAAAACAGTTACAGATAAAAACATTCTTCCATCCAGTGATCTCAGAGTTGCCAGGAGCAGTCTCTTTCAGCCATCAAATGCCTGGGTAAACAGGCATGTTTTTAAATTCCTCCTGAAAGTCAGTAATGAGGGAGACAGATGCGCCTCACTGGGGAGGGCATTTCACAAATGGGGAGCCACCACTGAAAAGGCCCTGTCAAGATCACCATCAACCAGGCAACCACCAGTGGCAACACCACCAACAAGGCCTCACCTGCTGATCATAGTGTCTGAGATCGTTGATACTGGGGAAGGCACTCTTTTAAGTATTTGGGCCCAAGCCATTTAGGGCTTTATATGCTAGTACTAACACTGTGAATAGGGCCCAGTAGCTCAATTGCAGCCAATGCAGCACTTTCAGGACCAGTAACACATGGTCCCATCAGACTGCCCCACTTTCCAGTCTAGCAGCCACATTCTGCGCTAGCTGCAGCTTCCAGACTGTCTTCAAGGGCAGCCCACATACAGTGCATTACAGTAGTCCAAATGGGATGCCACCAGAGCATGAACAACTGAGGCTGAGGCTGGTGAATCATCCTAAGACAGGCATAAGCACTCCTTGCAAAGAAGCTACTTGGAACTCTAGTAACAAGTTGGAATCCAGGAGTACTTCCAGACTACAAACCTGTTCCTTCAGAGGGCGTACAACCCTTCCCAGAACAGATCATACATCTCATTCCTGGACATGGGAACCATCCACCCACAGCACTTCCATCTTATCAGGATTTAGCCTCAGTTTATTGCCCCCCATCCAGCCCATCACCCCCTCCAGAGACCTGTCCAACACCTTCACAGCTTCTCCTGATTCAGAGGGAATGGAGAGATAGAACTGCATGCCATCAGCATACCAATAACATTGCCCGGCTCCCAGTTCCTGGATGACAGCTCTCGAACAGGATAATGTGAGTAAGCAAGCACTCCTATGGACAAGTGGAAAAGCTGGCGCTATCTGTCAGCACCTGTGCATCTGCCTGTGCGTGCCTGGAGATGGCTGCGGCACTTCATTGAGATCTGATTCCTTCACTGAGATCCATGCATTCTGATTCCTCCTCCTTGAAAGGAGGCGCAAGCAGCAAGAGCACCAATGAGGGAGGGCTGAGGGGGGGGGAAGGGGTTGGCTCATTGTCAGACTGGGTTACTTCAACTGCAACTTGAATTACAGGGGCAGAGCTGTCACTGTCTAATGTGCTGAAGCCTTCTCCTGTTTCAACCCCCTTCTGCTGCAATCCACTGGTCCCTGCCCAGGATCCCAGACTTTTCCTCCTCCTCCTCCTCCTCCTCCTCCTGAGCAGTCCTGGAAATCTCCACAGGTCCCATGGCAATGCCCAGCAAGAAAGCTTTAGAGATTCCAGGAGGAGAGCTTTTGACATTATAAAATTGGACACTAGGAACAACTTCCATTTTCAATGTTTGTTCAGACTCTGGACTTAGACTTTTTCCCCCTAGGGGCTTTGTTGAGAGAGGAAAAGGGAGCACCTACAAAATGTGTGTCATCTTCATTCTCCTCTCAAAACGCCCCCATTTGTCTTTCAAAATAAGACACAATGTGCTCAGTTATTGCTCTTTAATTACACCAAACCTCCAGTAACCTTAGCATAGCTGCTTGGCCATGCTGGGCTTTAATGTAAACACAAATTGGAAGGTGTCTAGAGCATCAAATACACATTGCTAAGCTAATTACACTGACATGCTTGGATTTTTTAAAAAAAATTTAACCCTTTTGGCTGAAATAACAGTGATCCAGTAACAGTTGCTCTCATTTGCTCTGGAGATATGATGTGTTCACATTGCGGTCAACCTCATTCTTTTAATGGAATCCTTTATCAATATCATTATAATTCCCTCTGGCTTTCATTCAAGTAGATAACAGTCTGGACAAGGACAATCAAAATCTTCATAACTTTGGAAAGATGCCAGAGTTTATTCCTTTGGCATCAGCCAAGGTCATCAATCCTCAATCCTTAAATTGTCTATAATGACAATGGTGTTGTCCTGTGTTTATTGCATTTGTCAAGGTGCTTGCAGATCAGTATTTATTGTGGGACTGGGATCAGTGCTGCTCACGGATGCAAGTTTTTTGCAGCATCCATATAACATCGGCGGCATCAAAATACCTGCCCTTTTAATCCAGTTTTATCCTTTCCTTGGAAAATCTAGTAAGTAAAAAAAGAGAAAACCTGTTGCCAACGACACATTTACGATATCTAAACGACCCATTTGCAACATTAACCTATGCCCCTGTCTGGAGTGGAAGCACTCTTGGCCTGATTATAACCATATTATTCCAAAGCCTATGAAGCTGATTTTCTATGTGGTGCATGATGGGAACTTCCCAGCAATCAGAAGTTCAATTTGTTTAAACAGGCTGGCTAGTACAAAGTCTGGTTTTAATATTGAAATATTATGTGGGTAAATAAAAGTTTAAGATATAACTGTAATATAGGCAAGTTTACAGACTTTGTTTTTTTTTAAAAAAACGATGCAGAAAATGATAGATGAAACTTGAATGAAGTTGCTAAAAATGAAATATATGCTTCTGTTTCCATGGGAAATAGCTGTGTGTGCGCACACGTTAAGGGTTTGGCTGTTTGTGGGTCTGACCTTGCCCGCTAGTGGAATGCGGTCCCTGACAGTTTTCCATCAGGATAATGTGGCCCTCAGCCTGAAAACAGCTCCCCATCCCTCCTATCTTGGGCCAGACAGGGACTGGGTAACACTGTAGGCTAGCGGCAAAACAAAAAGACCCGGCATTGGGATGCAGCAGTCAAGGAGGAGGTGGTGGAAGCAGCAGAGGAAGAGAGGCAGGCACATGGGTGCAAATAGGGAAACTGACACAAAGAGCCACCAGAGCAGCTCACTGCAAGGCTCCCCATCACCCCCCGAGTTTAGCCCAGAGAGTAAGACTGGACCTGCAGCATCTGGAGAGCTGGATGACACTGTGGGCTACATGAGATTAGTCCATGGGCCATATGGTTACCACCCCAGTTCTGATGAATTACATTCTTGATTGCTAGAGAAGGGAGCTCACCTTGACCTTTGCTCACCTTGTTGAAACAGTGGCCTAACCAATGGGCTCCAGGGTGAAGTCAAACATATAGACTAGGGATGGGCAAACTATTTGGCTCTGGGGACCATATCTTTATCTGGACCCACCCCAAGGGCCAACCTTGACATGTGGGTGGGGCATTACACTTGTCAATCACATGCTGTCACTATGACAGCACGTGATTGACATGGGGTTGCCCCGCCCACCAGTCAAATCCCTTGCTCATGTAAAACCTGACCCATGCACCTCCTTTCGAGCTCCGCAATCAGAATTGATCCCTTCAACCTCTGAAAAGGATCAGGGCAGGGCAGGCTTTCCAAAGCAAGCAGGTCCTTTTTTTTCTTTCTTTGTTGCAGCACAACAGAGCAGTCTCTGCCAGCACCAATGACTGCTTCCAGACATCAGCTCTTTCTGGTACTGTTCTGTTGAGCAATGATGAAGAAATAGGCACTAGTTTTGCAGTGCTCTGTGAAGAAGTCTTCCACCCCCTTTAAAGATCGCTTAAAGGCAGGAGACTGCATTAAAGAGCACTTGCTTGATGACAGCCTCGCTGCCAGGACTGCCTTAAAGCTTTTTGCAGTGCTGTTTGAACTAGTCTCCTCTTTCATTCTAGCAATCTTTAAAGGGAGGGAGACTGCTTCAAACAGTGCTTGCTTGGATTACTCTCTCTTTGCATCAGCCAATGCAGGGAGGGAGGTGATCCTGCTTAGAGCTGAGTTTGGGCACAGGGAGCTCTCTGGCACACCTGGATCAAGCAGGATCACTCTCCCTGTGCACAAGCTGATGTGGAGGGGGATCCTGATTAGCACTCCATTCAGGTATGAGAGAGACCTTTCTTGTGCATCTGAACTCAGCGCTAAGCAGGCGTGATCCTGCTTTGTGCAGTGCTTCAAACCAGCTGGTTATCGGGCACTTTGGGAGCTGCACAAAGCAGGCTTTTGGCAAGCTTTGCCCTGCCCTTACCTCTGTGATGTCAGGTGGAGGGTCAGTTGTTGTGGCTTGCCTAGAATGGCCTTTCAGGCCAATTGGGAAGCCTAGTGGGCCAAGAGTGGTCCATGGGCTGGAGGTGGTTGAGTAAAGGGTAGGAGTTGCTGGGAATCGCAGGTGGGGCATGTGTTGCTGCACTCAGGTTCTGCTTGTGGGCTTCCCATGGGCATCTGGTTGGCTACTTGTAGAGCAGGATGCTGGACTAGATGGGCCACTGGCCTGAACTGCCAGAGCTCTTCTTATGTTCTTGCATATAGGATTCCTTTCTGTATATCTTAGGTGGAAAACTGAATAACATTGCCTTAAGCTTTTACTCATATGACATCATTCACATTTTAGACAGGAAAGATGTGCTGTTAAGATATTTGACATTTCCAGAGGAGAGACCAAATAGATTTTTTTTTAAAAAAAAATACTTTTGCCCTTCCCTCTTCTCCATACCCTCCTCATCTGCCTGCTTGCTAGCTTCTTGACCTCCAGCAATGAGTAAAGACCTGATTAAGCTGCACTTGTGATGGGTTTTTAGCCACACGGAAGAGAAAGCCAGCAATCAAGTATTGATCCTCAGAAGAATCTGACCCCAATGGAGGCTGAGTGGAATATAATTGGGCCATCAAATAATATTAGGCTGATTTATGCTCCCGAAAAGTCTATTCATTTCAGTGATATTTTAAAGATCTGTCTTAAAAGGTACTTAAGAAGCCATATGAAATATTTTCCCACCAACATCCTGGAGAATGTCTTCCTCAGTAATTTCCCCATTTCGTTCCCATCAAACAATTACAAGCTAAAAATCCCTAAAGTGGAATTAATGATCTTATGTGGGGGAACTCAAACACTTTCCACATTCAGTATTATGGGATATTTGATCTGTCTACTCGCCTGCATTTTGGAAACAAGGAGGTAGACCTTTCCACCAACAGATCTCATTGTATAACTGGAGTCACTGAAGCATCTTTTCACTGCATTCCCACTACCCAGCCCAGTGCTATTTCTTCTGGCTGGCAAGGGTTCTCCAGAGCCTCAGGTGAGGGTTATTCCTGGCCCTCCTTCCTGAGAGCCCTTCAAATATTTATTATCACATTTACATTCCACCTATCATCCTAGGAGCTCGAGATGCCATACATACTTTTCCTCCTCTCCATTTTATCCCCATAGCAACTGTGTGAAGTTGGTTAGGTTGAGTGATGGTGACTGGCCCAGAATCGCCCAGTGGACTTCATGGCTGAGTGGGGATTTGAACCCTGGTCTCCCAAGTCCTTTTCCGACACCCTGACCACATTGGACTAAACCTGAGGCCTTATCCATGCAAAGCATGTACTCTTACCCCTGTGCTGTGGTCCTGTCCCCTAGCTGAGACTGATTTCCATATGGCCATCTAAAGGGTTTGTTACAAACAGGGCTGGATCAGGCTATTTGGCTTTCTTAAGTGAAAATTAATTGGTGCTGAAACTACCAATACTGCATTGGTAAATTGACTTTTTTTGTTTGTTTGTTTCCTCATTGGTCAAATGCAGAATACTGCTAACTTTGTCTCTTTCCCAAGAGATATGATGATCCCACCCACCCACAATGTATGAGGAGATCATGGAGCTCTGCAAGCTGCCCACTTCCAATGCACTTGGTGGTCATGCCCCCTGTTGCCTGCAGATCAGCACATTTGAAAAATGGCTGTAGGGAGTCTGAAGAACAGAGGCAAATGGTAGGGACAAGACATTAATTTCTAGGCCTTATAGATATGTTAAACATTCACAAATCACTGGGTCCAGATGGTAACTTCCTGAGCACTCTTAAGCATCTCCGCCGCCCTGAGCTCCTGGTGGGAGGAAGGGTGGGATATGAATTAAATAATAAATAAATAAATAAATAAATAAACTCAAACATGAAATTGCTGAACTAAATAAAATAGGTAACATGTCCCTAAGGTGGACCTGAAGATTGGAAAGTGGATAATGTAACACCAGTTTTTAAAAAGGGATCTAGGAAGATCTAGGAAAGTACTGATGAGTTAGCTCAATATCTGTTTGGAGGAAATTGGTGGGAGGCACTATTAAAGACAAAATTATCAAGCATCAGTCTTCAAAAGCATGGGTGAATGGGCATTACCATGGCAAATACAGTTCAATGGAAGTAGGCAACATTCCTTAAAGCAGGGGTTCCCAAATTGTGGCTGTAGACCACCAGTGGTTCACAAGCTTCATTCAGGTGGTCCATGGCATGTCTGTAGATATGTGGTTGAAGATGGAACATGGCACGCCCATTGTACTAAATATTCATATTGATTTTAGTGGTATTTTTATTCCTTTTTATTACTTATATTTTATTTTATTGCATTAAAATTTGAATTCTACGGAATTACAATTGCTACAACAGGCAGAAAAATCATTAAGTGGTCCACCAAGACCCTCAGCAGTTTTCAAATGATCTGTGGTGGTGGAAAGTTTGGGTACCACTGCCTTAAAAGAAGAGTAAGATAAAATGTATTAAGTATATATATACATTCCTCTCTCTTTCCAGAGATGCCTACAATGATAACACTTGGCTAGTAGGCAAAGCTAGGTCATATGGCTGAATTTCAAGTGGAGAGGGCAAGGGACCCCCCTCTCACTTCTGCCTCTGTTATCAGAGGTAACTCCACAATGTAATAGAAACAAGGTTAAGGTTTTCTTTTAATAGGCAGGCAGGAGGCAATTGACTGTTTGACTGGCATCCCAACCCTAGTCAGATAAGCAACAACTTTAGTTTCTACCTCCATATTTCACAGTGACTGTGATCAGGCAACCCCCCCCCCAAATGCAAATGGAGAATCATGGGAACTTGCTGTGATGAATTATGACCTACAATTAGGCTGCAATTCAATTCATGTCTACTCAGAAGTAAGCTCCATTGGGTTCATTGGGAGTTACTCCCAGATAAGTGTGGATTGGATTGCAGCTTACTCTTCTAGCACTGGATGAGAGAATATTGTAATAGAGCCTATGGACTGATAAGAGAAAACTCATCCAGGGGCAAATTGGTTTGGAAGGTCATTGATCGCAGCTTGCAAAGGCTGTCCCTGACTGAAAGGTAATCATTTCTGCCTGCTCCAGGAGGAGAGGTTCTGTCTGTGATATGACAGATGAAAGGGAGATTGCTGCAGATCAAAATGCATTCCTTACATCCATCTTCCATTCAGTGACACTGAAGAGACAGCCACACCCAAATGATTCTTTGGAGGTGGCACATTGCGAAGCTGAGATGAGCTGAAATGCCCACTAAACAGGTTGAAAGCAAATGGATAGATTGTTGTTGTTGTTATGTGCCTTCAAGTCAATTACAACTTATGGCAACCCTATGAATCAGCGACCTCCAATAGCATCTGTCATGAACCACCCTGTTCAGATCTTGTCAGTTCAGGTCTGTGGCTTCCTTTATGGAATCAATCCATCTCTTGTTTGGCCTTCCTCTTTTTCTACTCCCTTCTGTTTTTTCCAGCATTATTTTCTTTTCTAGTGAATCATATCTTCTCATTATGTGTCCAAAGTAGGATAATCTTAATTTCATCATTTCAGCTTCTAGTGATAGTTCTGGTTTAATTTGTTCTAACACCCAATTATTTGTCTTTTTCGCAGTGCATGGTATGCACAAATCTCTCCTCCAACACTACATTTCAAATGAGTTGATTTTTCTCTTATCCACGTTTTTCACTGTTCCAACTTTCACATCCATACATAGAGATCGGGAATACCATGGTCTGAATGATCCTGACTGTAGTGTTCAGTTATACATCTTTGCATTTGAGGACCTTTTCTAATTCTGTCATAGCTGCCCTCCCCAGTTCTAGCCTTCTTCTGTGCTTGGCCATTAAGGTGAGAGGATATTCATCTGACATGACTTGGATATGAATGTGTGGGATCCTCAAATTGTACACTTGGGAAGGGCTCTGTCATTTATCTACTTTGATCACCTACTCTAGGTTATCCTATATAACTAAAGCAGGCTGGTCCAACTTGTAATCTAACAAATTGGATTACATCTCTGTTATCTTTTCAGCACCTATTGAAGACCTTCCTCTTTCAACAAGCCTTTTGAGACCTTGTCCCAGTCTGCGTTTGTGTTGGAATTGCTTTTTAATATGTTTTAAACCTTTTTTAAAATATATGTATATATGTTTTAACCCTTTTTAAAGAAAAGATGTTTTGAAAGCTTTTTTTAAAAAAAATGTTTTTAAAGATGTTTTGTTGTAATGTATTTTCAAATCTGTTTTTATGATGTTTTAAAGTGTTTTTAGTGCTTTTGTTTGCTGCCCTGGGTTCCTGCAGGGAGGAACGGCGGAATATACATCAAATAATAAATAAAATAAATAATAAATAAACAAGCAACACATAATAGTACACAGCCTTTATGAGGATAAATTTCCTGGTTTTGCTGCAAACCAGGGAAAGGGATGTTGTTGTTAAGGTCTTGGCAAGCTACAGTACATGCCTGTGTGTTTCATGATTGGCAGCAATGCACAGGCCCACTCTAAAGCATCCCCCATAGAGGCTCAGCTGTATTCACCTGGGAACAGCTGTATTCACTAGGGTTGCCAGGTTCTTGGCCTGAGACTGATCCTGTATCTTTAGGAGAAGAGAAAGTCAGCCAAGTGCAGGTGTTCTTGCAACTCTGTAATGGGAAAAACCACAAGGTGGAATTCTCCCTTCCTCCTGCACAACTTTTAAAGATACAGAAGACCTCTTGGTTGCCAGGCCCAGCCTCCAAGGAGTCTTCTGTATCTTTAAAAGTTGTGCAGGGGGAAGGGAGAATTCCACCTTGTGGTTTTTCCCATTACAGCATTGCAAGAACACCTGCACTTGGCTGACTTTCTCTTCTCCTAAAGATACAGGATCAGTCTCAGGCCAAGAACCTGGCAACCCCAGTATTCACCTGGAAAAAAATTGCAACAACAACAATAGGGATGGAAAGATCTGTCAGTTTCGGTTCTCTCAGTTTCTCATTTTTCCGGTCTTAAATTCAGTTCTTCAAATTTCGGTAGGAATGTGGGGGTGGGCTAAAAATCCTCATGATGATTCTCCAGCATTTTAGTGCAAATTTCTCCTAACAAACATATTTTTCTGTGCAGTTTCTACTAACGTACAGATTTTTGCAAACATTTTCTCCTACTATAATGCATTTTTGTATGTTATTTTCACTAATATATTCATTTTTAGGCACACTTTCCCCTAACATATGCCTTTTTGCAAACATTGGTTGACTGGAGAACTGCACTGCAAAATTGGGATATGTATGACTCTTGAAGGATGGCTGTGTTCCAGTTCTCATTTGTTTCAAAAAGTGCAAATTTGATAGATTTGGCTTCAAATGGGAACTGAATTGAATTTGCCTATCCCCCCCCCCAAACAGCAACAGCAACATCTCTAGCACAGATCAGGTTGCTCATCAGCTGTAAGAGCCAAACTAGGACACATCCAGATGTCTTTTTTATTGTGCATTTATGATTATTTGTGCCCTTGATGGTACTGGAAACATGAATCCATTTTCAATACTGCTTGCACCTGCAAAAATGTCAGGGTGGTTATACCGCTTAGCTTTCAAAGAATGCATGCATTGTGACTTTCTGCTGAAATCCTTTCACTTTTCATACCACAAATGTTCCAGTGTTTGTTTTTTGTCCCACTTTTGTTATATAACACAAGAGTGCCCCTCCAGATGCCAGTAATGCAGTAACATTGAGGAACCATCGTAGAACAATTCAGCAGAATGATGTGTGGCCAGTCCACTATAAATCCACCTCTAATGCACTATTATTGCATCAATGTTGTGTTGCAGATGCACACACACATAAAAAAAACCCCTCCACCAGTCTGGAGGGGCCCCTAGATGTCCTCCCACTTACACAATTAGCAATTGCTTGTAAGCATTTTATGTGAAGGATCACCGGGGTTGCCCCCTTGGCTTCCCTCCTGTGTGGATGCAGGATCAGGTGTCAGGTTAGCAGGGCCTGCTGGTAAAGAATAGCTGGGGGGGGAGAATACAAATAAGGGACAGCTGGGTCAAAAGACCCAGCTGTTGACACTGAGCCTTCAGAGTCCCATATTACAGAGGAGGAAGGGAAGCATGGGGGAGTGTCTGATTGGAGCTCCAGTGATGCCAAAGCCTGAGAGAGAAAATGGGCTGGCCGGCTACACGGTGGGATGTGAAGCCTCAGTCTAGGGCCACCCAAGAACTGGAGGAAGTGGGTGTGATGTTTCTCCCTGTCCCTAACCAATAAGAAGCTGTGGCTCTTCATGGGGCTGGAAGAGGGGGACTGGGGCCATCGACGCTGGGCCTTTTGATGTTCCCCTGCCCAACAGAGTAAATTGTTCTGGATTGAGCACACAGTGGGAGGCAAAGGGTTAAAGCCTCTTTATGCTCCCCATGCCAGTGTTCTGATCCAGACTGGGAGCCTCATGTCTCCTGGGTGTCAAGGGCCAGCTAAAGATCACCCCACAGTGAGTGGCTCGGGGGTTACGTGCCCTGCCACCTGTGCAGCTCTGGGCAAGCTGCATAGTCCCAAGGAGCCCAGTTGCCGCCTAGCTGGCAGTTGCAGACAAGGAAGGTGCTGGCTTGTGCAGCTGTGGCAAGCTGAGCAGGCCCTAGCCAGCTGGGGAGGACTAGCCTCAGAGGGAGATGGTAAACCCCCTCTGAATACCGCTTACCATGAAAACCCTATTCATAGGGTCGCCATAAGTCGGGATCGACTTGAAGGCAGTCCATTTTTTTCATACACACACACACATATGCATTTATTCTGATGCATTGCTAACACAGGAACGGTGTCACCTTTTGTTTGGCCCTAAGAGCAGCATTCTGCCGTTCCCTTTCAAGAACTCTTTCCCTTGAGTTTTCTGATCCTCCTAGATTCAGTCCTCTGTGAAATGACAGGAAAATGCACACAGGAACTATTTTGTGTTTTGTTGCAATCTCCATCCCAGGAGGTAACTCGAGTGCTCCTGAAAATGGGCTCTGGAACTCAAAGGGAGAATTTTACTCAATGTCAGTAGCTTCGCTGGGAAAAGAAGTCTCTTGAGTTGCCCTTGTCATTTACGTTGCATCGAAGTGGCTGCTCCAAGGCCATATATGCCAGCCTTAGCATACAAGATTGTCTGCTCGAAACATCTATGCAGACAGGGCCTGAGTCTCCCCCCATACCATGCCTTACTTCCTTGCTGTTCGAAGATGTCACATTGCATGCTTTGCTTAGGCACCTAAGCTAAGGTTTAAAGGGGCTTGCAGAGCTTTACAGGGTAATCTTGACTGCTTTGGATTCCCAAATAGATACATTTGGAGAAACTGGGAGATGAGAATTAAAGTAACACAAGAAGGGGCAAGAAGAGTCTGCCTATCTTACACTCAGGGCCGGCTCCAGGCATGCGGAGGCCCTTGGCCCCCCGGTGGGTGGGTGTGCTGCCCCACGGCCCCCCTACCCATCTAGTCTTTACCATTGCCCTTAATGAAGATGGCGGCCGCGGTTTCCCTAAGGGGAATGAAGCCTCCGCTGCCATCTTTGTTGATGGCACACGTGCATGCTACGCGTGCATATCTCTGCCATCAACTAAGATGGCAGCAGCAGCTTCAGTACCTTAGGGAAGCTGCGGCCGCCATCTTCATTAAGGGCAATGCTAAAAGCCAGCTGACAGGTAAGTGGGGGGTGTGGGGGGGTGAGGATTGCAGAAGGGGAGCGGAGGGCCCCTCAGGGGCTCCTGTAGCTCCGGGGCCCTCAAGCCAGTGCCTAACCTGGCCACCCTTTAGAACTGGCCCTGCTTACACTGGAGAGGGTCTGTAGGGAAGGAGGTGCTCTTTCAGTCAGAGCCAACTCTAAAGTACCCCCGTGATTAAAAAGACAAGACAAGCTTGTTAGCAAATCCAGCAGTGAAGAATATTGAAGTTGTTCTAGCATACTCTTGCGGGTACCCTGTGTTATCTCTGATGTGAAAAAGAGGGATTGACAGCAGCTTGGGGTAGGGAATTCAATCAATCCAAAGTGCCAGTAACCTGACCAGAAAACATGGCCACACTGGAAGTTTTTGTATTTTGTGCCAGACCCATCCCAGCTCCTTGTCTCTGACATTCTCAGATTTTGGATGGAGGGAGTCATTTTCCTCCCTGGAGAACTGTTCTGCCGTGTCTCTCATGAGGAGATGCCTGTATCTCAGTCTATCACAGGGATGGGGAGCCGCAGGCGTGGGGGCCAATGCAGCCCTCCAGACCTCTCTATCTGGCCCTCGTTTATCTCTGCAGGCCACACACCCTCCTGAGCCACACCCCTCACCAGCACTGCTTTGCACCTTCCTTGAGTGTCTTTTGCCGACATGGAATGCGTCCTTGAACTCTGATAATGCCTCTTGCTTGCCTGGATGGAGAACAGAGAGGGATGGGCGAGTGTGAAGAAACTAGTGTGTCCACTTTTGCCTCTGACCCTGCCAATGGATGTTATGTGGCTCCTGGAAGGTGGCCCAGAAAAGAATGCGGCCCTCAGGCTGAAAAGAGTTCCTCACCCCTGGGCTATCAGACGGGGACAGGGGAAGCTGTAGCATAGCACTGGGGCTGTGTCATAAGTACACGGATAGAGTGCGCTCTAGGGGGTAGGCCGCAAGTTGGTTGTAGAGTTATAAAAGCCATACTGGTCTCTCGTTTCTAATGCATATGCATCTCAGACCCAAACTAAATTATGCAACTTTTTCCTGAGAGGTTGGTTGTTTTTACCCAAAGGAGAAAAAAAATCAGCCATGAGAGATTGCAAATAGTGAGGAGATATTTAATCCTTTTTTCTATTGCCCATTTTCCAACTCAGAATCTCCCCTAACACCTTCCTCTTCTCAACTACAACACCCTTTTAAAATTTTATTATTAGTATTAGTATTTCTTAACTCAGAATACTGACTAATATGCCCACAAGGCTTGGCTTATTATTGTTGTTGTTTGTTTGTTATTGTTATTATTCCATCCTTCAGGTCGCAGGATGGGTTACAGTAGTTTATAAATACATCATTAAAAAACAATGAAAAACAACTTAAAATCACAAATATCACCAAAGAAATAGGGTGGGTCCTAAAAATATACATATCAGGTGTCAAAGGCCAAAAATGAGGTTGCCAGATGCATGTCAGTGGGAAAGGAGTTCCACAACTTAGGGGCTGCCACAGAGAATGCCCTCTCCTGGGCCAACTTCTGATGGCAGCGGAAGTACCCAGAGGGCCCCCTCTGCCAATCTTAGCACCAGAGAGGATCTGAGGGGAGGAGGCTGTCTTGCAGGTATTTGGGACCTACGTCATTTGGGGCTTTAAACACTAACATGAACACCTTGAATTGAGCCCAGAAAAAAATGGCAAAACGAAAGTTGGAAAACTATACCCCATGTCCATGGGGAACATCCAGTTTAACCCTCTCCCATCATTAAGATGTGCTCCACAACCTATGCATGCTTGCTTGGATACCCCACCAAGTCCAGTGGGATTTACTCCTAGGTAAATGTGAATAGGATTGCAGCCTTAAAAGTGTTTAAACTGGACTAGGTCAGATCCTTTGGGCCATCTTTCCCAAAGTTACCAAGGTACCTCATTGAATTAAAACTGAAACGTATTTCACTCTTACACTAAAGCAAGGGTGGGGCACCTTTTTAGCCCAGCTGGCCAGATCTTTATCTCCACACTCCCATGAACTAACTTTGACAGTTGAGCAGGACCACCCACCAGTCAATCATCATGCCCAACAAATGCACAGCCAATTAACTACATATGACATCAGGTTTGTGACAGGTGGGTGTGGCTTGACCAAAACAGCCTTGCAGGCCAGGGGAAGCCTGGTGTGCTGGAGGTTCACCCACCCCTGCACTGAGGGTGACTCCAGACTGTCAGTATTTTGTGGGGAGGGGGTTCAAATATATACCGTAAATTTAGTTTCATGTAATTAAAATGGATTAAAGTGCTCTGTTGCCTTTGCATAACAAATCTACTTTTCTGGTCTGGAAAATGATGGGGAAATACACTGAAAAGTGTGGGATGAACAAATGGTGAACAGGGAGATGTACAAACACCCCACAAGCAAACCAGGATGAATGCAGGACGAATGCTCATTGTTGTATTGTGTAACCACCCCGCAAACAAATCAGAATGAATGCTCCATAAAGACCAGATACAATCTAACCTCCTATTCTTTTAGCGTATGTGGCAGTAAGAACTACCTTCCCTCAGAGAAGCATGGCACTGGCTGGGGCTGATGGGAGTTGTAGTTCAAAAAAGTAACTTTTCCAAGCTCTGCTCATGCCACATTGCAACGGGCAGCCTCCTCTCTGGGTGGATGCTTTGGTCTTTGCTTGCTATTATTCTTATTTCTTATGGCAAAGCAGCAACTCTCTCATCAAACACTTGTGGGTATGAGCCCTTAATGCAAATCAAGTCTAAAATAAATGCAAATGGTGGCATACTTTTGTGCCAACGGCTGTTCCATGTCTTCATTTCTCTTCCAAATAGTTATCCAAGGTCAAGAGCATTCTATCCTGTTGATTATACCCATTTCCTCTTGGTAGGAGCCAACATGTACTATTTTAAACTGAGTTTGAATTATTTTAACTGTATGTATGAATGGTTTTAATACTGTAAATTGTTTAATTTGATTTTAATCTAGACTTTTGTATGTTTTTAATTATATGTGTGCTTTTATCTGGAAGCCGCCGTGAGTTCCAGTTTTGGGAAAAGGGCGGGGTAAAAATAATGATAATAAATAAATAATAAACATGTCACTGATCTTTACAATATTATCTTGGGTCTCAGTGCTATTCAGTGTTCCTAAAGCATTTGTGTTTAGCCTCATTTGAAATAGAAAAATCTCTGGTAATGGAAGACCTCTGCTCACATAGCTATTTAAAAAGGTACAGCTGTAAAGCAGGAGCACCATTCATGGTTTCAAGGCATGCTCTTGTATTAGGGTTGCCAGGTTCAGGGCCTGAGACTGATCCTGTATCTTTAGGAGAAGAGAAAGTCAGCCAAGTGCAGGTGTTCTTGCAACATTGTAATGGGGAAAACCACAAGGTGGAATTCTCCCTTCCCCCTGCACAACTTTTAAAGATACAGAAGACCTCTTGTATATCTTGGAAAAAAGAAAAGAAAAGGGCAGTGCATTGCAAGAGCGTCTAATGGGGTTAAATAGTTATAGCAACACTCATCTGTTATTCCATTTTTTCATCAAACAAAAGGATTTGTAGTACTTTTTGGTATACATAGCCAAGCCAGTTTTATAGTTCATAACAATGGTTGCTCATGATTAGGGAGGGGAGAAATTTGATTCAGGTCATATTTAAAGGCGAACCTATCTAATCTGCACTTTCCAAATAATATGCAAAATGAAACACAGCCATCTTTCAAAATTTGCGCTTCTCTGAATTTTGCAATGTAGTTCTCCAGCTAAGTAATGTGTACAAAAATGCATAGACTGTTGCGCTGTGTGTAGTTGTGTTGCTTAATTTTGTTTAAAAGCAGCACCACAGCAGCAGAGAGTAACAGCAGATGTTGAAATGCAAGTGTGCCAGCGTGTGCGTGCATTTGCCTAAGGAAGCAGGCTTTTACCCTGCATCAGCATCACTGAGACTTGAGACTTAGTAAAATAAGAAAAGCTACTTTATTTATAGAAATACATAGTAGATAGAAAAGCAAACCTAGTTCTAACTAACTAACTATGTTGGAGGCATAACTCCCAGGTGTAGGAGTCAGCCCCATGCTCAGAGAGAGAGCAAAGGGAGTCTCCTCTCTCCTGGACAGCCTGAAGAAAAAGGAAGGGAAAGGGCAGAAGGAGGAGCATCACAGGTAAAAAGTAAACAAAGCCTATCCATCTGGAGGACCCTAGCTCTATCTTCCTTCTGGAGCTTAAACAAAAGAACAAAACAGGAGTGCTCTTGCCCCACTTCCAACATATACTAGGGTAAAGAGTGCATACAAATGTATATATATTAATAAACAGAACATACAAAAGTGCTTTGCAAAAATGTGTATATTGGGCAAAACTGCATATAAAATCATATAATCAGAGAATAGTAGAGTTGGAAGGGGCTTATAAGGCCATCAAGTCCAAACCCCTGCTCAATGTAGGAATCCAGCTTAAAGCATATATTTGTTTATATTATTTGTTTATAAAAACGTTTATATTAAGAGAAATTCACACTAAAACACTGATAATTTTCATGAGGACTTTTTTTAAAAAAATCACCAAAAAAACCTGATATAGAAATGTAGAGAACTGAACGTAAGGTTGGAAAAATGGGAAACTGCAAGGAACCAAAATGGACAGATTTGCCCTTCTGTACTCAGGGCTAAGGGTGCAATCCAACCTGTATTTGTGCCGGGCTGGGGGGAATTAGATGTGGTGGACTCGCAGCTGAGCTAGCAGTCTCCCAGCTCTGCCAGCAGAAGTTCCTCATCCCAGCTGAGCTGCAGTGCCGCTGGGACCCTGCTGGCTCATCTGGAGGTCTGCCAGAGAAGCTCAGCTCAGTGGATGAAGAGATGGCAGAAGGCCCAAAAATGGGGCATTCCAGGGGTGTGGCAGAGGTGGAGCTGAAAGGAGTGTACTTCCGCTATATCCAACTCCCTTTGGAGCACACCCACAGGTACCGATCTGCCCAAAATTTCTGCCAGCAAAAAGGTCAGTGTAGGTAAATAATTACAATGGTAGTCAATCGGGAGCACTTACTCCCTGGTAGGAATATTCATTGGAGCCAGCTTTTGCCTCCCAGTGCTTGTGTGCAGCTTCCGACTGAGCTGGCATATATCTGGCCCGGTGGCTCCTGAAAGGCAAGTGAATGCTGCAGAGCTTCCTGCCAGCTCCTCCACTGCCGCCCCCCTCCTGCCAGCCCCCTCCCATGACTTGGATTGCTCTGTAATTAGCTGTTTGGTACAGACTTGAGTTTGTGAACTGAGGTCACTATCACACAATGCAAAGCGAGGGGAGGGCAATTCCTAGCGGAAAAGCAGCAGGCAGGAAAGGCGTGTTAACTCTTCCCCAGTGCTCTTTTGTCTTGCAACCTCCTCCCCCTCAGCATTTTTTCTCTGAAACATGAGAAAATGGGAGAAACCAAAAGTGACATATTTGTCCAGTTGGATACCTGCATTGAGCAGAGAGTTGGACTCGATGGCCTTATAGGACCCTTCCAACTCTACTATTCTATGATTCTATGACAATTACGCACCTGGAACCCTAGCTGGGGGAAAAACAGCTCAGGAGAGGGGGTCGCAAGGGGGAAAGTATATGTAGGAGAAGGGTAAAGCACCTCTCTTCCACCCATAGTTTCTATGCCTCAAATCACACTGCTCTAAAGTTATTCAATAGTGGACCAGGTTCTTTTGCTGCAGACCTAATAATGGGTTGCTCACTAATATACTGTAGGTGCTCCTGAGAAACACATCGTACGTGATGTGTGTGTGAGAAAGACCATCTCTACCCAAACTCTTCCCAAATGGTGCCCTTTGAAAATGGGATCTTTGGGCTAAAAAAATGGTATATAAATATACCATACTATACCATACCATATGTCTGCAAGCGAAGCCTCTTGCAAAATGCTAGATCAGGATGCAATATCCACATAAGATGTTGAAGAATAGCCTTGCTGGATCAAACCAAAGTTTCATTTAGACTACAATCCTGGACACACTTTACTGGAAGTATGCCTCATTGAACTCACTGGGGCTAACTTCTAGGTGGATCTGCATGGGACTGCACTACCCATCCAGAACGCTGAATCCAAGAATATGCCCGTTTGGAAGCTTACAAGCCAGACCTAATAATATTGCCACTCCTTGCTGTTTGTCTCCAGCATCTGATAATAGGAGATATACTGTTGCTGAACAAGGAGAAATTTGGGGACAGGGATGAAAATACAAAGGGTCAGAGTACCATAGGATGCTGCTTTATATCATTGCTCCATCTTGCTAGTTCAGTGTTGTCTACACTGACAGGCAGTGGCTCTGCAGGATTCAGGCAGGAGTCTCTTCCAGCCCTACCTGGCAATGCCAGGGATTGAACCTAAGACCTTCTACATGCAAAGCAGATGCAGAGCTTGGAAAAGTTACTTTTTAAAACTACAACTCCCATCAGCCCCAGCCAGCATGGCCACTGGATTGGGCTGATGGGAGTTGTAGTTCAAAAAAGCAACTTTTCCAAGCTCTGGTGCTCCTCCATTGAGCTAAGACCTTTCCTTGCTTCTCTGGAATGTTAAAAGAACAAACTGAACTTCAGAGAACCGTTTCCACACGGCCTTAACTGAGTCTTTTGCTTTGCTGGCTGCCCTTCAGTTACTGTACTTTGAACTACCTTCCGTCCTGTTGGCGATCACGTAACGCTGTTTGGCAGCTGCACCAATTGCCGACATCAAAAAGGCATGTTGGGAAATTAGTCAGCACATTTAAAAACTCTTATTTTAATGGAATTGTTCTATTTGCAGCTCATTTATCCCATCATGCCCCCCCAATGAATGCTTACTATTCACCTCGGAGGACACAGCTCATTGCTCTATTGATGTTGCCTCTCTTTTAATATATGTGAGCATCACAGCATGAGGAACCTTTCCGCTGGCAATGAGATGAACCTTCCTGGATTTCTGATTGTTTCTACAGACCTGTGACAGCCTTATCCCCCTCCCACCCTGCCCCCATTTTTTAACTCTTTCTTTGGAGAAGGGATAACATACTCTTCAAGTCTTTGAAAGATTGTCAGATATCTGATGGAGCACATTTATTTTCTTCTTCTTCAGAGAGTATGGCACTAATCAATGGGTTCAAATTCCTAGAAAGGGGATTTCAGCTAAACAGTAGGAAGAACATCCTCATGATGCGAGCTGTTTCACAGTGGAACAGACTACCTAGGAAAGCAGTGGTTGGGCTCTTCTTCTTTAGAGGTTTTTAAAACAGAGACTGGATGGCCATCAAATTAGGGATCATGTAGTGGTGGATTTTCTGCATCTGCAAGGGTTTGGACTAGATGACCTATGAGATCCTTTCAACCTCTATTGTTCTGTGATTCTATTGGACATGTAATGTGCATCAGCATTTTGTGGACATGTTAACATGTGCGCTTGGGAAACCATCATGTGTGTCCACCATGTGCATGATCCCTAAACACGCTTTCAAAAGGGCAGGATCTTTCACTGGAGTCAAATTGCATGCCGTCCAGAGTGTGTGTATGTGTTTCTAAATGTTCCTATGACTGGAAATGTGCACCCGCACCAAAACTATTGAAAAGGAGATATTTATTAGAAAGAATAAAAGGTATTTTAAACAATATGCTGATTCAGGCTTGGCAGCATATACATATACAGTCACAGAGACATGTACGTAAAATAATATTCTAATAACTGCCTACTTAAAGGAATAAGAGTTCCTACACTAGAAACAGGTCAATAACAATTGAAATAGAAATAGGTGTAAAGTTACCTCTCCTAGTGCTGGCTAAAGCATGTGTGGAGGAAGGTGCTGGGTACCTCAAGACACTGAGCTCAGGAGTTCTATACCTGAAGTGATTTCTTTATTAGGAGAGCAGGATCTGATACATAAACCCTTCACCAAGCCTTGAGTCTGGAGTCTAGTGGGGTACCAAAGGATGCTCCGTGAGATCAGTGTGCAGAAAAGAACGAAAAAGAAGACACAAACAGAAAGCCAAGGCAAAAGAAAAAGAGACTTTCTAGTTAGCTCAAGATCCATCCTTAAGTAGGCTTTGGTATTTAGGAGTGTGTGTGTACAAAGGAGGAGTTATGTGTGTGGGGGGGAGAACTAGTGATGCAAGAGGAACGAGTGGGAATCCCAGTGATGTAATGAAGATTTTGATTAGGTGAGGGGTGGGATGAGGGTGTGCATGAAGTGTTTGTCTATGTGATAGGGTGCTACAAAGAAAGCTTATCTCTTAGATGACTCTCCAGAATGGATTACCTGTTGAGGATAATTACTGTGGCTTGTGGCTTCTACGCTTATCAGTGCACCTGGATTGGGACACTATTCTTCTAACTGGTCTGCATTTGCATTTCTATAGAATTTCTAGTTGGTGAAAGGAACCTGATGAAGGTCTGATGAAGGGGCTTTTAAAACTTGCATCTTGTGACCTTCTGTTTCCCAGTTCATAGAATCATAGGAACATAGAAGAGTTGGAAGGGGCCTATAAGGCCATCAAATCTAACCCCCTGTTCAATGCAGGAATCCAATTTAAAGCATATCCAACAGGTGGCCATCCAGCTGCCTCTCAAATGCCTCCAATGTGTTGGAGAGCCCACCACCTCCCTAGGTAATTGGTTCCATAGTCATACCGCTCTAACAGTCAGGAAGTATTTCCTAATGTTCAACCAAAATCTGGCTTCCTGTAACTGTTATACTGAGAAATATAAGTTTTCCTGTACCTATAGAAATGCTGACAATATATGTAGAATAATGACAATGACCTTTGGTAAGTTGGCAACAGTAGGTCATTGACCGTTTGCTAGAAGTCAGCAAAACTGGGAATAATACAATGAATGATTCAGAGGTTGCAGTTTGCTTATCTTGTAGCTTTGTGCACAGTGCAAAAGTACAGAGCATGACTAACCCCCACCTTTGGAATGTCTATGTATTGCCAACTGCTTGGAACTCAGAGTGTATAACTGCTTGTAAGAATCATGAATGCTTCAGACCTCACAAAATGACATGAGTCTATGTGAGCTCTCCGCTTTGCAAACGTATAGCTAATAAAAGGCCTTGGTTGGCAATTCTGAGTCTCCGTTGTTTGATATTGGACCTCAACCACGGGAACGAACCTTAATTCTGGTGTAACAGTTTTGGCGAGCATAGCAGCCAGGAGTCCTCTGGTTAACCTTGCAAGTGTTAGAGCCGCGCCGGAGAGCTGGGGAAGTGCGCACCGGGCCGTTTTGGCCTGCCGTAGGGCCGGGCAGACGGAGGGCTAACACTATGTGAGTATTAATTGAGGATTCCCATAAAGACTCAGACGAACCAACGCTCATCCGGACGCGGATTTCCTCCTCTCCTGTTAGAAGTATTGCCAGTGTATGCGGAGAGGGAGGTGTGGATGACGTCCTGCTAAAAAGCTCAAGGGATCCTGGGGAATGTGGAAACTCCCAATTGACTCTGAGTGTTGAACACAAGATGAGTCAGATTTTTCTTGAGGAAACAGGTGAAAATCCCAGAAACTGAGAGCAGGTGTCACGAAGAAAAAAAGCATTGTAAAACCCTGGGTACATGGGATAAAGTTGTTGTAAATGTTTGTATGAAATGGTCATGCGCTTGCAAGAAAAAGAGAAAAAGGATGGTTGGGCATAAGATGTGGAATGGAATAGAATGGAGTCAGTAGTTTGGCTCCCGTGTGTGTAGCATTTTCCTGGGAAATGAGAGTGGCGTTAGGAATGATCTTGTTTAAATGGATGTTTATGAACTGAGTACTCAGGTGTGAATTGAGTGTCTGTGTGAAGGTTTTTCTGTGGGAATGTTATGAGGGAACTTTCATTCCCTTATTGTCACTTCCTAAAACATGTGGTTGTTGTTTTCCTTGCTGCGTGGATCGGCTGTCCATGCTACTATTTCTGCTAACTGTTCTTGTTTTGTTTTCCATAAGATCTGAAGGACTTAATCTGTTCCTTAAGTAGCGTTTAGTAATCTTTTAAGTTGGTATGAAGAGATTTTTGCCAGACTTTCATGCCCTCCTTGGCAGGAGAGGGAGAAAGGAAAAAAGTATTTTAAAACCAAGGCTTGAAGAGAGATAGAGGAATGAAAGGCTGCAGGGACAGAGCCGAGGAGACTCTGAGTCTCGGTGTAAAACCTTGAGACCAAGAGATTTCTTACTGGTTTCGGATCAGCGCTCTTCCACATAGCTTCAGCTGTATACAACTGCCCACTGCAGGCACAGGATAGGTAATCTCATAAGAACATAAGAACATAAGAAGAGCCTGCTGGATCAGGCCAGTGGACCATCTAGTCCAGCATCCTCTTCTCACAGTGGCCAACCAGGTGCCTGGGGGAAGCCCGCAAGCAGGACCCGAGTGCAAGAACACTCTCCCCTCCTGAGGCTTCCGGCAACTGGTTTTCAGAAGCATGCTGCCTCTGACTAGGGTGGCACAGCACAGCCATCATGGCTAGTAGCCATTGATAGCCCTGTCCTCCATGAATTTGTCTAATCTTCTTTTAAAGCCGTCCAAGCTGGTGGCCATTACTGCATCTTGTGGGAGCAAATTCCATAGTTTAACTATGCGCTGAGTAAAGAAGTGCTTCCTTTTGTCTGTCCTGAATCTTCCAACATTCAGCTTCTTTGAATGTCCACGAGTTCTAGTATTATGAGAGAGGGAGAAGAACTTTTCTCTATCCACTTTCTCAATGCCATGCATAATTTTATACACTTCTATCATGTCTCCTCTGACCCGCCTTTTCTCTAAACTAAAAAGCCCCAAATGCTGCAACCTTTCCTCGTAAGGGAGTCGCTCCATCCCCTTGATCATTCTGGTTGCCCTCTTCTGAACCTTTTCCAACTCTATAATATCCTTTTTGAGATGAGGCGACCAGAACTGTACACAGTATTCCAAATGCAGCCGCACCATAGATTTATACAACGGCATGATGATATCGGCTGTTTTATTTTCAATACCTTTCCTAATTATCGCTAGCATGGAATTTGCCTTTTTCACAGCTGCCGCACACTGGGTCGACATTTTCATCGTGCTGTCCACTACAACCCCGAGGTCTCTCTCCTGGTCGGTCACCGCCAGTTCAGACCCCATGAGCGTATATGTCATTTGCCTTTCACCTCTTATAGTAATAAGGTCCTTTGATTTCTTAACTTTAAAGTTATGAAGGAGTTAGGATGATAAATGTTGTCACGCACCCAAGTACTTTGTGGTGCTTTCTTGCTCTCTCTCTCAGTAAAATCAGGCTTTGCTGTGTTTTGTTTTGGACCTGCATTTCTTGGGTTGAATATATGCACCATTTGAGCACATTCCAGGGCAAAGCGTTTGTTTTGTCTCTAGCAGTGGATCCCCTCCTCTCAAGAAGGTGTGCTTCATGGGACATGAGGGTGGCAAATGCACACACTCAGGTTCCCAAGAGCACATGTAGCCAAGTTCTGAATGTAACTGGAATCAGTGTAATTTCCTTTCTTACTATGTTTTGCTGTCTCTTGTTTTAAAGTGAGTGGGGAAATGTTCTTTAAATGCTGTGGTAAATCCAGAGGTTAAGGTATAGAAATTCCCTGGCACATTGTTATCCCCCTCCCCTTCTGTCCTTGGCAACAAAGCTTTGGCAAATGATTATTGTTTTGAGACAGAAAACCCTATGAGAACCATGATTGAGGCCTATGCAAGATATTGCAAAGAGTGCAGGCCTTCCAAATCAAAGAAAAGTGTTACAGCTGCTTGGGGACTTTATAATGCATGTTAGGATTTGTTAGAAGAAGAATGCAAGAAAAGTCAGGACTCAGGTAGAGGAAGCCTTTGAAATAGAGCGCCTCCATTTGACTGAGGCTGAGGAAAGGGAGTATAGAGAGATGGTTCTGGAAGTTTTGAGCTTCCTTAAAGCAGGCAAAAGTATAGGGACATCACCTTTAATGAAGGGTGATATGTGGAAGGAACCCCAGTTTATGGGGGTAGTTTGTTAAGATTGAGGCATACAGAATGAAGACAGAAGGTTTTGAGATACATAGAAAGACAGTGAACAGGTTCAAGAGTCAGTGACTATTTGTGATGGATAAGGAATGTTTTGGGCAAATTCGTGCATTGTTTTAGGATAACAAAGAGAACTTGTGTTTTTGTATGATTTTTGAGAACGTCTTTTTAAAGGCTGGCAATATTTCCTTTGTAATGCAGCACAATTTGGAAAAATTGGGGGTCACCATTTGGGAATTGGGAAAATTGGCAAGAAAACCAGGCTTGGGTTTTTAATAATAATCCAGCCTGCAAAACTAGAGATCTTTAGCACAAATTTTGTAGCTACAGGAGGAGGTGATTCTCTCCTAGAACAGGGTGTCATGGATCACAGTGCAGAACCATCTTTAGCACCACAGGAAAAGATTTCTTTGACTAAAGAAGTTGAAACTCCAGAAACAGTTGAAACCAGGAGGGCTCCTGTCTTTGAGCAAAGTCTTATTAATGTTCTTAAAGGGGAACATACAAAAGCATCTTCTGAAAGTGCAGGCCCTTGCTTAAATGCTTCAGAGTTGCTTGAAAACACACACAAGATGTGTCCACTTCCATGGAAAAAAAATACTGATTTGAATGCTTCCCTTGGGTCTAGTACACCACAGTCTTTTGCTAATGAACATTCTTTTCCAGAGGAACAATCTCTTGCTGGCAAACAGCCTTTGGATCAAAACAAGACTCAAAGTATAGAGCTTCTAGCTTCAGGAAGAGTCTATCTAGATGTTGAATTTACTTTGAAAATTAATATAATTGGGCTTCCAAAACAGCAGCTGGTTTCTGATGCCATCTGCATGCAAATAGACAAGTTGCAAAGCCCTGATTCCAACAGGGAGTTGCCTTTTTTATTGTCACACTTTGTGTGTGCAAATTCAGGCACTGGTACAAATGTGTTATTGCATGCAGTCCTTGATAAGTTAAGTAACAAGGAATCCAGAGTAATTGATTTGCATACAAGGTGTTCACTGGTGAAATTCCCTGACATGGTAAGAAACAGGGAAAGTGTATTTAGATATAACGATAAGATTTACAGTAATATAGTGTTCTTTAATGGGCCCAGCTTAAATGGTGTGATATGCATGTTTTGTTTTAACTATGCTAATTCTTTTCAGCCAAGTCATGACCAACGAGAAGAATTTTTGTAGATACAAAATGTTCTTTTTTATCACAAATGCCGGCTTCTCTTCCTTCCTATATCTGTGAACAGATGGATTTGCATCTTGCAAAGAGAAACTTAATTTTCCTCTCTGGGGCTCCTTTTCCTGTTTTTCCCAGTATTTCTGTATCTTTCCAGCAACCTCTGTACATGATCAGAGGCTAGGGAAACCTGTTGTGTGTTTGTTTGTCAGAAACCTTTCTTAATTGTATCTTTTTCACTACTAATGGCCTGTATACAAGGCTGCAAAAAGTGTAAATACAAAGGTGCATGAGGGTTTCACCCCTCCTTTTCTTTTAGTAGACATTTGTTTTCAAATGTTGAAGGCCAAGCTGTATGGTATGTACAGATGTGTGCAAAAATATTAATAATGTGGAAAAACAATATTACAACTTAGTGTTTGGCTATCTATGTGAGAACATGCATGAATCATACACATGTTTCTATACCTCATTCAAATAATGAGTGATTTTATATCGGGTCTTATAATGTGAGAGAATGTTACAGATGCCACACAAGATTTCACCCAGATCAACTATAAAAGAATGTTTGAAATAGGGTTTGTCTTTAATTATGACCAAATGGATATGTAAATCTCTGAGGCTAAAGAAAAAGGTCCTCAGGGAAAGATATCAAGGTTATTTATATTGTGCATTGTATTATATTTCATGAACTTTATGAATAGCATTGTAATCAGTCTAGAGTTAAAGAAGCACAGTCTTTTCCCACTAATGTTCCTTGTCATTAGTAAAAGGGGGAAATTATGTGTGAGAAGTAGTAATCTTTTGGATTCAACCTTTTTCAGTTCTTGTATTCCACTAATATAGCAGTTAAAAGCAAAGAAACACAGATGCCCTCTCAACCATGGGACCTTGATGCTTTGTTTTCCTCAGAAGGACTGTTTTTAAAGGATTTGATGAATTCCCACCCCGACATGCCAGTGGGACTCGGAGATTTTTCCAGGAGCAGCTAACCAAAGGCTGTTATTGCCTCTGCCCATGCCAGTGGGAGAAAAGGCATTTCTAAAAGTCGCATGGGGAGAGGTGGGTTCTGAGAAATACAGTCTCCGTACTTTTTCCTTCCAGAAAGAAAGCTGCTGCAATAAACTGTTTTTCTCATCATTTGAATTTCTGATTAGCATCAGTAACCCACAGACTGATCGATTAAGCTGACTATCTGATCTTTTGAAGATGAACTTTGTACAAACCTGCAGTGTGTTTCAAGACCATGATACTTGTTTTATTTCAATTGTAATGTTGAATGTAATCATTTATGCATTGTGTTTTATGTGACGATTTAACCATTGGCTGTTTTTCCTTACATAGTTTAAGTGTTAAGAATGTTTTGCTCTTGGGATGTTTTTGGCCTTTTAAATCCCTCGTGATGGGGTCTACAGAATTTGGCTATTTCAGAATAGTGCAATGCCCAGGAAGTGCACCAGTGGGCTATAATTAAGCATGCAAGAGGGGTAACAATTAATGTGAATGGATGACAACACCATTGCTTTTCTCTCAAAATGATTAATGTATCTTATGGCTCTTTTATGCTAAGAAATGAATCAAGTTCAACTATTGTATATTCTGGACATGGGTGCATGTGCCTTAGAACATTTTGTGATTATGTTGTTATTGATAAGTGTTATATACAACCTATGCTAAGATATATCAATGGATGCTTTGTGGTATTGAGGAAATAGTAGGATGTGATTTTTTATTTAAAGTCCCTGTATGGACCATCCAGAGAATAGATCTGTTTCAACACCTCAAACCCATTGCATTAGGTTATGGCCTAGCTAATCTCCAGAAGTTACTTTCTCATCCTATGTTACAGAAACAATTAGAAGCAGTTAAACAAATGGGAGAACAAGCTACACGTCAGATAGCACATGATTGCTATACAGTCACATTATAGATAAGTTCTTTTTTTTTTACAATAATTTTTATTCAAATTTTCATAAAACATACAAAACAAAATCATAAAACATTCAAAGACAAAAAACAAAACAAAACAAAAATGATTAAACAAAAAAATAAAATGTTGACTTCCCATTTGTCACAGATCAAATCAGTTATAGGTCTACAATATATAACAATCCTGTCTCTTAAATTATATTATAAAATCACTTTCCTCCAGTAGTTATCTTAATTAATCATCAAATCTCATAAACATTACTTTATTCTTTCCACAAAAAGTCAAAGAGAGGTTTCAATTCTTTAAGAAATATATCTATCAATTTTTCTCCAAATAAACATGTTGATTAATCCATCTCGTTAATAATAATAATAATCTTATTGTCATAACCATAGTCCAAATAAACATATCGATTAATCCATCTCATCAAAATCTGTTAGGTCCAATAATTTCAATAGCCATTATTCCATTATCCATATTAATTCCATCTTCCATCTTCAATAGTCCTGTTAAGTCCAGTAATTTCAGTGTCCAATCTTCCATTATCAGTATTCCATAATAATCTTGCTGTCATAGCCATAGTCATATAATAAGAGTCTGATGGGAATTTCCTCTATCCCAAATATTTCTTGCCATCAATTCTGAATAAGTTGCTGAAATATTGTTGTAAAGTCATATCTCTGTTCTTCTTTTTTACAGAATGCACTGGCTCATCTCTTGAGAGTTTTTCCATTGTCACATGGCTGCAGTTAATTCCATAGATGTTCTCTATATCAAGCTCCATCACATCATTCCAGTCCAGAAGATTATCCAAGCCATTGATAACTTTATCTCTAATATCTTCATTAATTTCTTCAGAGATAACGTTAAATTCCAAACAGTAGATTTTATTTCTAATATCCATAAACTCCAGATCTTTTTCCAATTCCACATTTGTTCCAATCTCCAGGGCTTGTATCTTCCCTTTATTTTTTCTTTTCTCATCTCTGATCTCATTCTCCTCTCTCACAGGATCCCCTATTTCTTTAAGCTCCTGCGTCATTTTGCTCAGTTCCATTTTCAGCTCCTTACTGCCCTGTCGCAGGGTTTGTTTCGTTATCTCAATCTCATCCATTATTTTCTGAAACATAATTACTTCCAGATTCTCAGCCACTTTCTTGATTGCCATTTTTAAAACCACGAAAACAAAACAAAACAAAAATAAAGAAGAACCACTTCTTATTTCAGCAACAATTGGGTTAATATTCCAGGCTTGATGACATCACAGTATAAACAGAGCAGCCTGCCTTATCTCTCTATGTTCAAGAATACAAAACAAATTTAGTTCCCAGCATCAAAACAGTTAGTGGCATCGTGAAGAAGCAGATTCGTCAAAATAAAATAGACCAAAAAGAGAATAGTCCCAGACAATATAATGTTCCTCGGAATAGAAATCCCTCTTTTGTTTATATCTTTAGAATGCACTTCCAGGACAGCTTTTTGCAATAGAAACAGAGATAAGCTGTTAATCTCGTGAATAACAGAGAAGAGTTATAGCTCACCCAGAAGTTCTTTAAAGCTGATTCATTTGACAAATCTCTTTTTGCTGCAACAATTTAAACCAAGTAAAAAAAATAATAGAAAGAAGGGTGCTTGCCTGTTAGTCCGTTTTCTCTTTGAAGAAAAGATAAACGTATCGCATTAATCAGATAGAGCTTGTTCGGAAGTCCGTCCGGCATTGCTGGCTGGACCTTTTCTCATAAATTAATGAAATCCAGTCCTCCCAACAAAAACAGGCTTTTGAGGTTGATCTCTACGTTTCTCCCTGCCTGGGAGAAATTTCATCAGTCAAAAAAAAAAAAATGTTCTGACTGATTTATATCTGAAAAAGCTTCTTCTGCGGCGGGAGCCCGTCTCAAAAGCAGGCACAAGCGAAGTCACCCTTCCCGGAAGTCACATTATAGATAAGTTCTTATAGATAGAGATACACAGATGGTGGAATTCTCTCTTTCGTTGGGGTGAAGACGCCAAAGAAGGTTTAATTCTTATAATGCACCCCATTGTGGTGATTTTGATGTTTCAAATAATTCTGGTCTTTGTCTTAATGGCCCTTGTAATATGGATCTGATCCCAAATGGCACAGATATACCAGAGGGAAGTAAGCATTAGAGCCAAGGGCAAGACTAAGAAGTCTAAGGTGTGAAAAGACATCTGAATAAGTATATACAGATGCTTTCCAACGGGGGGAGATTGTTATGAGGCAGGGCCATGGAGCCTGCTAAACTACAATTCCCACCCCACACCCCCACCTAATGGTATGGCTGGTTATGCTTTCCCATGAGATTTTGTGCAAAGAGTAACAAGGGCAGAAATTAAGATACAAAACTAAAGCTACGGCATAAATGTTCTGCATAATTGTTATCTTGTTCTCTGGCAAATTTCCTCCACCTACAGTGAATCCCATTGTTCGTTAGAAAGAGCCTTAGTTGTTTTTAGTGTTACTTAAAAACATACATGCAGATATACACGCACGCATATGAGGTTTTCTGGTCTGACTTAATGTAAAAAGCATTCAGGACAGTGAAACCTTCCTGTGTTAGAAAACCCAGGGAAGTTAGTTTTTCATTTAAGGCAATAGGTGGTTCAAGGTTCTCCACAAGAGTAAATTAACGGTTTCCCTGCCCTAAATGCTTTTGAGGGAGGACTGTTATACTGAGAAATATAAGTTTTCCTGTACCTATAGAAATGCTGACAATACATGTAGAATAATGACAATGACCTTTGGTAAGTTGGCAACAGTAGGTCATTGACCGTTTGCTAGAAGTCAGCAAAACTGGGAATAATACAATGAATGATTCAGAGGTTGCAGTTTGCTTATCTTGTAGCTTTGTGCACAGTGCAAAAGTACAGAGCATGACTAACCCCCACCTTTGGAATGTCTGTGTATTGCCAACTGCTTGGAACTCAGAGTGTATAACTGCTTGTAAGAATCATGAATGCTTCAGACCTCACAAAATGACATGAGTCTATGTGAGCTCTCCGCTTTGCAAACGTATAGCTAATAAAAGGCCTTGGTTGGCAATTCTGAGTCTCCGTTGTTTGATATTGGACCTCAACCACGGGAACGAACCTTAATTCTGGTGTAACATAACTAGTCCATGTCTGGGACTATCAAGAAGAGATCCTGGCCCTCCTCTGTGTGACAACATTTCAAATATTTTAAGAGGGCTATTTTATCTTCCCTCCCCAGTTCTTTCAGTCTCTCCTTATAGGACCTTGTTTCTAGTCCCCTGATCATCCTTGTTGCTATCCTCTGAACCCATTCCAGTTTGTCTTCATCCTTCTTAATGTGCGGTGTCCAGAACTGGATGCAGTACTCAAGATAAGGCTTAACAAGTGCCAAATAGAGGGGAACGAGTACTTCATGCGATTTGGAAACGATACTTCTGTTAATACAGCCTAAAACAGCATATGCTTTTTTTGCAGCTACATCGCACTGTTGACTTATACTCAGCTTGTGATCAACAACAATTGCAAGATCCTTCTCGCATGTAGTACTGCTGAGCCAAGTATCCCCATCTTATAAATGTGCACTTGGTTTCTTTTTCCTAGGTGTAGAACTTGACACTTATCCCTGTTAAATTTCATTTTGTTGTTTTCAGCCCAATGCTCCAGCCTATGAAGATCATTTTGAAGTTAGTTGCTGTCCTCCAGGGTATTGGCTATTTGAGTCTGAGTTATTTGAGTTATATATATGAGTTGTATTCACTAATAGGCAAAAAACTCTTGCGGTTTAAGAACATACCTATAGCCCACAGATATTTCTATCAAACTTTAAAAAGCAGGGAAATTGGGCAGCTATAGTGAATGCACCAGGGGAGCAGGAGACCTGACCTATCTGAGATATTGTACTGCCCTACAAATTTGTCAAAATGCAAACACAATTCGGGTTGGTCTTTCACAGTCCAATCCACTTGCTGTGTAGCTTGGAAGAATCTGGGAACATGTGCCTCTGAGCACCCCCTCTAGGATGCACACCTTAACGTGGTGAGGGGCTTTGAGAGTGTTGAAGAAGCTAAGAGCAATGCCATCAAGAGTCTAGCCCAAGAGGCTTGACTCCTAGAAGGGGCACTCAAGGCGGAATGGTCAAAGCTGAAACACCAGACTAAGATGCATCCAAACTCAGAGGAAGGCAATGGTAAACCACCTCTGAATACCTCTATACCACACGGGATAGTGCTGGAAGATGAGACCCCCAGGTCAGAAGGCACTCACCGAGCTACTGGGGAAGAACAAAGGACAAGTACAAGTAGCGCTGTGACTAATGACACAGCTGGGTCAAAGCCGAAAGGAAGGCCAGGATGCGCACAGATGCGAAAGGAGAGTCCAGAGATGTACGACATGATTCATTAGAAAAGACAATAATGCTGGGAAAAACAGAAGGGAGTAGAAAAAGAGGAAGGCCAAACAAGAGATGGATTGATTCCATAAAGGAAGCCACAGACCTGAACTTACAAGATCTAAACAGGGTGGTTCATGACAGGTGCTCTTGGAGATCACTGATTCATAGCGTCGCCATAAGTCATAGTCGACTTGGAGGCACATAACAACAACAAAAGCCTCTGAGCATATGGTGAGTGGTGGCAACACCTGCCATCTCCAAAGGTGGAGAATTATATTTTTGTATGTTTGCTGGTGTTCTTACTTTGATTCTTTCCTGTGTTACTAATGTTTCTACAGAGAATCTAAACTAGAACATTTTATTTCACTCATTATTCATCCTAGAGATCTCTGTCAAATTTATTTTTATTAATTTCAAAGCCTTTTTATTGGTCAATGTCATATGATGACTAAGACAGTCTTTTGTGCTTCAAATTGGAGGTTATGTTCTATTTCTATTTTGGGTGCATTAACAGTTGTATCTGAAACTGCAGTTTGATGTAAAATCAGACTGATTACAATATGTTGCTACTTCAGCAATGACTCTAGCTGTTGGAAAAAAGAGGATGCATGTTTTCAGCTTGCTATGTTTAAACCGCTTTATTTAAGGTAAGGTGGGCACAGTCAATTAAAAACATAGAGCACATATAGAATTTTGCTAGAATGTATTTCACTTCCCACCGTTTTATCTTGTGCAAATTGAGACACTCCTGAGGTCCACTGGAGATTATTCTGCAGATGCCATTACTCCACAATTATGTTTGGAGTTTCTTTAGTGTAAATTTTGCAAAGTGTTGCTATACTTCACATCTTCACAGAAATAGGAACAAAATAGGAAACTTCACTAAAATTGCAAAGTAAATCAGACATATTTAAAGTGACCATCTGAACTATATCAACTGTCTTAATAATGTTGCTTCCTCCCTGCTAAAACAAGATCAGCACAGCACATGTCTTCTTTCTGTTATTTCGGCTGATTGCAGCTGTTGCCACCACTCACCATATGCTTAGAGGCACATGTTACCAAATTCTTCCAAGCTACACAGCAAGTGGATTGGACTGTGAAAGACCAACCCAAATTGTGTTTGCATTTTGACAAATTTGTAGGGCAGTACAATATCTCAGAGAGGTCAGGTCTCCTGCTCCCCTGGTGAATTCACTACAGCTGCCCAATTTCCCTGCTTTTTAAAGTTTGATAGAAATATCTGTGGGCTATAGGTACATTCTTAAACCGCAAGGGTTTTTGCCTATTAGTGAATTTCCCTGCTTTTAAATCTGGGAGGTAAGAAATGGGATCCTGTTTGCTGAGAATGGATTGATCATTTGCATGCTTATTGAGTTCAGTGGGATTTACTCCCTTGCAACCATGCTTAGGATAGGTGAAACTGACCACAGTGGATGGGGAAGAGGAGAAGGAGGGAGGGGAGAGAAGGCAGAGGGGATGACTGGAATGGGAGCAGGCAGGAGGGGGAGGGAAGAAGGACAGGTTTGATCATTTGCAGTTCAGTGCGATTTACTCTGGGGGGAAGGGAGGGAGGGCTGGAGTGGGCAAGGGAGGAGGAAGGGAGAGGAGAGGGGAAGGAGGGGGAAAGCAGGTCTGTTCATTTGCATGCTTATTGAGTTCAGTGGGATTTACCCCCATGCAATCATGGTTAGGCTAGGAAAGACTGACCATGGGGGAGGGGGGGAGGGGGAAAGGGAAGGAGCATATTCAAGGGAGGCAAAGGAAGGGGGAGGAGAGGGCAGGTTTGATCATTTGCATGCTTATAGAGCTCAATGGTATTTACTTCTGTGCAATCACGCTTAAGATAGGTAAAACTGACCATGGGAATGAGGGAGGGGGAAAGGGAAGGAGAGGATTGGAAAGGAATGGGGATGGGGAGAGAGGGGCAAAGGAAGGGGGAAGGAAAGGGCAAGAGGGAGGGGATAGGAGGGAGAAGAAGGGAGCGTGGGTTTGATCATTTGTATACTTTTTGAGTCCAATGGGATTTATTTCTGTGCAATCATGTTTGAAAATGGAAACGGACTGCCTTCAAGTCGACTGGACTTATGTCGACCTTTTGAATAGAGTTTTCATGGTAAATGGTATTCAGAGGTGGTTTTACCATTGCCTTCCTCTGAGACTGAGAGGCAGTGACTGGCCCAAGGCCACCCAGTGAGTTTCATGGCTGTGTGGGGATTCGAACCCTGGTCTCCCAGGTCAAAGTCCAGCACTGACCTGGGGGAGGGGAGGAGATTGGGTGGGTGGGCACTGGGCAGAAGGGAACCCCCTTTCCTTTCACTGTGAACAGTATAATTGCTTTTCAGCATTTCCCCCTTTTTATTCTACAGCAGGCACATGCAGGCTCCCACACAAATTTAAACCAAAGCTGTCCCTGGTGATATCCACAACAGGCCTGTATTTCACTTTGGACAGTCATGGCTTCTCTCAAAGAATCCTGGGAAGTGTAGTTAGTGAAGGGTGCTGCTAGGAGACACCCTGATCCCCTCACAGACCTTCAATCAGAGTGGCTGACTGTTAAACCAGTCTGGGCACTGGAGCTGTGTCAGTGGAATAGGAGTCTCCTCTCAGCACCCTTCACAAACTACACTTCCCAGGATTCTTTGAGGGAAGCCATGACTGTCTCACTGAAATCAAAGTCTGGTGTGGGTGTGGCACCCTGATTAGGCAAGCATGGCAGCTGTGAGTCTGGCATTTAGAACACTGACAGTCGGTTCTTACTGAGCATGCCCGACATTATCATTGGCTTCCAGCCAAAATTTCTTAAATTAATTAAAAATCAGCCAGGCACTTTTTTAACTTTTAAACTGAAGAAGATGAAGGTCGGAGTATGGGGCAAGATCATTAACAGGATTACAGGTAGTTTGTGAACATGGCTGATTTTTAATGAATTTCAACAGATTATGAACTCTGGCAGAAAAAAGTCCAAAAGGGCTCTAGGTTTTTTTCTCTCTCATTTTAGACTTTGAATTCTCTATTCTCTCTGACTGTTTTTTGTATCGCCATGAAAATTGAAAGTGTTGTTAAGCAAGCTTTTCTGAGTTCAGGACTGTAAGTTTTGTAAGGTTTTGTTTTGAAATGGGCTTATGGGAAGCCTCAGAATGGCATGGGGGGTATTTTCAATTTAACATTGAGGAATGTGAAAAATCCACACTGACTATAGTATACAGCCACTCTCGTGGCTGTATAATAACTCATACAAGGTATAAGTTATTTACCTCATTATTATTATTTCAACCCTTCTTTCCTGGTGATTTCATCATGGGAGTTCCAGTCACTCTATGACCTTGTTGGCAAGAGGTCAGGCATCAAGAACAAAATAAGGCAGAAAATATGGAGGAGGCAGGTAGTTTTAGCCAGGATCTTTCACTAGTGAGGCCAACTTTTGGTTCACTTCTGAACACAAAACGGAGACTAACAGTGAAAGCCTCATAACAGGCTGTACAGAAGGTAGGTTCAGGAATTACAGAAAATACACACACATATGGAGCTACCACCTGAAACAGCAAAAGCAAACAGCCCTCCACAATGCCTGCTTTAACTTATCTCGTGGTTGTACATAGGAAGCCACCTTATACTGATTTAGGTCATTGGTCCATGTAGCTCAATACCGTGTACACTGACTGGCAATGGCTCTCCAAGGTTTCAGACAGGCAGTTTCTTCCAGCTCTACCTGGAGATGCCAGGGATTGAACCTGGGACTGTCTGCATACAAGGCAGATGCTCTACCACTGAGTTACAGTCCGGTTTCATTGTGCTGAGTGTTTTCCGACACCACCAGACAATAAAGTAATGTAGTTCTGGGAAAATGCCCATCATTACATCACTTCCTTCAAAATGTGGTAAGCCAGCCCTGCTCTGTTTGGGAGGATCCTCCTGTTTCTTCTGCTCTGTGTGGCCCTGGACTTCTGCTCCAGAGCCCTATTGTAATAGCACCCAATAGAACATTGCACATGAATCTTTGGATCCTGGGCAACATTCCAATGCTGGTCAGGGGAGAGGGGGTGGCTAGTAAATGTGGTGAGTCTTTCCTGATAGCTTGGGCAGGATCGCTCACCAAGAGACACTGTCTTTGGTGGCTTCCCTATAATGTGTGCTCTGACCTTCACACATATATGTGCAATGGGCCCTGTTACAATCAGATCTGTGGAAAATCGGCTGTCTTCTCTTCACCCTTCTCTCTTGGTATCTTTGAAGAGCCAAGCAATGGAGTAATGAAACTTTATCTTAACATGTAACTATAACTTTACACCTGTGTGTGTGCATTATTTAATATTAGGGCTTTATGATTCTTTACCTCTGAATATGTCTGTCCTTTATGGAGTATAAAAATCACAGGCTTACCAGTTCAATGTGAGTAAAATTGAGGTCATGAACCAAACGAATCACTCCTTTTGGCTTCCCCTTGCAGAAGGAATTGTCTGTCCCCAAATGCCAGCCAAATGGTAATCTTTACATCGCTTCATTTAAAATAAAAATAAAAATGCACCACTGAGTTCAACTGGGTTACTGTGGAGTCAAAGGTTCCCATAAAGACCAAATAATATCAGTCCCAACAGAGGCTATCTGCAGCCTAGATGATGTACCTGTTTGAAATGATGGCGGTGGTATGGATCTTTTAAAACATTATTAAAGTCATTTCTCATTTTCCCTTTTGGAAAAAAAAGTGCCCTGTGCCAACGGTCTCATTGAAACAAAAGATCTCTGTTGTCATTAAAACTTCTGGTTTGGCCTCCCTCCCTTTACAGTCTTGGTCTCATTTACACAGCAGTGTGGGGTGCTTAGCTTTATGTTAATTTCCTCCCTTGAATGTTTCACTAAAAAATAGAGGGAATCATTTGTACGGTTAGAGGGATGGAGCAGGGAGGGTCTTCAATTTGTGAATGTAGGTGTATATTATACAGAGCATTACCTGTATTTGCTAGCCCTGCTGTTACGCTCATTTTCTAAATCAGCCTTATTTATCATTTTCGACAGTGACACTATAGCAAAAATAGGTGTAATGTACATCAGTGACAGTGCTCCAAAAGCTTTATGGAGCATTACCCATTAGCAGAGCCAAACAAATAATTCAGAAGGGACTCATTTGTTCAAGAAATGGGGCCTCTTTTTCCAGTGGTGGGGATAGGTCATCATTTTTGCCTGCTCTTTCGCTGCCTGACAGGATTTGCTGAAGAATTCCTGTCATGAAGGCTTTCCACTGGCTCTACCTCTTTTCATTGGCTCTGCAGATCACAAGATATCTTCTATCTGTCTCAAAAAGGTACAAACACGTGGGCAGCCATAATCATTTCAAAAAATCACTCTTTGCTGATAATTTTCTGATATTCTACTATGAACATGATGGCCACATCCACACCAGATTTTTATTCCACTTTAAGTAGTCATGGCTTCCCCCAAGGAATCCTGGGAAGTATAGTTTGTGAAGGGTGCTAAGAGTTGTTAGGAGATGCCCTGTTCTCCTCACAGAGCTCCATTTGCCAGAATTATCTGGGAAGATCTGGCTTTTGGAGCTCTGTAAGGGTAATAGGAGTCTTCCCAGGATTCTTTGGGGGAAGCCATGACTGTTTAACATGAAATAAAGGTCTGGTATGAATCTCGCCCATTTCCCAGCATGACCAAATGCAGCCTTGAATTGAAGCCATAATACTTTAAAAGTACAATGTTAAGGAGAAAGGGGAAAGCTACCAGGGAAAAGGTCCCCGCTCAGTGGTAGAACATCAGCTTTGCAGGCAAAAGGTCCCAGGTCCAATTCCCGGCATCTCCAGGTAGGCCTTTTTGAAACTCTGGAGAGCTGTAGCTAGTCACTATTGGCAATACTGAGCTAGATGGACCAATGTCCTAACTCAGTATAAGACAGCTTCCGCAATGCGGCAACATTGCCACAGCATTGCAGAACAACTAATAAACTAATAAAGCAGAATGGTGTGTAGATGGTCTGGTATGAATCCACCACTAATGCACTATGATTGTGTCAATGATGTGTTGCAGAATACGACAACAACAAAAACCCACCAGTCTGGAGGGGCCCAGAGAGAGAAAGCAACAAGCAGTGGTTGGCAGCTGGAAGACTCGCTAGTCCCTGAAGGTGGATGCACAGTAGATGCTTAAGAAGGAGGGTGAGAGAGGGAGTGGGGCAACCTGAATGTGCACCCAGTGTTCATTCCTCAGCCTCCCTCCCCCCACCAACATGGGGAGGGGCAGCAGTGGCATTCAGTGACTATGATATTACTTCCATCTTCCACTTGGAGGTTGAGGTGAGACCGTGTACGTGCGCAGTGACTGCTTGTTCTGCTCCATGCATGGATAGATTGTGGGATTTATATGCCAGATCAGCTGATTCAATCTCCATCTCTTCCTCTCTTTTTTGCACTTTCCTATACTTCCAGTGAGCGTAAGAGCTGCTTGTTCTGTTCCATGCATTTAGGCTCTGACCCTGCAAGGCAAAAGTGCTCATGAGTGTTTGACCAGCTGAGTGGTGAATGGAGCAAAGCCTGGCCTTTGCCAAGAGACAGTTTAGCTGCATGTGGGTGGTTAGGGGGCACTGCTGCTTAGGGTTGCCAGGTGCAGGGCCTGAGACTGATCCTGTATCTTTAGGAGAAGAGAAAATCAGTCCAGTGCAGGTGTTCTTGCAATACTGTAATGGGGAAAACGACAAGGTGGAATTCTCCCTTCCCCCTGCACAACTTTTAAAGATACAGAAGACCTCTCTGAGGTCGGGCCTGGCAACTATAAAATAAAATACAGTATTAAAATCAGTTTGAAATGTTCCCTGTTGCAGGGAGCAAATAATTTAGTGCAATGCCTAGTGGAGGCTAACTAGGACTAGCCAACTTGTCCCACCTTTGACTCCCTTCCCTTGCTTGCTTATGGGGAGGTTCTCTGTCCTGGCACCTCAGGCTTTGGGGGTGGCATGGGGCTTATCTGCATGAGGGGATGAGTGTCTCCCTTGTGGGAGGAACACTGCTCTCTGCCATTGTGGAAAAGCATGTTCGCACTATATACAATTCAGATAAGACACCTGGAGGGAGAGATGTGGGAGACCAGTACACCACAGTTATACTCTCCCAGTTTATATATTGGTGGGAGCATGCTCTGATTGGATATTGAGCTACACCATATCCTAAGTTCTTTCATGGAGGCATCGGTGAGGTAGTCACCATCACGGGAGCTCCTGTTTTACAAATATTGTCCTTCTCACAAAGTCAACATTGCTCTGTTTGGATGTGCTGCTTACATATAAATTAGGGCAGCTACCAAACCTGGCAGATCTTTCCATCTCTATCCTGAAGTAGGAATGGAGGAGAATATCCGCTAAATCAGACTTCATACTAGATTTTGACCGAATTTGACAGTCTGCTATCTTTTTGGACCGGCACTGATTTCTCGTAGCGGGCCACGGCTATAATCACCAGGATTTTTTGTGGCCGTGGCTGCAATGGTCACAGATTTCCCCCCGAATTTCTCCCCCTATTTTACGTAATTATCTTCATAATTTCTTCTAGCTTGCTGCATTCATAACACTGTTTTTTAATTTAAAAAGCTTAAAATTTAGCAGGAAAAAATATGTTAAAATAGTACTACAAACAAAACAAGAATAGCGAATAGTGAAAGGGAGGGGAATCATTAAGCAACTCGTCAGTTAGCCCGAGGCAAGAAAAAGAAAAAGCAATTATCTGCCTCGTTGATGTGTAAATGGGGGGGGACCACATGGAACACCGTGATCATTTCCATAAATATTTACATTAAAAATTACAATTTTTTCGCCAAAAAAGGGCCTTGAATCACTCAACCCCACCACCCCCAGCGCATCAAATCAGCAAGTGCCCAAGCAGGAACAAAAAAAGGGGTGGATTGGGATCAGACTATCAGAATACAAGCAGATTGGAACTAGGCAGCTAACCCCATCCTTAACCTGAAGCAGGAAGCCTCCATTACTCATGGAGGCTCTTCGGCAATGTAGTTTTCAGGGTTGTAAATCACCCAGGGAGCCTTCATGAGGAGAAGAAGCGTCTTCTTACTGATTTTGCTCTCAACCTCACAGAGGGTGATGGAGCTTGCAATGCATGCTTGTCCCCACTGACCCTGCTCACATGTAGGATTTACATGTGAGCAGCATGCCCAGATAGATCTCATTGGGGATAGAGGGAATTTCCTGCACCAGGCCCAATGCTGATTGCCATTGATGGGGCAATGGCAATGGATTGAAAGGTACAGGGATAAGGGAAGCAGGGCTCATTCCTTCCGCTGTGCTGAAAGACCAGCTCCGTCAGCTACCTCCTAGCCCTGAGCTGTTTCTATGCCAGCTGGTCATTTTAAGAACCACTCTTTAAGAATCAGTAACTGGGTTTGCTGTTTTCATTTTTCCTCCCTGTTCCTTTCCCCTCCTGTGCCATGTAAGCTTGCAGGCAGGGACCGTCTTGTTTTAATTGAGTGTATGTAAGACACTCTAGGAGCCTTTTTGGCTGAAGAGCAGGGTAGAAATGCTGTAAATAAGTAAATATTTAAGTGTGCCCCTTCCTCACACTGCCCATGCCTGCTCACAACATCCAGCCATTCCGCTGGTGTATTTTCATTGGCAGAATTGCTTTGCCAGCAGAGTGTTTCACTGGCATATCTGTCATGCTGGGGGCATAACTGGTGTTCTGCCAGCATAGCAGGGTTTCTGCCTAACTCTGTCCTTTGCCAGCAGATTTTCTGTAAAGGATTGCAACCAGCAGGCACCTCAGAGGGCTTATTCTGTGTTTGATCATGTCTCAGTTCAGGGCTGGACTTGCCACTGGGTAACTGGCAGATTTCAAGGTATAATTAAAAGTCAGCAAATTCTCGACGATTTACTTTTTGATTATATTTTTACTGTGATGGCGGGGGCACTACTTTGATTTTCTGCCTCAGGCATCTCAATGTCTTTGGTCTTCTCTGGCTTGCTTTTGTATTTTTGAAAAGATGTTTCCATAATCGGGGCTTATCCAATAATAATGGGTTCTAATGCATTTGGAGGTGGTGTTGGAACACAGGTCTTGAATGCTGTAGTGTAGACAGCAGTCTGTTATTAATGCTTAGGGCTATAAAAATAGACGCTGCTTTTATCTCAGAATAGATGGACTCCTTCATAACACTGGCCATGAAATTATATATCTGTCTCGGGATTTATCTTGCCCTGTATCAAGGCCTGCTTGCTGTCGGGCTCTTTACCAAATCCAGCATGATTCACTGCAAACCAAGGTTATGATCTATGTCACTAGATGACTGCTAATATTTGGTTTTCTGTATCCTGCATGGTTGTATTTTTTAAATATATGGCTGGCTCTGAGAATGTCCCTATCTTTCTGCTTTGCAGAAAAAATGCATTGGCTGTACTAGCGTCTAAGGACTTCCTTTTCGAACACGTTTTTTTCTTTCATCTACAGCAAGGATTAGAAAGTTGTAGCCCTCCAGATGTTACTGGACTACAATTGCCATCACCCCTGACCTTTGACCATACTGGCTGGAGCTGGTGGGAGTTGGAGTCCAACAACTTCGAGAGGCCAACAGGGTTCCCACCCACCCCCCAAAATCGACAGGCCACTGCACATATTCTAGTTGCCATCTGGAAGCCATTTTGAATTGTGCCATATGGCAGATCTTTCTATGTCGCAAGTCGTTAGTCTGCAATAGACTGGGGGACTTTGCCAAGGCCAGACTTCTTTCTGGTTTGTTGTTTGTTTGTTTGTTTGTTTGTGGCAGCATGGAGGGAATCAGCTACTTGGCATGGTGAACTCACATAGCTGCATGCAAAGTGCTCTGTTCAAATGTGGAATGATTTCATGTGGCTTGCATGTTGTGCTCATGATGTATGCTCCAGTTCTGTTCCAAGTTATCTCTGTCAAATGACTATCTACAGTGCTTGGATTCTTTGATGTTTCACAGCACAAAGACAGTCACATCGAATATTGCAGATTCAACAAGCAGGAGGGTGACAACCCATTAACAAATTGTGAACTGTGTCCATGATGAGAGATTCTTATTTTTCATATTATAAATGAACAATCACATTGCAGAATAGATATTAATTTCCCCTTTGCTTTCTAACACCTGGCTGTTAGTTTGATATTTATTTATTTATTTATTTATTAAAGTATAAGCCACACTTTCCTCCTCTAGGATGCACACCTTAACGTGGTGAGGGGGTTTGAGACTGTCGAAGAAGCTGAGAGCAATGCCATCAGGAGTCTAGACCAAGAGGATAGACTCCTAGCAGGGGCGCCCAAGGTGGAATGGTCAAAGCTGAGACACCAGACTAAGATGCATCCACTCTCAGAGGAAGGCAATGGTAAACCATCTCTGCATACCTCTTATCATGAAAACCCTATGAACAGAGTATCCAAAATGCAACACGAGATAGTGCCGGAAGATGAAACCCCCAGATCAGATGGCACTCAACAAGCTACTAAAGAATAACAACAGACAAGAAGAGTAGCGCTGTGACTAATGACGCCACTGGGTCAAAGTCAAATGGAAGCCCAGAGGCTTATGTTCATAGATGCGAAAGGGGAGTCCGGAGTTGTACGTCGTACACAGTAGGAACATGGAATGTGAGAAGCATGAACCAGGGAAAATTAGAGATTGTCAAGCAAGAAATGGAACGTATCAACATTACAATACTTAGCATGAGTGAATTAAAATGGACAGGAATGGGACATTTTCAGTCAGGCAATTACAAAATATTTTATGCAGGAAATGAGAAATTAAGAAAAAACGGGTTGCTTTAATAGTGAGAAGTGATGTAGGGAGAGCAATTAGAAGCTATACTGCAAGGTCTGAGAGAGTTATATCAATGAGATTTAATGGGAGACCTATTAACGTAACCATCATCCAAGTCTATGCTCCAAAGGTAAACAGAGAAGGAAAGGAATTGGAGAGATTTTACACAGGAATACAGGAGGAAATTGATCACACACCAAAACAAGACGTGCTGATAATCATGGGGGACTAGAATGCAAAAGTAGGGAACAGAAAAGAACAAATGGTGGGGAAATGGGGCTTAGGAGATAGAAATGAAGCAGAAGAAAGGCTTATTGAATTCTGTGAAGCCAATAATTTGTTTCTTGCAAACACATTTTTTCAGCAGCCGAAAAGACAACTGTACATACGGACATCACCAAATGGTCAATATAGGAATCAAATTGATTATATAATTGGTAGCAGAGATGGAGAAGTTCCATACTTTCTGCAAAAACAAGATCAAGAGCAGACTGCGGTACAGATCATGAACTGGTCATATCGAAAATCAAAGTTAAGCTAAAGAAGAACAATAAAGCAATCATAATGCCAAAATACAATTTAAATAACATCCCAGGAGAATATAAAGATAAAAAAGGAACTGATTTGAGGCTTTAAACTTAGTTGATAGACAACCAGAAGAGCTATGGAACGAAGTCAGAGACATTATCAGGGAAGAATGCAAAAAGACAATACCTCTAGTTAAAAAGAGGGAAAGACCTCAATGGATGACTGAAGAAACTCTTAAAATGGTTAAAGAGAGAAGGAAAGCAAAAGCAAAAGGAGACAGAAACCCTAGGTCATATAACCCTAAATGCAACAATACAGCGACTAGTACGTAGGGACAAAGAGAACTATTACAATAGTTAATGTATAGAAATAGAAGAGGACAACAAAAAGGGAAGAACAAGAGCCCTATTCCAAAAGATTAGAGAAATTAAAGGGAAATTTAAACCAAGAGTAGGGTTGTTGAATAATTAACAGGGGAACACAGTGACTGACCAAGATGAAATAAAAGGAAGATGGAAGCAATACACTGACAAATTATATAAAAGAGATGCAAGGATGACAGATTCATTCATGGAGGAACTGTATGATAAAGAATCAGAAATTTTAGAATGTGAGGTGAAAGCTGCTCTTAAAATACTTGGAAGAAACAAATCACCAGGAACAGATGGAATACCAATAGAGTGGCTACAAGTTACCAGAGCTTGGAAAAGTTACTTTTTTGAACTACAACTCCCATCAGCCCCAGCCAGCATGGCCACTGTATTGGGCTGATGGGAGTTATAGTTCAAAAAAGTAACTTTTCCAAGCACTGCAAGTTACTAATACTGAATCTGTCCAAATTCTGACAAAAATCTGTCAACAAATATGGAAAAGTAAACAATGCCCCACGTTCAATATACATTTCAATTCCAAAGAAAGGGGATACCAGGGAATGCAGTAATTATCAAACGATTGCCTTAATATCCTATGCAAGTAAAGTAATGTTCAAGGCTCTTACCATATATGGAGTGAGAAATGCCAAATGTCCAAGCTGGATTTAGAAAGGGAAGAGGCACCAGAGATCATATCGCAAACATACGTTGAATAATGGAACGGGCCAAGGAATTTCAAAAGAAAATCACAGTTTTATAGATTACAGCAAAGCCTTTGATTGTGTAGATCATGAAAAACTATGGAATGCTTTAAAAGAAATGGGGGTGCGACAGCATCTGATTGTCCTGATGCGCAACCTATACTCTGGACAAGAGGGTACTGTAAGGACAGAATATGGAGAAACTGATTGGTTCCCAATTGGAAAGGGTGTGAGACAGGCATGTATCTTATCACCCTATTTGTTTAATCTATATGCAGAACATATCATATGGAAAGCTGGATTGGACCAAGATGAAGGAGGTGAGAAAATTGGAGGGAGAAATATCAATAATTTAAGATATTCAGACAATACCATACTACTAGCAGAAACCAGTCATGATTTGAAACAAATGCTGATGAATGTTAAAGAGGAAAGCACAAAAGCAGGACTACAGCCGAACATCAAGAAGACTAAACTAATGACAACAGAAAATTTATGTAACTTTAAAGTTGACAATAAGGACATTGAACTTGTCAAGGATTACCTTGGCAAAGTCATTAACCAAAATGGAGACAATAGTCAAGAAATTAGAAGAAGGCTAGGACTGGGGAGGGCAGCTATGAGAGAACTAGAAAAGGTCCTCAAATGCAAAAATGTATCACTGAACACTAAAGTCAGGATCAATCAGACCATGGTATTCCCAATCTCTATGTGTGGATGTGAAAGTTGGACAGTGAAAAAAGTGGATAAGAGAAAAATCAACTCATATGAAATGTGATGTTGGAGAAGTGTCTTGCAGATACCATGGACTGTGAAAAAGACAAATAATTGGGTGTTAGAACAAATTAAACCAGAACTGTCACTAGAAACTAAAATGATGAAACTGAGCTTATCCTACTTTGGACACATCATGAGAAGACATGATTCACTAGAAAAGGCAATAATGCTGGGAAAAACAGAAGGGAGTAGAAAAAGAGGAAGGCCAAACAAGAGATGGATTGATTCCATAAAGGAAGTCACAGACCTGAACTGACAAGATCTGAACAGGATGGCTCATGACAGATGCTGTTGGAGGTCGCTGATTCATAGGGTCGCCATAAGTTGAAATGGACTTGAAGGCACAAATCAACAACAAGCCGCACTTTTCATAGCAGTACATCAAGGAGCCTTATAACATACAAGACAACAATAAAATTTAAAAACCAATAAAAACATCATTAAAAACAACAATAAAATCATCAATAAATACTGTATTGCTTAGAGAGAAAATCATGTTACAAAGGCCTGCCTAAAAAGTTTCAGTTTTCAAGAGATGCCTGAAAGAAAGGAGGGCCTGCCACGCTAACGGCTCGGACCCTGGTGGAGGCCAGAGCATGGGGAACCACCAAAAGTGCCCCATCAGAGGATATAGCATTATAGCGGATATACTGTTAGCACCATACACTAGGGCAGGGATGGGGGGCCTGTGTCCCTCCACAAGTCCCAGCTAGAATGGCCAATGGACAGGGATGAGAGTGCAGCAACATGAAATTTGCTAAACCATGGCAGTGATGGCCAACAGCATGGATCGCCTTGAAAGAGGATTAGACAAACTCATGGCTACTAACCCTGATGGCAATGTTCCACCTCCACTCTTGAAGGCAGTATGCTTTTCAATACTAGTCACTAGAAACCAGAGTAGGGGAGAGTGTGCTCTTGTCCTCAGGTTCTCCTTGCAGGCTCGCCCTAGGCATCTAGTTGGCCACGGTGAGAACAAAGTCCTGGACTAGATGGGCCCCTGGCCTAATCCAGCATGTTCTTAATATAAAGATCTGGAAGGGCCCCTCCCTATTCCAAAATCATTCCTCTGTTATAGATTTTATGAAATCCTAATTCTATCCAAAAATCAATTCAGGTGACACCCTGATGCATCAAAGTAAATTGCTTTGAGTTGCCCCTCGCCTCTGTTGTCCCTCCTAGCTCTTCGGACACTGTCTGCAAACAGGTATTAAGAGCAGTGCAGACACAGATGAGAAATGCAAGAGTTAATTAGTATTGATGTCAAAGGATTTCGATCCAGGCTGGATTTTGCTGTAAACTCCTCCCCATTCATCTCATTGAACGAGCCCTTGGAACAAACAGTACATCTGTAGTTTAGTCCGCAGATCTATGAACCTGTCCTTTATACATTATGTGGCTGAGGGCTTGCTCGCTCACTGTCTCTTCTTCTTCTTCTTCTTCTTCTTCTTCTTCTTCTTCTTCTTTTACCACTACCACCACCACCACCACGACTACGACTACTATTACTACTACTACTACTACTTTTGGTTTAACAGTGTAAAGCTGCTTGGAGCTGCTTCAACTGCACTGCAGAGGGTAAAATGCTTTTTTAAACAGTACAGGAAGTGGCTGTGTGTCATCTCCTGTGTAATTCAATGCCACTGTACATACAACTGTACATACAACAAAATGGATGCATCCATGTTGTACTGGGACAGATTTATCCATCCCTAATAAAAAGTGTCAGGTACTCAGAGTTGGGGTCTGAGGGGGTAGGGGTCCAAGCAACACCAAAACAAATGAGTGGCAGGCAGAATAGGTGTCAAACCAGCATCGCAAGTAGCTCTGGAGCCCTTTTGCAGCTTTGCAAATGTTTAACAAAGCATTTACTACATGCACACATTCCTATTCAGTTTTGAGAGTAGCCAATATAACTGGGTGGCTTACAAGGAATAAAATAAACAAAATGGCAATAAGAATACAACTAATAACACCTTTAAAAACCAATCACTTAGAGAGGTTTGTGGGGACACATTTGGTCCCTGGGCCTTCAGTAAAACCACTGAGTTCAGGGCCTGAAATGACTTAACTGCACCACTGATAGCAGCTCTTAACATTTCCATACGCGGAAATGAGGCAGGGCTTGTTCCTGACCACTGTGTCTGTGATGCTTCTAACACCTTACCAGCAGTTTTTGTCCAGTGGCTTGAAGGGACTGCAGTTCTGCGCTCTGGCTAGTCCTTGTGGACTGCAGTGCCAAGACAGCTGGTGCTAAGTTCCTCAATCAAGCCCCATGGCACCTGACTTGAACCAAAATAGTATGCAACAGAGGGACTCTGGAGAAGCCATACCTGAAACCAGCCAGCCGTTACTTCTCTCAGAAAAGGGCATGCATTCCAAAAAAGTTAGAGAACCACCTGGAGAAATTACTCCTGACAAGAGTGAGACTTCTAACATGCTAACCCGCATGTAACCTGCTGGGTTATGGTTTGTAGAAGAAGTGATGAAATATTCATGGTGACATAACGGCTGCAAATAGGGACGGCAAAGAGGGAATACAAAAAGGGCACTGATCAAATTATTCCACACACCAATAAAGGAGTTGCAGCCTCTGTGAAACTACAGAATAAAGCAATAGCCTCAAGTTACACCTACTAAGTTCAATTGGCTCTAAAACTTCCCTTCTTTGCACTACATCGGATTACATTGCTTGCCTCCATTCATTTCTCAACAAAGGTGCCACTATCATTAAGAGATCTACGACTGTCCGTGGAGAAAATGGGCAATTATCTGTTCAGGTAAGTCTACACAGAAGCTGGCTGACGGAGAATCTGTTCACTTGAAGTGATAAGGATATTGGGTGGGAGGATGGACACAGTATTATTTGTGCAGTGATATTGTGCCAATTGCCACTCCTGGGATTCAGGGGGAGCCTTACCATTAGAGGGAGGCATCCACAGTGCTTGGACAGTTGATTTTAACAAGAAATTAGTTCCAGTTTATCTCCTCCAAAAAGGAAGAGGCAGAGCAATCTAAATGATGAGAAGCCAGAAGGGGGGGGGGGCTGGCAGAAGAGGAGTTGGCGGAAAGCTCTGTAGCATCTATTTGCTGCTCAGGAGCTGCCAGCTCCATTAGGAGCTGAGCCCAGGAGCCAGGTTGAAGAGCTGGCTCCCACGAACAGGCCTACCGGGGAGTAAGCGGTCCCTGTAGGCCACCATTGTAATTTGTTTACTGCACTGGCCTATTAGCCGGCAGAATTATCATGGGGATTGGGACCCGGGGAAACACTTCAAGGGGGACTTGGAAGTCATGCAAGTTCCCACCCCCCCGTGACTTCTTCCCCACCACGCCCCCGGAACACCCCATTTTCAGGGCTTCCACTGGCTTCTGCCAGCTCTCTGTCTGCCAGGCTGGCCCTCCCTAGTGGACCCCCAGTGGTGCCAGCAGGGTCCTGATGGTGGCACAGCTCAGCTGTGACAGGGGGCTTCTGCTGGCAAACCCCAGCAGACCCCGGCAGCGTCAGGAGTTTGCCAGCTCAGCCAGGGGACCACTGCATCCAACTCCCTCTAGCCCAGTGGAAATATGAGTTGGATTGCACCCTAATTCAATTCCAGTTCCATTTCAAGTTCAGTTTACAATTTCCCCTCCTCTCACTGAAGCTGCTAACGCGTTGGCATGTTGTTTGAATCTCTTTTGGTTTTCGTTTTATTTTGAGTTTTTAAAATATTTGCTTTTAACTTTCCCTTTTATTGACAGTTTTAATGTTTGTTTGTTTGTTTGTAAACCACTTAGAGATTCTATTTGCAGTCAAGCGGTATATAAATTTTGTTAAATAAAATAAAAATGAGAGACTCTGACTATTTGTCAAGGTAAGGAAATAGAACTATAAATACATAAATGGAATTCTTCCATTGGGCTTTGCACATGCTTAAGTGAAATCAAACTTAAGAACGCAACAACTGTGCTGGATCATACCAAAGGCCTATCTAATCCACCATTCTCTTCTCTCAGTGGCTCATAAGCAACCTCACAGGAAGCTCATGAGCAGAACTTGAATGCAATAGTCATCTCCTGCTCATGATTCTCAGCAACTGGTGTTCGAAAGCATAGTGCCTCTGATACTGGAGGTAGGGCATAGCCATCATGACTAGTAGCCATTGATAGAATTATCCTCCATCAATTTATCTAATCTACTTCTGAGATGTCATAAAAGGAGTTGCCCTTTGCCTTGTCATATGTTAGTTTGGTGAAGGCACAAACTTGAAAAATAAGGAGCTATGGCAGCAGAGGGGAACCTGTGGCCCTCTAGATCAGCCTTTGCCAACCAGTGTGCCTCTGGATGTTGTTGGACCACAATTCCCATCTTTCCTGACCATTGGCAATGCTGGCTGGGGCTGATGGGAGTTGTGGTCCAACAACATCTGGAGGCACACTGGTTGGGAAAGGCTGCTCTAGATGTTGTTGGATTCCAACTACCATCAGCCTTAGCCAGCGTAGCCAATGGTCAGGGATGATGGGATTTGCAGTCCCACAACATCTGAAGGTCCCCCACTCCTGAGCTATAACACGGTAGTCTCTTCCACCATATTAGTTTAAAATGGAAGCACCCTGTTTGCCCGCCCATTTCAACAAATGACAACATTCTGTAAAGGTTCCACGCTAAAGGACAGCAAGGTAGTAGAGAAGGAAAAAGTCATTTAAACTTTTTAAACTTGCAATCTATAATATTCCCTCTACTCAAATGTCAAAATTTAGCAGGCTTGTGCTCGTTGATATATCCTGCACAAGATCAAGTCCTTGTGGCCTGATATGATTGTTGGGTGGAGCAGGGACAAAGAGAGTGCTTCCAGGTTGGTGCTTATTGTGGAATTGATGTTCCTCATGCATACCAGCTTTTCACACCATCCACACAACTTCGTTGTCATAAAAATGCCAGCCTGTATTTCCCCCCATTTAATCCTCTCCATGGGAATCCGGTAAGGTGAAAGAAGTTGTTGCCAGTAAACTGTTTTCAACATCTGGATTTTACTTTGTTATTACATTTATATCCCACCTTTCCTCCAAGGAGTTCAAGGTGGCATACATTGGCCTCCCTCTCCTCATTTTATTCTCACAACAACACTGTGAGGTAGGTTAGACTGAGACACTGTGATTGCCCAAGGTCACCCAGTGTACTTCATAGCTGAGTGATATCTGAATGACCATAATATTGAGCCCCCATCTGGAAGCACCCAGAGAGAGAGAGAGAGAATCCAGTAACATTCCCTACAACTCAGAACATTAGATTATATAGTAAATACTCAACACGTACCTGAATCATACAGCAATTACCATTACAGTGTCCCTTCACACTACAGCGTCAAGGCTAATATATACATACATTTTAAACCATCTCTCTTTCTACAGACATTATTTCTCAAGACTTACAGCTTATCTAATCAGAATTGGCTCTGCCACATCCATCCTTCTTCCTTATTTTGACTGCATAACATTGTTTTATCACAGCTCCTCTTTCATTCACTTGAGATCCCCCGAGATATTTTACTATAAGATTTGCTACCCTCAAGCTTGATGTTCCTAGGAAAGCACATCAACCTAACATTTTTGAAAGGCCAAGTTGTTTCCTATCGTCCCTCAGGAGCCAATATCAGTCCATCCTATCGTTATTTAAATGTACTGGCATTGCGCCTGAGCAGAGCTGTCAAGATTGTAAATTCAGGTTATAACCTCTAGAGCACTCCCAATCTTGGCTTATCCCGAGTTGCCGAACATTGAAAGAAATACTGAGAAGGCAACGAGCTTCATGAATCTCTGAGATGTGAAGTCTGCAGAAAAGCCGAACGTGACAGGGAGAGGGAGGAAGGGAAACAGAACAGCTCTTTGAAAGGTTCAATAAACCACAGCATCTCTCACTCTCTCTCTCTTTTTGGCCATCAGTTATTGGCAGCCAATATGTCTGTGGCTTCACCCTGTCTTAGAGAAAGGAAATAAAGTCATTGTGAAGGTCACTTTTACAAGCAATACTTTGCACCTTGTTAAGTAGGGGCAATTCAGAAATGTGATGTCTGTGAATTCTGTTATGAAACTACCATATCTTCCCCCACCCTCCCTTTACTAAGTATCATATTGGAAAGTTATTGCTTGCTGGCTTTATTACAGTGGTAATGGACTGCCTTCAAGACAATTCCGACTTATGGCGACCCTATGAATAGGGTTTTGTGGTAAGTGGTATTCAGAGGTGGTTTACGATTGCCTTCCTCTGAGGCTGAGCGGCAGTGACTGGCCCAAGGTCACCTAGTGAGCTTCATGGCTGTGTGGGGATTTGAACCCTGGTCTCCCAGTGGAGGCTGGTCCATTAGGGCAAGTGGGGCACTGCACTGCCCCACCAATCTCAGTCTGCTCTCAACCAGCCCCCACCTGCCTGCTTTCTTATGAAGAACCATTCCAGGGTGTGGCATTGGCTGTCAGCTTCCATCTCCTTAGGCCCAATCTGCACTATACATTTAAAGCAGTAGTATGCCAATTTAAACAGGCCTGGCTTCCCCCAAAGCATCCTGGGAACTGTAGTTTGTGAAGGGTGCAGAGAGCTGTTAGGAGACCCCTATTCCCCTCACAAAGCTACAATTCCCAGAGTGGTTTAACAATCAATTCCTCTTCCCAGGGAGCTCTGAGAATTATAGTTTTGTGAGGGGAACAGGGTTCCCACGATTGTTTGAGGGAAGTCATAACTGTTTAAAGTTATATGATACTGCTTTAAATGCAGAATACAGATTAGGGTTGCCAGGCTCAGGGCCTGAGAATGATTCTGTAACTTTAAGAGAAGAGAAAATTCAGCCAAGTGCAGGTTTTCTTGCAACACTGTAATGGGAAAAACTGCAAGGTGAAGTTCTCCCTTTCCCCTGCACAACTTTTAAAGATACAGAAGACCTCTTGGTTGCCAGGCCCAGCCTTCCAAGATGGAAAGTGGTGCTGATGTCAAGTTAAGCCGTTCTGAAAAAGAGCAGGAACAATAAAAAATGTGCCACAACAAGGAAATGTGCCAAAACAAGCACTGAGTGGTTTACAGCCCTTTATATCCCCAAGTGATATGGCTAAGTGCCCTGGCATAGTCTAACCATCTTAGACTGATCATGGCAATCATAACTATGCTATTTGTTAAGAATGTGCTGTCTTTCAGAATGGCTACAAGTGAGCCCTTAGCCATTGACACAGAGCTAATGTCAAAGATGTGTCTGTCATTTTCAAAGATAAGATCTGCACAGTATTGGATGTAGACTACAGTTCTTGAACCCACTGATCAACATAGTCCTGCTGAACATATTTTCATAAGTTGACTAGATCTTTTTGAGGAAAATCTTCCTGGAAATGTGACAGATAAGAATAGTAAATAAATAAGTAAGGCAGCTTTCACATTGTACTTTATTCTGTTATTCTGAGTATTTCTTACCAGGTTATGTGTGCATTTTATTTGATCTTTCACATGACATAAAAGCTGATTCCAGAAATCTAATGAAATATAGTGGACGTTTAGCATTCATTTCCATGATAAATGATTTGAGAAATAATCTGTTTGCAAGCCTGGGAACCTAGAAAATCATGGGAGTTTTGCATTAGCTGCAACCACTCATATGACAGGCATCCCAGCATGCAATGTATTCCCACCCTTTAGGTGTGTGTTGAATTGTTCTTGCCTGATGAAAATTGTACTAGTATTCTAGCATAGGCACAGATAGCAGCTTCCCCTTCCTCCTCCCCCCGATGTCCAGACACGCCACAATAATAAAGTCAGATGCTAAAGGGAGAGAGGTTGCATGGGACAAAATCTTAGACCTCCTACACAGTGGGGAACTATAGTGCTAATGTGTATTGATTGATTGATTGATTGATTGCATTCGTATACCGCCCCATAGCCGAAGCACTCTGGGCGGTTTACAACAATAACGGGTAAGGGATGAAAACAAGACATTGTTTATTGTAGCAATATGAAATACATTTACACAAAATGCTGATATATCGGCCAAAAAAACCATGGTTTCTTAATGCAACAGGTACTGCAGTGTGCAAGGAACTTCAGAAATTGGAACAGAAGAGCTACCATTTTAATCTGCAAAACCGATGCAATAAGTCCCATGTGTAAAAGCAGCCCAAGTAAATAAATGTCTTTAATTGCTATTAGCAAATAGCTCTGCTGAGGAAAGAAAGAAAGAAAGAAAGAAAGAAAGAAAGAAAGAAAGAAAGAAAGAAAGAAAGAAAGAAAGAAAGAAAGAAAGAAAGAAAGAAAGAAAGAAAGAACCTTATTCCTCAAGCAGTACATCAGGGGTCACCAACTGTTGTTGGACCAATGTGCACATTTGGAATTTTGAGAAAGTGCCATGGGCACCAATCACAACATGGCTGCCATTAAAGGCTAGGACCTTAATTAGCAACAAGCTGCTTCCTGGCTCTGGTATGTTCCTGTGCAGTCCTTCAGCCACTGGGTACAGCTGGGTAATTTTACTCTGTGGTCTTAGCCCTGCTGTGGCCTTAGCCCATCTGTGTTTGGGGACCCTCCTGCACATTCTGCTGAGTGGAGCCTAGCGATGTCAGAAAATTCTGACAAAAATGGGAGAGGAAATTGCTGATGTTTGCTTATTTGTCCCACATCCAGAACCGAAATCAATCCAGTGAATGCAATCTGTATTCACTCCTGTCGCTTTCAGTTCACAAAAGGCACATCATTGATTACTTTCCCCACCCGTTTGCAGTGAACTGAATAATGTATTTTTTCTCCAGAAACCAAACCATAGTAGAACGGAAATAGCTCTGTATGTGATGAATGCTGGGTGGCATGGAAATCAATGCATTCTTACATCCCTAGTGGGGCCCTTGATTTCTGCCCTAAAGTTCTGTCCTGGTGGCACCACTGTCCTCATGTGTGGCTCCCTTGGCTCAGCTCCTGGCTCCTGCTCTCTCACCTCAATTCAGCCCTAATAAGAGGGTCAGATAAGAAATAGTTGGAGACATTCCTGTAGCAGCAGCCCCAGAACATATAGAACCAACCACTTTAGCACATGTGGAAGAAGTAGACAAGCTTTCTCACATTTACCATGAGGGAAGTTGGTTGTATTCAACCAAAGTTCACTGGATCTATGAATTGTGAAGTCTCACCCATCATCTTTCATTCATGATGACTATGAATGAAAAATGAATGCACTGTGTGCCTTTCTGCCTGAAGTGGCACTTCCAAAAACATAGTGTGATTCCTAACAAAGAAAATAATGTCTATAGCCAAGATGAATAAAAGCTCAGAAAATTAAAGGGTGGTGGGTGAAGAAATGCAAACTTTATGCTAGATCCTTCACTCCATCTTGGGGCTTCCATAAGAACTGCAGCCAAATTCTTGCTTTTCCCTTACTAAGCTGATACCAGGCCGGGTGTACAGGTGATGATTTAGGCAGAGCTTGGAAAAGTTACTTTTTTGAACGACAACTCCCATCAGCCTAATCCAGTGGCCATGCTGGCTAGGGCTGATGGGAGCTGTAGTTCAAAACAGTAACTTTTCCAAGATGTGGATTCAGGTGGTGCCACCTCTGAGCATGGAGATTTAGGGCTTATCCACAGGGTGATTTAGTGTGCGTCTGGTGCTACTTGCATCCCCTTGTAATTCTAATGGTTCACATGGCATTGCAGACAAGCAGAAGCTATAATGCAGTTTTCCCCTTTAAATCCGTATTAACCCAATCTACTGATAATGCGAAAAGGAAAGGAAAAACTGTCACAGCTGTACTGCACTTCTCCGTTTAGGTGCTTTGCTTCTATGTTTTTTAAGTGGGCGGGTGAATGACTTTCAGCTGTTCCCCTTTCTCCACCCACCTCTCCCATGAATTCCATTTTGTTTCCGGTGGCTTAACCATCGACTTCCAACTGACTGCTCCTGAACTGCTGCAGCCCTCCTTTCTTTGCCCCCTTTCTCCCCCAGTAAACTTCCTTCCTTCACTCCTTTTAACCAGCGATGGGCTCCCCACCTGCTAAGTTTTGCACAAATACTCCATTCCTGAATGCTAGACTTTTTGTCAAGGAAACCAAGCTGTGCAAACAATTCAAATGAGAAGGAGGGAGAGGTTGGAGGGGCAGGGAGGAAGTGATTTGTTACTGGCACTTATTACTACTATCACTGACACTGTGACTGAAGAAAAGCTAGGCAGCACGCTGGCCAACCGAAAAGCAGCCCCTTTCGTTGCTCTGATGCAATTCCACCTCTAGCCAGGTGTTGGAAAGCCAGCCAGCCTGAGGCGTTTCTTTTTCTTCTTCCCTCCTTGCCAATAGGGGATTTATCACCTGCTTTTGCAATCTCCCCACCCCACGCCCGGGATTCAAGCAATCTTTCCTTTCCACTTGCAGTTCCATTCATTTAAAAAGAAAGAAAGCAAAAACAGCTCCACACTGAATTCCTTCCTTCCTTTCTTCCTTCCTTCCTTCCTTCCTTCCTACCTTCCTACCTACCTACTTTGGCGTGATTAGAACTCTTTCCACCCAAACTCCCTTGGGCTTTGCAAAAGTGGAGCTGAACTACCCTGTGACTTTCCTGCACAGCAGCGCCAATCTGCAGGAAGGAAGCAAATGCTGGGCTGCAAAGCATGTGGCAGTGGCAGCAATGCCCTGGTGTGATATCCACCAGTTACTGGCGATGTGACAGGAGGCACAGTCACACAAACACACACAACCTGTCTCCAACTAACTAAAAAAAAAAGGAAGAAAGCGTTTTACTAGGAATATGTCAGGAAAGGAAACTCACAGACAGAAGGAGTAGGGAACGTTCAGTACAGCATCATCTGGAAGGTACTGGGTTAGGGAAGGCTAGTCTAAATTTTGGTGGTGTCTGAAGGGATACTGGAAACAAAAAATGGTCAGCATCCAAAGAACCACAATGGAAGAGGAAAAAAACCCCAAATGCTGAGAGAAAATTTCCTAAGAAATAAATTTTCTCTCAGCATTTTGGGATTTTTCTCTCTTTCCTTGTGGTGTTTGGAAGGAGCCTTTCTAATTGGCTGGGACTAAGGCAAAATGTGCCAGATTGTTTATTAGAAAAAAGGGTGGGTCTGATTCACTCACCCACAAGTCATTTAGTACATTCTATCTAACTCCTGGGCAAAGGATATGGAGGCCAGTGATAGAGAACCTGTAGCTCTCCAGACGTTTTGGACTATAACTCCTATCATCCCTGACCATTGGCCATGCTGGCTGAGGCTGTTGGGAGTTGACATTAATTAATATCTGAAGGACCACAGATTTCTTATCTCTGGTGTAGGGATTTGGCTAACTTTCTCTTCAGTTTGGTACTGCTTATGCCACCCCACTCCCCACACGCATATCCACAGGGCCAGGCTGCAGAAATCACCACGCAATATGTTTATTTCTAGAATTCAACTGCAAAGCAAGTAGGATGCTAGTGACATGTGAATCTCCTCAACTCAGTTCTTGGCCCCATTTGCACTATACATTTAAAGGAGTATTATATCTGGGAGAATCTCGGGAGCTGTTGCTTGTGAAGGGTGCTGAGAGTTGTTCGGAGTCCTCTATTCTCTTCACAGAACTTCAATTCCCAGAGTTCTCTAGGAAAGGAATTGATTGTTAAACCACTGTGGGAATGGTAGCTGTGTGAGTGGAATAGGGGTGTACAAACAACCCTCAGAACCCTTAACAAACCACAGATTCCAGGATTCCTTGGGGAAAACCGTGACTGTTTAAAATGGTATGATACTGTTTTAATTGTATAGTACAGATGGGGCCCTTATTTGGGTTGCAGAAAATAAAATATTTTTTTGAAACTTCTACAACTTTTTGTACATGCATATACTTGGACTGTCGCTTTGGAACTATAGGCTGTGGCAGAATGGCAGAATGGAAGTGGAGTTAAAGGGGAATTCTTCTCTAGCTCAGATTAACGTCCAAGTTGGAGAAAAATGCAGGCTTCTTAACCCTCCCCTTTCTTGAGGTAAGCTTTACAAGTGCCCAAGACTCTTATCTCAGACTAGTAATGAGTTTTGGTGACATCAGTATAGGATGCCATTGTGCATACCTTTGTGCTCCCAACCTCCATCCCCCAGTAAGAGATATATGTAGGGCTAGACCCTGGCTACTAGTGTCTGATGAGAAGCAAGGACTTCATTAAATGTTTCAAAATGTTTTGCACATATAGATTTTATTTAAAATCTTGCTTTATAAATCCTGAATCCTCAAGGATAGGACTCCTTACAACTCTTGCTTCTTAGACCAGGAGACAGAATGTGGCACCTGTAGTTGTCAGCATGCCCACCAATACCTCCTGTGACATCTGCAAAACATCTGAGTAAATATCACCTAAAAAAAACCCACAATGCACAACAGACTGTTTGCTCTTCCTGCTCAGTTTTGGTTTGCCATGTCTCAGTTTCTTCTACATTGAACATAGCCCCTGAAACAGCTCTACATTTCGTTGGATACCAGGATTGGAAACACATTGTCCTGCCCATTCCAAAAAGAGGAGAGGCACAAAGAGCAGATACAGACGCCTTTTTTCCATTGACAGGGTATCTGATGGGGAGTGGGGTCGTGCCTGCACCATTATGTGGTCCTCTCCCTCTCTCTCTCTTTTAGATGTTGCAGCCATTTTGTGTTATGCCACTCCCACATTCCAGCCATCTTGTGTTACGTCACACAACCCATCACAGCCATTTTGTGATTGTGGTCTACAACACTTTCTCAAAATTCCAAATGTACCCACTGGCCCACAAAGGTTGGTGATCCCTCCTAGACCATTCCACCACTTACTCCCTGGGTATAAACCATGTTAGTACATAATAGTAAATTTCATAGTGTAGGCAAACAAAGTTTTCTCCTACATTTATAGATGCAAGCTTTTTGGGGAAACCATATTTCAGCCTTGGAAGCACATTGCTTCAAAGATTTTGAAAAACAAACAAAACACCTAGCTTCCCTAGATTCTAGATTCCCTAAAGGTTCGTTGAGAGGAATCTCATCACTAGTCAAACAAGTTGAGAATTTGGAGTTAACCTTGAACAACTTGCAAGAGACAGTGGCATGAATAAGGAAGAGAGGGAGGAAGGCACGGGTTACTTTTTAAAACTAGTTTAAACTCTTTTAGCTATATGTGTGTATGGTTTTAATATTGGAAATAGTTTAAAAAAATGGCGGGGTATAAATAAAGACAATAATAACAATGACAATAATACTTTCTGGAAGGGCAAAATATTTCTCTGGATTCATCATGTAATAAATCAGTTTTCCTCTTTCATCTGTGACTTGCTCTCTCTTCCTGTGGAGTAACCAAGAAAGAAAGAGCTGCAGGAGCATAGCCCATTCATCTGTGTTTTAGCAGTCCACTCACAGGTTAGTGTTCACTACACAGTCAGCACTGAATCATTCCTATGAAATGAACTAGCATTTCATAAGCATTTGTATCAGTAAGCCACACTGCGCTTCTAAAGCTTAGTGTTGGAAACAACACTTTCAAGTTTCATCCCTCAGGGCCTCCCCTATCATGAGGCAGAGGGAGGCGGCCACCTCAGTTGGCAGCTTTGGGGCACTATTAAAGGATGGCAATTGTCAGTTGTTGCTTATTATAGTCTACCACACTGCCAAAGTTCAGCATGTGTTTCAGTTTCTCATATCAAAATCAATGGGACTTAAAAGTGTCTAAGAATGCATACAAATGTAATACTGAGAATGGAAGAGGCAGCTCCACTGCTTTGGAAACAAGCCAGTCTGAGGCTGCACTTTTACAAACCAATTGTTTCCAGCATGGTGGAGTTTGGATGGAGAAGATCTCCCTGTGGAAGGTACCTGTTGGTTGGCTTCTGTGATGTCACAAACCAATGTCAATCCCTCCTCAAACCCACCTACTTATTGTTTGAATAACAGTAGACAGAAGCTGGAAGGAACTAGGAAGAAACATCTAAGCATGGAGTTTTCCTCCAGCCCATAATAATGAGAGGTTCAATTTCTTAACCCTATAAAGGATAAATTGCTAGCATATCAACATTCAATTTGCTGCTATGTAGCTACCAACTGTAACCAGGCATAAAAGGCAGACATTTAGAATTCTGAGCCCAGGAATTTATTTTGCATACAAGAACTGAACTGAACCCACTGAGGTCAGCTAGTAGATCCCAATCTACCTTCTACCAACAGCTGATGTGCATGCATTTAAGTATACAACCTGGCAATCTTCACACTGGTGAGGCCCTTTTTGATAACTTATTCGTTTACTTACTTAACAAGATGTATATACCGCTTAATTTTAAAGAACCCTATAAGTGGTTTACATAAAATAATGTAAAGTCTACATAAGAAAATTCCAGTAAAATCAACCATCTTCAAAAATGAGTAGATATAATAAAGTTATCAAAATATGGATAAAATCAACAGTTTTACAAACAAATACACATAATAAAATTATATGTCTGAGTAGGCTTGCCTAAACAAAAACATTATTAGCAAGCACCTGCCTAGTATTAATAGGCAGGGAGTTCCAGGGAATTGTTATATTCAGTACCTAAACTGTTCTAAGTGCTGAACAGACAATAAAAGGTAGTCCTTGCCTACAGGGTCACAACCTAATAGACAATGACACAAAGGGGAAAGGAATGGGGAGGAAAAAGAAAAGCAAGCCCTGGAGCAGCTGCATGGTCACTGGCCAACGGAAGTCACCAGACTGCTCTCTCCCTTGCCGTGATGTGCAGCCTCCCAGTGGCTTTTGGTCTCCTGGCCAGTGAAGAGATCAGAGTGTGCTTCCCTTCTGCTCTGCTGATTTCACTTCCAGTCTCCTGGTCCAATGGGTCAGGAAAGGTTTTGGGCAGTAGCTTTGCCTGTCAAATTAGAAATTCACATCCAGCCTTATTTAGACTTATTAGGATATATCCAAAGGAAAAGGGATTCGAGACAGATAGCATAAAAGAAAGCAAAATGGTTTATCTAATCTTGTCTAGTGGTGTAACATGTTGTCAATGTCTGTCCTGACATGTGTTTGTTAAAGAAAGGGCTGTTTCCATTCTGCTGTTGTTCGCTTCCAGCGTCACACACCATAATTCATTCCTCTTTCCTTTCTCTCTTTTTGTAAAGGACAGGTATTTATGCAATTTGTTTCTTCCAATACATATAAACACTTCATTTGGGAAAAAGTTGTTCCAAGTGGTTAGGAAAGCATCAAAAACATTCCTACCTTCTCCAAGCTCTGTGTCCTTCTCTTACCTAGTTGGAATCCTTACCCTATTTACCTGGGAATAAGCCCCATTGAATTCAAGAAGACTTACTTCTAAATAGGGATGTAGTTTGCTTGTTGGTGCCAGTTAGGTTTCATTTTGCCAGACTGGCAGGCAGTTACATTTCAGGTTTGTTTGTTTTCCGCTGTCTTCTGCTCTTATATAGGTTTGATTCCCCCCCCCCCAAAAATAATAATGTTAGGTTTAATGTTCTATTCATTCATTCAATTTGTTAGGCGCTTTTCTCACTGAATTGATTTAAAGTGTCTTACATAAAAAAGGGATAAAAACACATTGTCAATAAAATCGAAAACTCATAAATGCATGCGGAAATGTAGCTTTCATCTCAAGTTAAAAATAGGTATAAGGCACAGGAACCTGCATATTCAGACCTCATATAAACCAGGCGCAGGGTCGGGGATTACCTCAGGAAGCGGCGGGCAGGGAGGACTCTGAACTCCCTCCACTCCAGCTTTCTCTTTCTCCTCCTGCCGTTCACTTCAGAAGTTGAAGCAAACTTCCATGGGGTGGGCAAAGCCCGAGATCTGAAGGGAGGGAGAAGAATTCGGGTCGACCCTCTGCCCTAAAAAAGTTTTTTTTTAATTTGGGGGGGCTGCTGAGGGGGCAAAGGACCTGGAGAGGGTGGCGGTCTCCCAAGCAGGACTGAGAGAGGGAAGGAAAGCCTAATGGGGCTATTACCTTGGAAGAAAAAGCATGGAAACTTTGCCTGCTCATTTATTACAATTCTCCATCTCTCCTGAATGATTTGGGAGACAAGTCTATACATTCAGAACATATATTTCACTTTGACTGCTGGATTAGTACTGTGCCCAGCAGAATGGGATCAAAAATAAATATGAAGAGAGACTTCATCAGAGTCAAAACTCATTATAATGAGGATATCCTTATAACAAATCTGGGTGCATCCATCAGCTATGGTGAACTTTGTGATGAAGTGAGAGAGATGTGCAATTTACAACAGGAACAACCAATTACCCTTAAGTGGATTGATAATGAAGGCGATCCTTGTACCATTTCATCTCAGATGGAACTGGAAGAAGCATTCCGCTTGTACTGTCAGCATAGAGAAGAAGGGCTTATTATTCATGTTTTCCCCAGCATTCCAGAAAAACCAGGCATGCCATGTCCAGGAGAAGACCAATCCTATCGACCTCAGGGGGATGGTATCAACTACTTTGGGAAAACCATGACATCCGCCATGCCCCCTCCATGATGAGCTTCTGCCGGACCTTGAAAACCTGGCTCTTCAGGCAGGCTTTTGGGGCAAGTTAGGTTTTAGTGTTGTTGGAATGTTAAGGTTTTAATGTGAATTATATGTTTTTATGTTGTACGTCGCCCAGAGTGGCTGGTAAACCAGCCAGATGGGCGACTAATAAATTTAATAAATAAATAAATAAATTTTGTCTGTGTTCTCCACATTGTAGTTTCTAGGAGAAAGGGATATATAAAGAACTTTCTCCTGGTGAAAGGCTGTAGATTCACCAAAACCCAACTCCTTCCCCTCCCTTCCCTTCCCCTTAGCTTTCCAACAGAACCTCGTCCACTACCTACTAGCAAAGTGATTCAGAAGCAAAAACACACACACAACTATGGAACTTTCAAAAAATGTGTGCTGCCATGTCCTGTGCTTCAGACTATGGTCCTACAGCAGCTGCTGGGAACCTTCGGCCCTCCAGATGTTGCTGAATTACAACTTCCATCATCCCTGGCCATTGGCCATGCTTGCTAGGCTGATGGGAGCTATGTTTCAACAATATCTAGAGGGCCAAAGATTCCCCACTCCTGCCCAATAGATGCCAGAGTAGATTAAAACAGCTACCCACCACTTTCTTCTGGAAATTATTACTGAGTTTGGCTCAGTAGGTTGCATTTTTGGAAAATTGGGCAGTGCTGGACTGGTAGGAAACATGGCACCTTGTGGAGCTTTCAGAGGTGCAGGGACTTTCTTACAGTGTGTCATACTATGCTTGTCATCTTTGAGTGGAACATTTTGCTTAACAAAGGGCAATTGTCAAAAGTAGTATACCCACCCAATATAATGAGTTTGAACTATTGGATCCGTGAGTCGAGTTCTGTTCACAGAAAGGGGTTGCCTTGGGTTCCATTTCCCAACTTCCCTTCTCCCTTTCTGTGTGCCCCTGAAAAACTGATCTGGGGGTTGGGGAATCCACCAGAACAGCATGAAAGGGAATGTGCGGGGCTGCAGGGGGGATCAGCAGAAATATGCATCTCTCCTTCCATTTCTCTTTGCAGAAGCTTATTCTGGATTCAATCTGATGGATCAAACCTCATGCATGAGCAGAGAGGCACCACTGGACCTAGTCCAATGCTGAGTCCCATTTGCCCCATGTTGCAGTATGAGTATTTCCTCACCTCCTTCCAGCAGCATCCAATGATACAGAGCTGGGGAGCTTGGAGGGACAAGCAGGGTTGTGACATTACAACATGAAGTATGGAATACTACAAGTTTCAGGAGGTCTGGATGGGGAAGACACTGGCTGTGAGGCCAGCAACACAGGGCTGCTATTAGGGCGTTGCATGCCCCCCAATCCAACTTGAGGCCCAATCCAGCACTTCAGAGAGGCCCTGACCCAACCTGGATCTGGGTGATAAACTGAATTGGGAGCCTTGCACAGTCTTTAATTAAGGGTTCAACCCCCAATTAAACATGCGGTTAGGAGGTGGGAAGAAGGAGACACTCACAGACTGCCTGCGTGGACCTCCTTCTCTCTCCCTACTCACCTCCAGACTATTACCCCTTTTGACAGTCCCAGATTGCCCCAGGTGGACCACTACTTCTGGCCCAGGGTGATCCAGGGCACCCTCAATCTTCTCCAGCCAAAATCTAGTACTGAATGGGTTACTTTTAACTATGCATTTGTGCAACTTTCAGACAAACAGGCTTTTTGATCCTGATAGGGGGCTCGAAGCTGCTGTGCTGCTGCTAAATAATGAATGGCTTCAAAATCAACGGTTTCCTTAATGATAACCAGATTGCTACCATGTGAGTTTTCTGTTGCTTCTTTATACACTATGAAATTCCTCAATATACACAACAAGATGTGGACTCTGAAGATCAGTAATTTGGTGAGACGTGTGAATCTCATTTTAAAAACCGCCAGAGGGCCTAAGCCAGGCTTGTCTTGTGCTTGCTTGTTTTGACAAAGTGAAAATTTTAGATCGTATTTTATTGTTTTCTTTTCACCCATGTCTGTTAACACAGTCATGCAGAAAATAGTCCTAATGCTTGTCTTTGGCAGCCCTGAGACAATTTCATTTGTGATATTTTAAAGGAATAGCAAGGAAAAAGAACTTAACATGAAACAGCATTAACTGTGTGATGTAAAGCCATGAAAATTGAGTTAGAATTGCCTCTTTCAGAAAAGACATCACCCTAATTCAGTATTGTCAGTCTTGAGACATTCTTTAATAAATCCTTTCATAGCTGGTCTGATATAGCTGGGTTGTTCTTATGGACCAGACTCCCATCCTCTCTGGTTGCAGCCAGGATTTCAAGGATTCCTGCTAAAGAAGATTTATTTTGTCATTGTTGTTGTTATGCATACTCTACAGTTTACACTTCACAGTGTTATTGGTTGGAGTAATTGTTAGAGAGCGCAGCATTGTTTCACAAAAGCAAGTTTTCTATAGGACCAAGAGCTATAGAAACCAGAAGCTTAGATTATGCTGCCCTCCAACACAACAATTTTAAACAAGTTTACAATTAGCCCGAAAATCACAATGCCCACATAATTGCCTTACAAACAGGGTGCTTGTCTCTGCCACACAAGTCTTCATTTCCAACGGACAGTGTGAAACTATTTCTGAAAAGCAAGCAACTGGTATTACAAAGCACAAAAGCAACATGTGGAGTTGAACAGCCCCCCCTATTGTTCATGGAATGTTTCCCTCTCTGTGGAAAGCGGAGCCCATTGTAGCAATCTTTCTGGGAGCAGACAAACAGGGATGTATATGAGTGCCTCCTTTAAAGTGGCAGCTACCCCTCAAAAGGAGCTGTTCCACAGTGCTGATGTCTAGTATGATCTACGTGATCTAGCCACGTGTGTTTTACAGAAGGAAGGGGATCGACTGTACTTTCACAGTGAAAGGGCATTTTTTTCCAGGAAACTGTTTCAGGCCACTCAAAATGTCACCTTTTGTGGCAAATTCAGCAAAATGTATGCTCCCATGTTGTCCAATGTGTTATCTGCCTTTGGAAGGAAGTATTCCATTGAATAAATGCATGCTCAAGACATGGCGAACAGTAATTTTTGCTGCCCATAAATTCCACATTCTTATTGCTTGAGTGGAAGGAAAGTAGCAAAAGAGAGAGAATCTAAAGAGAGAGAATCTAATGCTCCTGTTGAACCATAGCACAAAGGTCTGGAGAACTTGAACCATGTTCATACGTACTACATTAGGGTCAACTAGTTCTGTGTTGAAACCTGCCCTTCAGTTTCTCAAAGGTTTTCTTCCCCTGTGAAGGGCTTCTATTTTTCTTCCTCATTCCCAGGGTACTTGAAAATGTCATTAAAATTTCAGCTTGTGAGAGGTTTTCAGCTTACCTTATCATTGTGAGGTGGCCAAGGGTGGTGTTTTTTTTCTTTCTTTCCAGCAAACATTTCTCCAGAGCTCTGCAGCCTCCCTGATTCTCTGTGCTTCCTGATAAAAAACAACAACAACCCATGGGAGGAGTTATCTCATTATGTCTTCCCCTGGGATTTAATTGAAGTGCAGGCACCTGGGAAGACTACAGAATTCAGATCAGTGGCAAGGTGATTTGTAGAATGAAAGGGCCCTCACAAAACATCCCTCAGCCACCTCAACAGTAAGGTAAGTCCACCCCTGACCCCACCAATGAGAATTTCGCCAACATTTTCTCTCTCCTTCAATAATTTTCAAATTCAACTTCTTTTCTTATTGATTGATAGAGAATGGTAGGGAAAAACACAGGAGACATTTTTGGCACAGCACTAGAGTTAACTAAAGATGTTAGGGAGGGCAGTGGAGATCAGCACATGAGCGCCATCCCCATCGCCATTCCACATATCCTCATCAGGTTCAAGGATTAATGTTTGAAATGGGGAATCTCCTGTCTTTGTGGAAGTTCCCTACACATTTTAGAATCCTGGAAAAAGATCAGGGTTCTAAAGACTGTGATGTAGAATGTCTGAAGAAAGCTTTTGCACCATTGGAACAAGGATGTGGCTTTCCAGATGTTGTTGGACTGCAACCCCCATCATCCCTGACTATTGGCTATGCTCGTTGCGGCTTTTGGGAGCTATGGCCCAATCTGGAAGGCACCAGGTTCCCCATCCCTGCATTAGAAGATAACATCACTCCAGTGCAGCCTTTCCCAACCGGTGTGCCTCCAGATGTTGTTGGACCACAACTCCCATCAGCCTCAGCCATGCTGGCTGAGGCTGATGGGAGTTGTGGTCCAACAACATCTGGAGGCACACTGGTTCGGAAAGGCTGCTCCAGTGTGTCAGACCGTTTCTTCTGAGCAGCCAACCTGTATTATTCTCGCTCCCCTTTTACCACAGGGGTGGAGAACCGTTGGATGTTGCTGAACTACAACTCCTATTCGCCTCAGCAAGCATGGCTAATGGCCAGAGATGATGGGAGTGGTAGTTCCGGAATATCTGGGGGCCAAAAGTTCCCCACCCGTTTTACCAGGAGCTTGAAAAAGCAGAATCATATACAGATGTGCCACATCTCATGCCTTGGGCACAATGTCAGAAGTTTGTGGAAACCCCAGAACACTCTCTGGAAGGATGATGCCAGAAGGGGCCATGAAGCAAGCGCTCCATGACCCCAAAAGCTAGGAGGAGAGTAATCACATCTCTCCAGTTATTCACCTCAATATTCTCTCTCTCCTCCGTGAATTTCTTTGTATAGCAACCTTCTTGCCTAAATGGATTTTTCTGAACTGCACACCTGTAAAATCTCAAAACAACTCAACAGATTACAGAGACCAGCTGGAGACCTACCACCATTCTGCCTTAACAGGATCTCCATCTAAAGCACAGCAATAAAGAATGCAAAGCAGAAGGTCATGGTGCTGTCAGAGTGCATTTTGCTCGTGGCTTTTTACACCCATTACTTTTCCAGTATGTTTTTGCCAGATTGAAAGGTCTGTTTCCTATTGACTCCTTACACATCTGTCGATGTTATGGATTTCTAATTTATCCTGCTCTTGGAGCTACATCAGTCACGAGACAGGCACCACCATTCATTTTCGTCTTTATAAGCAGAAGATCTTTTGCTTTTCAGTAAACACCCCATCTATGTTGGAGTGATTCAGTTCCCAAAGTAGATTATACAAAAGCCCTGCTCCCATTTGTAATCTAGCTGCTGTTTCCCTGACCTCATCTATACAACGGCAACAAGCTTTTAAATGCAACAACATTCTTTTTTCACTCCATCAGCGAGGGCAAAGGTGATCATCAGCTGGGAGCCACAACCCAAATGTACACTTGAAAAGAAGAAGAGGAATACCTGCCTGCCGGGTTGTGCAAATCAAGACAGTTCAGGCTCATGAGACACCCCCCCCAAAAAGGAATCAGTGAGATAATCTGCAGTAAATACGAGAACCCTGTTTGCATTCCATTAAACACAATGAATAAAACATGACAGTGCAATGCAAACATTGAAAACCCTGGAATGTTTGTTTCAAGCAGCTCCATCTCTCTCTCTCACACACACACACATACAGAGCCCTCACCAGCTCCTGGCTAGCTGGCCCTCATTGCTAGTCAGCCATTGCTCTGATGAATTGCTGCAGATAGCTGTCAGTATCCTTGTCAGTATGATAAATGAGGCCACTAGCTACAACGTTCTCATGCAATGTATTCAGCTCATCTTGTGTTGAGGCGTGTAGCACAACTCTCCTGAGGCTCTCCTCTGGCTCAGCAACAGACTCTTTACTCTCAGTTGCTGGGAATTTCTCTCTCTCTCTCTCTCTTTGTTTGTGTGTGTCCCTTGCCATCCTCCTCCAAGGAAAACTGTCAGGATTTGCCTCCCAGATTTCAGCACCTATAAATTCTACACACAAAAAAGAAGTGGTACAGCCCTCAAGAGATTGTACCACTTTAGAATCTGGAGGGGGTCAGATTATATATTTGAATTCCTCATATTAAAGGCCACCTGGAATAGAAACATAGCATATCAAGGTAAAGCTAGGCTAAAAACTAGTGACAAAAAATATGTGAACAACTCTGTGACACCGAGTGACACCACAGTTTGCACTTGAACAATGGCTTTTCCCTTTCCCTTCATGTCCTTCTAATGCTACCTTTTATCCATGCATATCTGCACATGTCTTAAGGCACTTCTCATAAAATCCTTGACAAAATCACTTTAGATCAGCCAGATGTATGTCAGCTTTATATTAAATCACTCTGGAGACATGAGGAAACTCATCTGAGGAGACTAAAATTGATACAAAATATGAAATTGGTACATGTCTAACAGCTCTAGAGTGACATTGCAAGATTAAAATGTAAAATTAAGTGGCCCTTTTGGAAAAGAGAGGACCAATGTAAACGTGTGCAAGGCCACTGAATGACTACCGGAACTGAGCTAAAATTAATAGCACTTTACTTGTGATTGCCAGTGACTAACATTCAGGGGCATATCACCTCTGCTGTTGGAGGTAATACACACACACCCATCTTGGATAGTAGCCCATGGGATCAACCCCACCCACATGCTTAGCTAATTTAAACATTACCCCAGTCATACTGCTCATAGAATAGGGACTTCCACACAGCTAGGATATTTAAACACAGTAATGTTTAAATCATGAATCCACAGATCTCCTCACATGAAATCCATATGGATTTCACAGATATCATGGTGGGTGAATTTTGAAAGTCCACCATGCAGACCTAGCCTTTTTTTTAAAAAAATAAAAAATAAAAGGGGTATTTAGAGGAAAGCCATTGATACATCTGAAACATCCAAACTGGCCCTCAAGAAAAATGTTCAGTATCGTGAGACATAGAATAAACGTATCCCTTTCAGTGAAGCATACAAGGCAAGAGGCACAACGAGAAAAGTGACATTAAAGGTTAAAAACAGTCCCGGCCATTCTGCTGTCCCTGTTAAAGCTGACACTGGTGTTGATAGCTGCAGAGACATAGATGAATTAGTTCATTAATTCCTACACTGCCCTCAGTAACTGGTAGAAAAGATAGAAGGTCCAGTCCCCAGCTAATATAGACAGGCCCAGCTCTGCTGAACACAGTAGAGCAATCCAAATTAATAACTGTTGGAAAGCTGATGACAAACCAGGAACTTATTTCCCTCAACTTCCTTTCATCTCTTGCGTGCCATAGCCTTTGTCATTTTACAAGTGAATATTGAGAGAGCGGTAAGACCTTTGTTCGTACACTAAGGCTTTCTGCCTCTGGGCCCGAGGCACCCATCCTCACCGCTGTTTTACACAGCTAGAAGTTCTGAAGCAGACCTTGGGAGAGGGCCGTCATTAGCTGGTGTAGCATCTGCTTTGCAGGCTGAAGCCCCCAGGTTCATGCCCCAGCATCACCAGCCAAGTAGGGTGGGGAATATCCCCAGTCTGAAATCCTGGAGAGCTACTGCCAGATTATTTATTTATTTATTTATTTATTACATTTATACCCCGCTTTTCTTTTTCATGATAGAAACCCAAGGCAGCTTACATAAACTGCCCAGAGAGCTTCGGCTATGGGACGGTATATAAATGTAATACATACATATGGTTCCCAGGCAGTCTCCCATCCAATCACTGACCAGACCTGACCCTCCTTAGCTTCAGTAAAGAGCTGGCTTTATGTGCCTTCACACCACGGCCAGATAATGTAGTCAGTACCAAGTGAGGGAGACCAATGGTCTGACCTGGAATAAGGCAGCATTCCTATGTTCCTATGACCTGTTAGTAAATTGACCATTACATATACCTTTTGTTCAACTCAAGGAAGTTGAGACCTAAGAATATTTCATCATGCAATGACTCTGTGGTGGAGGGGGGGACCTGTGGCCCTCCAGATATCACTGGACTACAGCTCCCATCATCCCTGGCCATTAGCTGTGCTGGCTGGGGCTGATGGGAGTTGGAGTCCAGCAATATCTGGAGAGTCACAGATTCTGCTCCCCCTCCCCCCGCAGCTTGCAAGGGTAAAGCATCCTCCCCACCATCCCAGCAGTTTCCCCTGCTGTGTTTTAGATGTTTGGCGGGATCTCAGTAGATATGGGGGAGAAATTCATTTTAATGTGAACCTACCTAATTCACACTTTCTGAACTAAGTCAGAATATTGAATATGGAAACCAAAGCACAGCTGCCCTTCAACATTTACACTAATTCAGATTTTGCAATGCAGTCATCTAACCATAAAAATGTGTATAAACGTATATATATCAGGGGGAAGGGCACACAAAAATCTGTACGTAAAAATAACAAACAAAACTGCATTATATTAGGGGAAATTGCTTGCCAAATTTGGTATATTGGGGAAAATGCGTACATTAGAAGCAATGCATACAGCAATGCAGATGAATTTTTGTGCTGACTTTTTAAAAAAAAGATTTGCAGACTGATGCAGAAGTGGAATGAACTGAATTTAAGACTGGAAAAATGAGAAAGGTAGAAATTGACATTCTCATCCATATCTAGACTTTGGCAGATTGTCTAGTTTGAACCTTATCCATAGCGTAGTTCTAGTCAGACAATTTCAATCAAAGGTCAAGAATGCCTTTGCATGATTAAGATTGGTACATGAACTGTGTTCTTTCTGGAACCTGCCAATCTGGCCTTGGAGATTCATACTTTATTCACTTCTCTCCTGAATTACTGTAATGTGTTCGATGAGGCTGCTTTTGAAGATTATTTGGAAGCTTCAATTGGTTCCGAATGCAGCACTCAGACTTCTTATATATTGCCCAGCAGCACAGGCTCACTCCTGCTTCCACATGAGGGTGCCCTACACATAGGGTTGCCATATTCCAGTTCCACAAATCCGGGCAGGCTAATTTGCATATTATGCAAATATTTGCATATTAATGTGTGGATTGTCCAGTTGTTTTGTGCCTAGGAATTACCACCAAAAACTGGGGAAAGATGTGAGAAACCTTTTTTTTTAAGTTACATTTTCAGCCTTAAATGCCTAGACTCTAGTTTCCAACACTATGGAATATTTATTGCTTGATTAAGAGGATTTATATCCTGCCCTTCTGCTGTTAAAAACAGAGCTCAGGACAGCTTACAAATATAATAAAAACAATAAAAATACAAAATCAATATAAAAACACAATAAAAACACAAAATAGCAACAAACATAGTTAGTCAGGGCACCAGTCCAGTTAACCATTACATATACAATATTTTTCAGAGATGTGGTGGGTGGAGAAAAACAAGAAGCCAAAATGTTAGAAAAAGGAGTCTTTCACACCACATGCTCAGTTCTAAATACTGTAGCAGCAAATTTTACAAGTTCCTCCAGTATTCCACTGGTGCAGGCACTCAGACATTCAAAGTATCTGTATGTTTCTTAGGTTTTATAAAAGCAGAGCTTTGCTTAAACTCAAAATTTCTTCTCCCTTTGATCAACCACATCTACACAGGTTCCACCTCCCTACTCAAAATGAAACTGGGCCTGGAAGTGTGCAACAACCCCACACATACCTTTCTAATTAGATTACCAATGCCAGGATGTCTGTCTTATCGACTACTCTCCTGCTTCCCCCCCCCCACCGGGCATCATGAAAGACCCAGTCCTGGATGTGAAAGTTGGACAGTGAAAAAAGCGGATAAGAGAAAAATCAACTCATTTGAAATGTGGTGTTGGAGGAAAGCTTTGTGCATACCATGGACTGCGAAAAAGACAAATAATTGGGTGTTAGAATAAATTAAACCAGAACTATCACTAGAAGCTAAAATGATGAAACTGAGGTTATCATACTTTGGACACATCATGAGAAGACATGATTCACTAGAAAAGACAACAATGCTGGGAAAAACAGAAGGAAGTAGAAAAAGAGGAAGGCCAAACAAGAGATGGATTGATTCCATAAAGGAAGCCACAGACCTGAACTTACAAGATCTGAACAGGGTGGTTCATGACAGATGCTCTTGGAGGTCGCTGATTCATAGGGTCACCATAAGTCATAGTCGACTTGGAGGCACATAACAACAACCATCTCTTCAAAGTACTGATAAGCCTCTTGTTTTAATCAAAATAATAATTATACATTCTTGCTCTCATCACTAATGGGAGTTAATTATCTTGCATATGCCCATAGTAAATTTTCAGCTACTTTCAGACCCTCAGCAATTTTCAAGTAGTCTATGTAGAAGAAAAGTTTGGGAACCCCTGGTCTAAGACATCTGCTTATGTCCCTATGCTGCTCTCGCCCCTCATTTAGGTGCCTGGGATGCTTGCGTGTGGACATACCTCCTTACAATTATGGAAAGTGATTCTTAATAATAAGTCTCCAGACACAAAGTTACATAGGTATTTATCAGTTGTTTAGTAGAAAATTCAGAAGTGCAGAGTCCCTTCATGATAGTTGCAGCCACGTACAAGTAGGCTAGATTAAATGTTCCCTACCCAGGCTCCATCTTTTAGCTAAGATTTCTGTGTTAATTTCCAATCAGATTTTTTTTAATTGTATGCTCCAAGCAACTGTGATTGATGCTTAATGTATCATCCTTAATGACATCACTCGGGCCTGCCCCGTGACATCATTCGGGCCTGCGCCTAAAATCTCAGGTTTTGGGCTGCTTCTGACCTGGCAACCCTAGTATGGATATAAGGGGGCGTGGCTGGAGTAATATGAAGGGACCCTGCACTTCTGGATTTGCCACTACACTACTGCCTGCCACAAGCAAATCTCATTAGCTCATCATAAGGTATTAATAGTATTCTCATAGCACGGGCACCTGGGATGATCACCAATGGTGATCATGCCAGAGGTTGGAAAAGTTACTTTTTTGAACTACAACTCCCATCAGCCCAATCCAGTGGCCAAGCTGGCTGGGGCTGATGGGAGTTGTAGTTTAAAAAAGTAACTTTTCCAAGCTCTGGATCATGCAGTGATCAAGCTTTAGGATAAGGTCAATGTGAAAAGGCTTCCGTCTGAGACAAAACAGGGACAAGGGGACATAAAACACAGACTGTCCTTTGCAAGTAGGGATGACTGGGAGGTATGTTTCACATCCCCAAGGCTGCAATGTGGTACACAGTTACTTGGGAGTAAGCTCTATTGGAAACAATGGGATTTACTTCTGAGTAGATATGAATAGGCTTGTACTGTAAAACTGCAATCCTAAACCCACTCTTTGAACTTGGTGGGATTTACTTCTGAGTAAACACAGATGGAACTGTGCTGCAAAACTGCAATTCTAAGAACATGTTGAAATTTGTAAGACTCAGTCCTGAGTAAATATGTTAAGGATTTAGCTGTAAATTGCTCTTTCACATTTTTATTTGTGAAGACATAAAGAGGTCCGGGTCTCATTTTAAGAGGGGAAGGAGAAAAATGATACATTTTGTCCTTGACATTTAGTCCCACTTGGCTAGGGATGGAATTATCTGTAATTATTTTCCATGGAGACAATAGTCAAGAAGGCTAGGCCTGGGGAGGGCAGGTATGAGAGAACCAGAAAAGGTCCTCAAATGCAAAGATGTATCACTGAACACTAAACTCAGGATCATTCAGACCATGGTATTCACGATTTCTATGTATAGATGTGAAAGTTGGACAGTGAAAAAGGCAGATAAGAGGAAAATCAACTCATTTGAAATGTGGTGTTGGAGGAGAGCTTTGGGCATACCATGGGCTGCGAAAAAGGCAAATAATTGGGTGTTAGATCAAATTAAACCAGAACTATCACTAGAAGCTAAAATGATGAAACTGAGGTTATCATACTTTGGACACATAATGAGAAGACATGATTCATTAGAAAAGATAATAACGCTGGGGGAAACAGAAGGGAGTAGAAAAAGGGGAAGGCCAAACGAGAGATGGATTGATTCCATCAAGGAAGCCACAGACCTGAACTTACAAGATCTGAACAGGGTGGTTCACGACAGATGCTCTTGGAGGTCACTGATTCATAGGGTCGCCATAAGTCGTAATTGACTTGGAGGCACATAACAAAATCTGAGAGAATTTCAGTTCTCTCCGTTTCTCATTTTTCTAATTTTAAATTCAATTCTCCACATTTCTGCAGCAATTTGCAAATGTTTAAATAAAAATCCTCACAAAAATTCTTCAGAGTTTTAGTGCAAATTTCTCCTTATAAATACACGTTTGTGTGCAGTTTTGACCAATGTACACATTTTTGCAAACAATTTATCCTAATATAATGCATTTTTGTATGTTATTTTCACCAATATGTTCATTTTGTGCACACTTTCCCCTGATATATTCCTTTTTTTAAAAAAAAACATTGCTTGGTTGAAGAACTGCATTGCAAAATTCAGATACGTGTGAATTTTGAAGGATGGCTGTGTTTCAGTTCTCATGTTGTTGCAGAAAGTGCAAATTTGAGAAATTCGACTTTAAATGAAAAACAGGATCGAATTTCTCCCCCATCCCTAGTCTTGGCTCACGTTTTCTTGCTTTCTAATGCATCCAAAAAAAGGATTCATAGGGTCACCATAAGTTGTAATCAACAGATTAACTAAACTAAACTAAACAGATTAGTTTATTGATGATCTAACATGCAGAGTAGGTCTACCACTGCATTAGTTTTATAGTTCTAAGGGGTTTATTTTTGTTAGTGGATTGGATGATTTCTTGGCTGGCTGATTAGTTAGGGCACAATCCAAAACTGATATCACGCTCGCTCATTCACTAGCTCTGTGTGTGTGTGTGTGTGTGTATTGGGTGGGAGTGCCTCTCCACCCAGCCCACCAGCATCTGCCTGAGGAATGATGCCAGTCTTATTCCACCAACACAGAGCTTCCCTTTTCTGCAGCAGCCAGCAGAAAGTCCCAAAATGGGGTTTCTTGGGGGGTTGGAGGGACTGAGTCAGTCTGAGATCCACTGGATCCCAAGCCAGCTCTACTATAATCATGTGACGGCATCAATTGTGATCTGGACCTGATTTCTGTGTCAGCTGGGCTGTGGCAGGGCTGTAAATGCATGCTACTCTACAAAGCCTCACCAGGTAGTGGCCAGGGTTAGGATCACACCCTTCGTTGGTTTAATTTGATGGTCCCACAGCCAAAAGGTTTTGGCCATTTTTGACCATTGTGGTAGGGATGAGTGAGCTCATCTAAGGGCTATGAATTATCTGAGCCTACCAGATTATTCTTCTGGATACTTGCTGAACTCCCTTCAAGTCGATCCCAACTTATGGCTACCCTATGAATAGGGTTTTCATGGTAAGCGGTATTCAGAGGGGGTTTATCATTGCCTCCCTCTGAGACTAGTCCTCCCCAGCTGGCTAGGGCCTGCTCAGCTTGCCACAGCAGCACAAGCCAGCCCCTTCCTTGTCCGCAACTGCCAGCTGGGGGGTAACTGGGCTCCTTGGGACTATGCAGCTTGCCCACGGCTGCACAGGTGGCAGGGCACGTAACCCCTGAGCCACTCACTGTGGGGGTGATCTTTAGCTGGCCCTTTACACCCTGGAGACATGAGCAGGGATTTGAACTCACAGACTCTGGCCTCCCAGCCTGGTTCTCCTCCCCACTGTGTTATACCAGCTGTTCAGATACCTGCTAGATATCCATAAAAGTAAAAACCTGAGTCCAACCCTGGGTCCACATAATGTCTGTACTGCAATGCTGAGTGCAGGCTGGGATGCCAACTAGGTCAATGATGACATCAAACTCAGCTGGTAGAACAGGTCTTGGCCTAGAGCTATCAAGGCCTACCTGACATCCCAACATTGTCATGATGGAAGAGAGACTTTCCCTTCCTCTGTGTTTTAAGTTGGATTCCTGCATTGAGCAAGGGGTTGGACCCGATGGCCGTATAGGCCCCTTCCAACTCTATGATTCTGTAATTGTATGTAATTGGTAATGGGACTGTGGTAGGCCTTATGAAGATCAAGCCAAGGTTTGGCATGGTGACATGGGTTGATGATATCATCAACCTGGGTTATCGACCCTGCCTATATGTCGAAGAGAGGGGTTTTAGGTAGATGCTTTGGAAAAGAGCCTGTTTCTTGTTTTTGTTTTTTTAAAAAAACAATTTGGAGGCTGTTCAATTTGACTCAGAGTCCAAAGCCAAATCCCAATTCAGAAAAAGTAAACTTTGTGTCTCCCCCTTCCGTATTATAGGGGGGGGGGGTTTAAAGTCTGGCTTTTTTATTTTTATTTTGGTCCAGATAGAATTGGATAAAATTTGCAAGCAGGGTAGAAAATAGGTCTGGGGATTTTGTACTGGACATCCTTTAAAAAAGTTTTTTTTTTAAAAAAAGAACCATTTATAACTTTTTAATTTTAATTTTATTGGATGAGATTTGCAGATTTGAGGACACAGGAAATTGAGTTATTACACCCTCAGAGCTAAGAAAATAATTCAGTGGCACACTCCACTCTCATTTTTTGTTCCCACTTGAAAACTACTAAGTAACCTGCCCCTGAGACCAAGAGGGTGAGAAACTCTAAACTTGCATCACTATGGGAAAGCCTGTTTAACTACCATTGGTCACCACCCAAATGGCCCCATACATGGAAACAGACCATGCCAGGTCCCCTGAGTACATCTCAAAAACGATACGATACGATACGATAAGTTTATTGCGGTCACAGACCAGACATATCATAGAAACATTCCAACATAGAAATAGTTAAAACAACTATTTTAAAAACAATTCAATACAAATTAAAATATTATCACATTCAGAATATCATATTTTTCCTAATCTGAATAGCTGAGGCACAGAATTTAGCAATTTTTTCAGTGATTTTAAAAAGTCAATCAGATAATAAAAATTCCACATAGAAACTGTCATTTTTTCCGGAAATCGAATTCAAAATAGGGGTAATTAATTGAGTTCTAAGAGTATTATAAAACGGACAATATAGCAAGACGTGTGCAACTGTTTCTATTTCATCAATGCCACATGGGCATTTTCTTTCAGTTAAAGGGATTTTTTTGTACTTACCCTCTAGCAATGCAGATGGTAAAATATTAAATCTTGCTAGAGTAAAGGCTCTACGCCATTTAGGTATTGTCAAGTTTGATATATAGGCCATCGGACTCAAAGGTTTTAAATTATATCTATGATGTCTTATCAGCATCAAATGCTGTTGGTAGTCAATATCTTTGATCCATTGGATAATAATTGTTTTGGCCCTTTCATAGCCTAGGTCTAGAATTATTTGAGTAGAAAAACCTAAAGACGATATTTTATTTAATATCATCTGTTTCCAAGAAGACTGGTGATTATCAATTAATGTGTGAGGTGCCAGACCTACTGGATTAAATAGAAGTTTCAGCCAAAATGTGATTCTATAACTCCAAATACGTGATTCTACTGAGGGTAGTCCTAATTCTAATCTAATAATAAAATTTGGGATACAACGAGAAACTGCCAAAATCGACCTTAAAAAGAAATTTTGGACTGTCTCAAGTGGTGCAAAATTTAGACAGGTATTAGCTTGCATACCATATGTCAACTGAGGGATTACTTTTGCCACAAAAACTTTAATAGCAGCAGGAATAATTTGACCCCCTTTGTTGTAGAAAAAAGATAGCAGAGCATCTCAAAAACAGCTGGAGGACCAAAGAGATGTGAGTTGGGACAGGTGGGCCCATTAACACCCTGCCTATCCTTGTTCTAAATGGGGACAGAACTGTGCCCATTCTGCTTCCACCTGGATAGCCACCTGTCAGGTATGCTTAATTTGGATTCTTGCATAGAGTAGGGTGTTGGACTCAATGGCCTTATAGGCCCTTTCCAACTCTATGATTCTATGAGGATTTTAAGAGGACATTCTTTTAAAATCCACAAATAAATGCATAAATAAATGCATAAATAAATAAATAAAAGAATTTTTAAAAATAAAAATAGTTATGAGCCTGTCTGAGGGCTGCAACTCTGCCTCTGTCTGTTTTGTATGTGTTTAACATCCTTTTTTTTAAAAAAAATGACAGCACAGTGATCCAGCCACCGTGTGGGGCTTCTTGATGCCATGTATGTCATAGAATATAGCAAGCCCCCCCCCCGTGCGATGGGACTTGATGGCATTCCAGTGCTCTGAAAGGGAATTGTATGGGGACAAAACATGGCCCCAGTTGTTACATGTGGAAGTTATGATTTCCCCCCATGCAACTGCCTCTGAGAGTGATGAATGTAATCAAGCCTTGCTGCTCCCGGGTCACTCGCTCTATTCTGTTCAAAGCACTCAGTATTAAGACGTCGTTTGGGCTAGTAACTCTAGGCTATGTTAGTTGGATGACTCCTGGAGCTGTTTAAAGGGGGGGGATAATAAATAGACAGAGGCAGCGGTACAGCCCTCGGACCACCATGTGAAGAGATCTGCCAGACTGTGGATTTTAAAGTGGACTAAAGTGAACTCATGATGTGATCTTTCACAGAAAAGCTCATCTGGTGCCTGCTTTGGGATCAGTTCGACACTCGGCAGAGACCTTTTTAAAAAAAAATTCCCAGGCCTTTTAAGGTCTTCGTTGTAAGATGTCTTAAATCAAATTAGTTTAAATGTGTTGTCAGTTTCATGGTTGCTTTTTGAATTTTAATATCTTATCAGTACTATAAGCTGGCCAGAGTAAGTTGTTAATGGTTAAGGAAATATATAAATAAATAAATGTTTATTAGCAATCCAGTATTGGAACCAGGTTCTTCATGTGCAATGTCCTTCATAAAGGAGGTCATGCATGAACTAGCAATGATGAAACAGAGCTAGTTTTAGTTTAACTAGGCCACGTTACTGTTGTTAAGTTTGCAGAATACATATCTACATTTTTTTAAAATTATGTTTACAAATCAGCAATGGACTTTTTCCTTCACATAAATCACCAGAGGTGTCACAATACTGTTTTGATTTCAGCTTTGAAACCATGAGAAATAGAACAAAAAGAAAACACACACACATTAATCTGCGGACTTTTTTTTTAAAGGGGGTATTTTCTTTAAAAATTTCTGGAGAGCTTTAAAAGTACTTCTTTGTTTGCCTTTTTTTTTTTTTTGGTCTGGAACTGAGAGTTTAGGGCAGTCTTACAGAGAAGCTCACAAAAGTTACCAGCCTATAAAAAGATGTTTATTGGCCTACTACACATATTTATGTTTGGCATTTGTCTGCAAAGTGGGAAAGGGGAGATAAAGAGAGAAAGAGCTCTTTTCCAGTTTACAACAGCTTCTCTGTCTGAATACCTGGAGGAGAATCTTACTTGCTAAATGTGACCTAGCAAACAGCTATTTAAAAGCCAAGTTTCAGATCAGGGAGGATGTTGTACATGGTGTAACTTCCAGGCTGTGATGATAGCTCTGCAGAAAACAGAGAAGTAAAAGTGTCATCTTAAAAAAACTTTGGGGCCATCATGTAGGGTATGCAAAGAGGCCAACCCTTTCCTCTGCCCACTCCCTTCACATGGTTCAAAGCACATGTGATGATTGCTCCTCAAGAGCATCTGTTTTTCAGACCAACTCACAGATTCTACGCATAAAATAACAATTGCTGTAAACAGTTTAATGGCCCTGTATACAATGGACTGCCTTCAAGTCGATCCTGACTTATGGCACCCCTATGAATAGGGTTTTCATGGTAAGTGGTGTTCAGAGGGGGTTTACCATTGCCTCCCTCTGAGGCTGAGAGGCAGTGACTGGCCCAAGGCTACCCAGTGAGCTTCATGGCTGTGGGGATTCGAACCCTGGTCTCCCAGGTCATAGTCCAGCACCACTACACCACACTGGCTCTCTGTATACAGTAGGAACATGGAATGTGAGAAGCACGAACCAGGGAAAGTTAGAAATTGTCAAGCAAGAAATGTAACATATGAAGACAATAATGCTGGGAAAAACAGAAGGGAGTAGAAAAAGAGCAATACCAAACAAGAGATGGATTGATTCCATAAAGGAAGCCACAGACCTGAACTTACAAGATCTGAACAGGGTGGTTTAAAACAGATGCTATTGTAGGTCGCTGATTCATACGGTTGCCATAAGTCGAAATTGACTTGAAGGCATGTAACAACAACAAAATACTATGCCAAAAGCACAAATAGCTTTGCTGTAAAGTGAAGATGACAGTGAAGGGCTGGCAAGTAGCACAGAAGGGTGTCCTAGTGCCCTCGACAACTTGCCTAGACTGTAGGAAAGAAGTGGACCTCGGGTCTTTAAAATAATAATAAATTAATAAATAAATTTAATTTCTTCATCGCCTATCTGGCCGATGGCCACTCTAGAGGATGTAGAAAGTTATTCATTCTTTGGAATCACATATTCCCCCACAACCATGAGGAATCTGGACTGGGGTGATAATGTCCCAGCAGCCCTGATGGAAGAGGAGCAAATGTCTGAGCTGCAGATCTTCAAGCTTGAGCAAGTGATACTGTAGTTATTGCAAGGGTATAAGGTGCAGAGGGAGGGGTGCCTCGAATCGGGGTACTCTGCAGGCAGGATCAGTGCCTTACCTCCTGCACCACCAGCACTCTGCCTCTCCTGCTGCCAGCCTGGATGACTTTTGTACTGCAGTACAAGGGCACCACTTAGGCTGTGGTAATTATCAGCTGATCCGGCAGGCCAATCCTGGCTCACCTAGGCTTATAAAGCCCTGGCCTCAGGACTAACGTATCGCTCTGAGCAACGCAGCATTATAAGTAGTAGCAAACAATACCTGGTGCCTTGCCTTGCTTTGCCTTCTCAATGAAACCTTGGCCTTGCCAGTTTGACCACATCCTTGTCTAGGCACCAACATTTAAGAGCAGACCCAAGTTGAGACCAAATGTCCAAAAAAAGAAAGCGCTTGACATTCCCTTCTCTTCTACAAAATATATGGGCTTTTTAACTCTGCCTAGAATCTTGTCCCCACCCTCACCAAAATCTCTAATGGCACCTGATCGATTGAAATGATCAGACAGCACTGGGAGGGTTAACTGGCAATGAACAGATGAACCACGGGCTTCAAGCTCCTGACAACCTCGGAGTTTTCCTTTCAACTGTAACCTTAGACACTCGCTCTCCTTCTGCCAGTGCAGCAGGGTGGCTTCGTCTTTTTGTGTGCTATGGACATCACACAGAGGATAACATTTGAACAAACTGACTTAAAACAGCTTTGATGCCTGTTCTCAGCAGCAAACTCCAGCTTCAGAGTGAATGATAGTGGTGTGTGGCTGTTTCCTGCTAGGCTTTCACTTACTGTGTGAGGCGGATTTGCATGACCACACCAGCAGTACCAGGGTACTTGTGTGGATGGAGGAGGGCGGGAATTCCTGTGTAAGGCTGAGGTGTTTGTTACTGAAATCAAAGGGATTTTTCAAAGTAAGGAGAAACTTTGGGGAAGACATGGCTGAGCTTGAGTTCAAGCACACTGTGAGGACCAGGCTAGGGCTCTGGAAAATCATCCTCAGACTTCGGACTTCAGACAACCTGCTTCTTGATCATAAATCCTGATTTGCTTGCACAAAGCTGATGCAGAGCTTAGATTATATTGAGCCCTCACTGAGCATTCCTCCTGCATCCATCCTGATTTCCTTGTGAGGTATTTATAACGTCCCATGAACCATTTGTTAATTCCACACTTTTCAGTGCATTTCCCCATCACTTTCCGAACCTGGAATGTGGCAGACGACGCTGTCTGCTCGACCAAGCAAGAGCAAGTGACTGGACTCTAAGTATATAAACCAGGCCTGGCCAAGCCAGAGGCTCCACACTGCCTGCCAGTCACTGGGGCTGACGTCACCCCCTACCCCGAGTTCCTTCTGTGCCTGAAATGAAGTCGTGTGCCTGATGAACTTCACTAGGGTTAGTCCCAATCTCAGGGTGTGGGGATCTCAGGTCAAAGGAAAGGAGGAGAAAGGGGAATTGAAAGGAGAATTGACTGGTGAAATTATCTTAATTTTAGAGAAAGACTTTTAGACAATTTTAGAGAAAATCAGCAACAAAAGATTCTTGTGATGCTGCCCTGGGTTCCTTCTAGGAAGAAGGGCAGGATATAAATAAATAAGTAAAGAAAGAAAGAAAGAAAGAAAGAAAGAAAGAAAGAAAGAAAGAAAGAAAGAAAGAAAGAAAGAAAGCCAGTAAAGTTAGTGTGACTTAAGTTTGCACAGACAACAGCCTGCTTTGTCAGTTGCGTGAAGTGAAGGTGTTGCATGGATGTGATATAGACAGGTGGTGGAGAGAGTCTGTGATGAAGGGTGAAATCATTGAAAGAGGAATGTATTGTTATGAAAATGCTGGATTGAACCCAGTTTGAGGGGTGTTCACATGTTACATTTGAGTGTTCAAGCTGTGCACCCACATACACAAATAGTTTAACTGTACGCTCATGCAGTTATTCACAGGAAACGTTCGATGAGAGTACAGTCAGGGTACCTGGGTACATCACAGTTGAGCTGTACAAATCAACAAGTGTACACTCTTTCACACAAACACTTGTACAAGTGTAGAGACATTTTGCACCTGTGCTCGTTGTAAAGTGTGGACAAGCTGGGGATGGGGGAGAAATTCAATTCAGTTTGCATTTCAAGCTGAATTTCCAAAACAATATGAGAACTGAAACACAATCATCCTTCAAAACCTGAACTTATCCAGATTTTGCAATGCAGTTCTCCAACCAATGTTTATAAAAATGCATCTATTAGAGGAAAATGTATATAAAAATGAATATATTAGTAAAACTAACATATAAAAATGCATTATATTAGGAGTTTTTTGCAAAAATGTGTACGTTAGTCAAAATGGCATACAAAAATCCAGAGCTTGGAAAAGTTGCTTTTTTGAACTACAATCAGCCCCAGCCAGCATGGCCACTGGATTGGGCTGATGGGAGTTGTAGTTCAAAAAAGTAACTTTGCCAAGCTCTGCAAAAATTAGCGTGGAGAAATCCACTAAAATGCTGCAGAATTTTCCAGAGGAGTTTAAAAAAAATCTCAAACTATTGCAGAAATATGGAGAACTGAATTTAAGATTGGAAAAATGAGAGAGGGAGAGAACTGAAATTGACAGATCCTTTCATCCCTGGAACAAGCCTTAAAGTCACCTAGAGACACCAGGGTGGGAAAGGCTGGAGTTGAGAGTTCTGGGCAAGATAGACAATGATCTGACTTAGTATTTGGCAGCTTTTTATGCTAATGTGTAGTAAATACAAGGAGCCTGGTTTGCTTAAAGGTTGCGTGTGTGCGTGTGTGCATGTGGTGGGATGGGTAAGTAGAATAATCTTCCTGCTGACAAATCAGGGAACAAAAATTCTGCTAATGACACAGCATGTTTCCTAGCTATACATTCAATCATCATGCACCAAAGGGACAGATGATGTTGAAATCAGACAGAAAGCAAATAGATGCTGAAATGTGAATTGTAAGTAGATGTTAAAATAACCTTGTAATCAGAAAGCCTGTTTCTCTCCTCCTCGCTCTGTGCTTTTTCTTTTTTTAAGGAATTGTTCAATACAGGATGGTTTTAGATGCAAAGCTTGCCATATAGGGTGGTCGACACAGCCTTCTCTAACTCAATAGCCCCAGAACTTTGCCCGTTACACTGTAAATGCTAGTTGTGACCCTAGGTTGCATATAGTTTAATGGTATCTTAATTGTATATTTTTGTATGTTTTTAACTACATGTAGTTTTATTTGTAAGCCACACTGAGTTCCAGTTTGGAAAAAGGGCGGGATAAAAATAAAGTTTTATTCATTCATTCATTGTGACCCGGACATTATAAATGAAGAATCCCCAGCTGGGCCTTTGAAAAAAGCAGCGACTCTATTGGGGTGACTGACAGTGTTTTGTGGGAGGGATTCAAGGGCATACCATAAAAGTTTGGTTTGTGTTATTAAAATACTCTGTCAGCCTAGCACAACTCATCCACCTTAAAAAGAAAGAAGAAGAACTGGACCTTTTGTAGTTAGGAAAGTGACAGGGACATGGATAGAAAAGAATGGGATGAATAAATGAGTAACGGGAAGATGTTTAAACAGTGGGGAAGCAAACCCAGATGAATGCTTATTTTCGTATAACTTAAAACAAATCAGGAGGAAAGCTCAAAAAAGACCAGAGGGAACTTAACCTCCATGTAACCTTTGTGGAAGCAATTCAGGATGAAGGTTCAGTGTTGTCTGGAGGAGCCCTTGCTTAGTTACTCTAACACACCTTTCCCGAGAGAGTAACTTTCCAGACCATTTCCGAAGCAGCCACATGGTGCATGGAAGGATATTGCAGAGATAATGATACAAGAAGATGGTATTGCCTGTGTTCCCCCCCCACCCCCATAATTTCATACACTTTTCTGTAAAAAGGCTCTGACTACATTTGTTTCCTTTCCCATATTATTTTTATTAGGTAAATTCATTTCCAGCTCTCCTATAAACTTGCATGCTCTATTATCATGCTGCCAGCCTTGGCCGCAAATAATGCAACAACAGCCCCACCTATAGATTAAAGAGGATATTGCAGCTTGGCATCTCTGCAGCCCCAACACACTGGCGCGCTCTGTAATTTTTACTGACCATTTTTGAACAGGTTTCTGACCAGATTTTGTTTTGCACAATTAAGCAAGTCAACTGTGCAACAAAGGTGTTTTGTTGAATGCCTGCAGGAGCTAGCAGCAGACACATGGGGCTGCCGTCCTTCGTATGGGAAAACGTTTTCCTGCTATGTTCGTTTAATGAAATTGTGTATATTTAACATTACACACTGCCTGACTTTAACACTGTCCTAAAAATAGGCTGAGACATGCTCTAAAATGGAAACCAAACTGCTACAATAGATTTAAAATCAAAACAAGCAGCATATGACGGACACTACAGCACTTTGGGGGCTCCCGCCCCATTATAACATTTATATCCCACCTTTCCTCCTAATAGTGCAAGGTGGCATGCATGGTTTGTCCCCTTGCCCTGTTTATCCTCACAGTAAACCCTATGAGGTAGATTAGGCTGACAGATCATGACTGGCTCAAGGCTACCTAGGGAAGTTCATTGCCAAGCAAGGGATCTGAACCCTGGTCTCCTAGGTCCTAGACCAACACACTAACCCAAGGCTGGGGGACCCTGGGGCCCTCCAGATGTTGTTGAACTACAACTCCCATCATCCCTGATTATTGACCATTCTGTCTGGGGATGGTGGATATTAGAGTCCAACATCTGGAGTGCCACAGCATTCCCAGCCCCCCACTAACCTCTACACTGCACTGCACAGGAAATCCCAACGTAAGTAGAGAGTGTGGCAAGTGCATGCTGACCCCATTGTAAGGAGGTGTGCATAAAACAGGGTTTTTACTCTCAAATTCATCTCAGTGGATCAGAGCATAAGAGTGTGTAGTGTTATGGGTTTAGGGTTGAGATAGATGATTTCTGTAAGTCCCTTTCCAGCCTCTGATTTGGAACTCTGCACCTGCAGGTGAGAAACCCACTCTGCTGGTCAGATGAGTTCCCTTTGTTAGTCTGACAGAGTGGCCAGGTGAGTTAATGGGCCTATCAAATGCCCATTAACTAGCCCAGGGAGATTGTTATTGAAACTCTTCAGGAGAGCCCCTGCCCTACTGGGCCTAAGAGGGGCTTGAGTTTTGAGTTGAGTCAGAGGAAAGGCTGGGAGCTGGAGGCAGGCAGAGGCTGGCTCTCTGCACAATGGCTTTAGCGTGCCTCCTGTAAGCCTGATGGAAAAGAAAGATCTGTTGGATTGTTGATGCTTTGAACTCCTCCATCTTAAGCTCAGGTTGGAATGTGTGTAAATAAGTTAACCATATTTCATAAAGACACCACAGACTCCACTGACCTTCTTTCCAATGAAACCAAACCCTGGGTAAGTGCAGGGACCCCTGGAGACCTCTCACTGCTTGAAGATTGGGGTGGTGCACAACAATGGTTTGGGTGAGCTCTATAATATGGGCCTTACATTGACTCCAAGTTTCAGGATGGCCAGAACTGGCTTGATGATCTCAGGAAAACACATACCAACACGTAATAAGGAAAGTTCACAATTCCAGATTTGCTCAGGAATAATCCCTTGAACTAAACAATGGTCTATGCCCAGGGTAAAGCAAGAGTCATCGAAACCCACATAAGAGGTTTCATTTTAATTTACACGTACAGTTTCTCCAGAGGCTGCAAGTAAAGGTTTAACTTTGGACAGGTAGAACGATCAACAGTCAGGAAACTCTTTCATGTACCAAATCACTCACTAGCACACACACACACACACATTTACATTCAGTCCAATGAAGGTTCAACATATATTCAAACCTAATATTTTTGGGGAGTCAGCAACACTTCTCGGGACTCCAACTTCCTCACTCTACACAACACACCCTAGAAACAACATCGGGGCTACACAGAAACACGAAAACTAAGGAAGGGTAGGATCTTTTGTATCTGGTGATGGTTACAATAAAGGCAGAGCTTTGGCTCACAAGCTAGATACAGAAGTTCCGTTCTGACCTAGAATCTTGTTGCATTCTTCAGGAAAAGTATATTCACCCTAAACTCTTGAGTTTCTCTCTCTTTTTCTCTGTATGACTTGGTACACTTTGAATTAGGGTCTCTGTCTTATGCTATGTATAATGCTAGACTCACAGTGTTTCTCAACCAGTGTGCCTCCAGATGTTGTTGGACCACAACTCCCATCAGCCTCAACCAGCATTTCCAATGGTCAGGAAAGATGGGAACTGTGGTCCAACAACATCTGGAGGCACACCGGATGAGAAACACTGTGCTAGAGAATGAATGATTGGGTTAAGCTAGATGCTGCTTGTGTTAATTGTAATTGAAAATGCTATCTTTTTCTTGTTTCCTCTTTCAATAAACCAACCTATACAGTATTTTATTCTTTGTGTGCTTATTGGGGTTAAGGGCAAGGTTATATACATTATACATGTAAGAGTGACATGCGGGTTTCATTCAAGCAAAAGGGTCTGCTACACTCTCAGGGGTGGCATTTGAGTTCCTAGCAGGTATACATGCATGTGGGGCTTTACACGTACATGTCTAACACCATCCCCAAAGTTTAAATGCATGCCAGCTTTGCATGCTCCACTCTTAACATTTCCACATGGAGCGGGGCGGTCTGAAGGGGGCCTCTAAGCACATTTGGACAGATGTATTTAGAAGCCCCCTTCAAACTATTACACTCAACACAGGAAGGTCTGGGATGGAACAACTGGGGGGAGCATGCTGGGGGCGAGGGCAGCATGCATACCTCCACATAACCTCTACTTGTGTTGTGATTCCCTGTTCAGGCTTATCTATTGGTCTAAAATGAATTGTGCCTCAGACTGGCTAGTGCAGTGTTTATTCCACACTTAGTTTCTTATATAAGCTCATACAAAACAGTTATCATTTCAAGGGGGAATAAGTCTACAGAATATCCACTAACCGGATTTCAGTGTTCCAAATCTCTTAAATATTTTAATGTGTGTGAAATGGCTGTTGACATGATGGGTGCAGAAGTGTGTGGAGGGAGGGCCCATTAATTGAGGATTAGAAATCAAGCAGGGCTGTCACCCGGTTAGTTTTATTGTGCAGTCCTAACCATATCTACTCAGAAGTCAATCTTATCAAATTCAGTGGGGCTTACTCCAAGGTAAGCAGAGCTTGGAAAAGTTAACTTTTTAAACTACAACTCCCATCAGCCCCAGCCAGCATGGCCACTGGATTGGGCTGATGGGAGCTGTAGTTCAAAAAGTAACTTTTCCAAGCTCTGAAGGTAAGTGGGTTTAGGATTGCAGCCTTTGTCAATTAAACATACATTATTTTGGGTGCCCTATTAGTGCAGGGATTAGTATAGGCCCCACTATTGTGCAGGGATCCAGAAGGCCTTTTCTGTAATGGCTCTCCAGTTATGCAGCAATTCCATTTCCTTGGAAGCATGAATGGCTGCAACATGAATAGTATTTCATAATTTATTTATTTTATTATTTATTTATTGCACCTGTATACCCATAGCCGAAGCTCTCTGGGCAGTTTACAGCAATCAAAAACATTAAAACAAATATACAATTTAAAACACATATTTTAAAAACAATTTAAAACACAATTTTAAAATTTAAAACAATATAAAAACAATTTAAAACACATGCTAAAATGTCTGGGAGAAGAGGAAAGTCTTGACCTGGCTCTGAAAAGATACCAGTGTTGGCGCCAGGCGCACCTCATCAAAGAAATCATTCCATAATTTGAGGGCCACCACTGAGAGGACCCTCTCCCTTGTTGCCACCCTCTGAGCTTTCCTCAGAGTAGGCATCCGGAGGAGGGCCTTTGATCTTGAACATAGTGTACGGGTGGGTTCATATCGGGAGAGGCGTTCCATCAGGTATTGTGGTCCCAAGCCGTGTAAGGCTTTATAGGTCAAAATCAGCACCTTGAATTGAGCTCAGAAACATACAGGCAGCCAATGCAAGTGGGCCAGAATTGGTGAAGACCTATTTGTCCTTTAAAGTGTTTGAAGGCTGACTGTTTTTTCTCCCGCTTGGCTCTCACACATGCTGTGTTTAAATGGTGTGAAATTGTAATGAATGATTTTGTTTGGTATGTTATATTTTGATGGTTTTGTTAGCAAACGGCTTTGAGGCCTGTGTGACATGAAGCAACATAGAGCAAAAACTATAAATACATATGTACATTTTTCAGACAAATAGGCAAAAACGAGTCCAGCAGCAATCAAGACTCAGAGGCAGCAGTCTTCTAGCTAAGGAGCCAGACCAGGTGCCAGGGAGCTGAGGCTGCTGCTGGAGATCAAGTCATCACTGAGCCTGAGGTGGAGGAACATGGCTCCGTGGAAGAACCTCCTATATCTGTAGGGGCAGAGCCTGGACCTTCCCAAGCACCGTCCCCTGAGCCACCAAATGCTCCCCCAGGACCTCACTGGTCCAGTGGTGTAGGGAGCACACCAGGCGCGAAGGTAGGGAATGGAGAAGCAGTCCCCATCTTTAGGCCAGAGGGGTGGCCCTTTAAGAATCTAGCGTTAGCCACAAAAGGGCAGAGCCTGGGAGAGGCTGTCTGAAAGCAGGAGCTTAAAAGGGCTTCGTCTGCTCTCAAGTGTTGTTGGAGCAAGTTGCTCGCTTGCAGGTATCTGTGAACAGAGGAACATTAAGACATGTCATACACTGAGTCAAACCATTCTAGCTCAGTACTGTATACACAGCCTGGAAGGAGCTGGCTGGGATTTCAGACAAGCAGTCTCTCTTAGCCTGACCTGGAGGTGCCAGGGATTGAAACTGGGACCTTCTGGATGTAAAGCAGATGCTTTATAGCTCTTGCAACGTCTTGCCTTCCTTCTCCATGGGATCTGGCACCAGACCTGAACACGACCCAGAAGTTGCGCAATACAAATTTGTATACGAGGCAATAAGGTCTGCTGGACAAAAACAACCTTTGTTTTGAGATGATGCAAGTCGGTGCAGCAGCAGCAGCAATTCTGCCCCTTCTCTCGTGTTGGAAGAAATCATTGTTCTAATTAGGGATGCTTCGGAATCGTAAATTGTTTTTATGAATGTTAATACTAACTGATTAATTAATATGTATTCTGTATCTTGACTCATACTGAAGTAATAAAAAGTGTTAAGTGCGCATATATACAAAACAACAACAACAAAACACTGACTGACTAATCCCCATGCCTGGACTGTTGTGCAAATTGGAACGTAGCTGTCAATTGGATTTTGCATTTCTCCTGATGGTGCAAAACTGTTTCTGGCTCAACAATTGTATCAAAGTGTAGAATTTGAGATAAAATCCATTTCAGATTGTGTATTTGGAAGGAACATACAAAAATCCATATTTAAATGTGACTTTTCATGCAGTTAAAATATAATAATCACAGATTAATGAGGGAATGGGATGGAGTGGTCTTGAGTGAGCAGCTGCAAAACTGACATGAACCAAAAATGGACTGATCCTTCCCAGCTTCTGAGGTTGTGCTTGCCATCTGTCGCTTTTTGTATGTTGTTGCATCAAAAATGATTACAACATAACTTCCTGTAGATTAATCAGCAGCAAAATTTTAGTTGATCAAAATGTTTCTCAGGGATTGGTTTTAGGGATTGATCAACTAAACATTTGCTTTTAGCAAAGGTTGCGAGGGTGAGAGTGTTGTTTGCCCATGGCAGCTTCATCTTCCCTGGGATGAATCAGTTGCCCTGATTGTGGGAGCTCCTTTACCCTCCTTTGCTGCTATACTCACAGTTGATGAGAACAGCTAGGAAGAAGCATTTTAGGAACAGCACTTGTCGCAATAAACTACTTAGTAACCTGTTAAACTGCTTAGAAGCCTATTTTGCCATTGAGCAGCATATATATTAATGAATAATAATAATAATGGATTTCAGCTTATTCCCAAAATGCTAGAATCATGTCTGTTGTATTCAGTGGGTCTTGGATGATAATACCAGCCAACTTGCAAAGGAGGGGCATATAAACATTTTGACTTCATTCTGATTAAAATTAACTTCTAACATACCCTTCCAGAAAATGCAGGTGGAGCAGTTTTCTTGGTGATGTCCTACTTCAAGAATGCAAAACAAGGTATCACATTAGAAACTCCATGCACATGAGGCCTGTTGACCCTTTCAGATCCATAAAGACTCAACACATGGATTACTCCCTGCTGTTCATGCCCCCACCTTCTATGCATTGAGCAGAACAGAGGCTACACAAGTACAACTTGTATGCACCCTGCCTGCGTACATACATTCAGGAACTCTGAAAAATGCCATGTAAGTATTTAAGGTATGAAGAGCTATAAAAACCTAGCAAATGGGAGAATGTTTGCCTAGATCTGTGCTCTATCTTTCAGTGGGTAGTTGTAGGATGCGTACACGTTTCCACCAGTTTATATGTTACCATTGTTGGGAACCCAGCATTCACTCACTTTAAAATCAGAGGTAGCTGGTAAAGCAAGATTCTCCCCTTATCCTAGCACCGCTATTGCTCTAGAGCAGCCTTTCCCAACCAGTGAGCCTCCAGATGTTGTTGGACCACAACTCCCATCAGCCTCAGCCAGCACTGCCAATGGTCAGGAAAGATGGGAATTGTGGTCCAACAACATCTGGAGGCACACTGGTTGGGAAAGGCTGCTCTAGAGCTACTGCATATACTGTACATGACTTTCAAAATGACAACAGGTAGCTATTGGCTAGTGCCTGGGATGCTGTTGCTGCTGGTGACAAGATGCCATATCTGGCTATGGGTTACATGTGAGAAGTTGTGCTCACATTAATGATTGTGAACCAGCACCTCTGATTGAATGGAGAGCTTTAGTTCAAGGTTGAGACATAAAAGGCAAGAAATCTGTTTACGTCTTCTCACACTGTGTGCTGATACCAGTAGTAAGATTTTCCTAGAAGAGTCCAGGCTTGAAATCACTACCTTCACTTTTCTTTTATGACCAGTAGGAGCCACTAAAACCATTTGACACTCCTTCCAAGAAAAACCTTGTGGCCCCTTTTCTCTGCCACATTCCATTTTGATGAAAGCAGTATCTTCATAAGAACATAAGAAGAGCCTGCTGGATCAGGCCAGTGGCCCATCTAGTCCAGCATCCTGTTCTCACAGTGGCCAACCATCCATCTTCGCCATCCATAGGGGTTTGGCTCAGGAACCCAGACCTTCAAGCAGCTGCATTCACTTGCCAGTTTTCAACATCACTGAGCTGTCTGTGGTTAAGTCAGAAACAAAGGGCAAAAAATAGGCCACCGTGTTTCAAGTGGTTTATTAATAAAAGGTCGGTAACATTTCAGGACAGCGTCACTTAACTATACAAAAAAAGCATATGAAGAGCTACGCTTACTTAAGTGTTGCATACCATCATTTGTGAGACTTTACATTCTTATCCTCTTTCTCACTCCTTTTTAGATGCCTACTTTTGTTCTCTGCTGTATCTATTGTGCCATATATTTCTGCTAGAGCAAAGCCCTGCCTGGCATGTTGACTTTTCAAAACACTGGTACATGATTTCAAAATCATGGTAGGAATAAATATCCTGATAGGAACATTTTAGTCATCAAACAGAGGCAGGCAAGTCACAGAAGTTACTTTGCTTATCTTAAATGCAAACCAATTACTCAGTGCTAAAATGGCACATGCTAGTCAACGAGAGAAAAGCAAGAAGAAATATTTACAAAGCCTTTGAATGTAAAGTATTTTTAATCTAATTATGTATTACAAGTTTTATTTTACTGAATTTTTAGCTGCCTTGATGGACTGCCAGGATAATGTATGTGTGTATATATCAATAAAATGGAACAAGACTCAGTCTGAGAGCTGCAGAAAGTTTAAGTAGCCTAATCGTCATCTAAGAAGAAATATGAAATATCACTACTTAGTGTAAGGCATATAATGGTCTATAGTTTCAAATTTAAAAAGATTATCCAGACTATTGTGGGTGCAGTAGAAGTATGCTTTTCAAGCATCTACCTATGTTCTTTGCCTCTTTTCCTTCATTTTAGTTTTTTCAGCTCTTGGCTGTGCTGCCCCACTGTTTCCATTCTGAGCCTGAGTATATCGTGCCACAGTAGAAACACCATCTACAAACTTAGTTTTGTACAGCACATTTGCATTGTTGAACATGCCATCCTTCAGTGATACCACAATGAACTAGAAACAGAAAAAACACAATGTTAAGCATACATGTGAAACACCATCCTAACTGCTGTCCCCTCATAAGCAGATGAAATGTAAAAACAGTTAACTGAAAAATCATTTTACCTGGCTATCAGTTTTGAGGTTGCTAAAAAAAATTGGGAGAAGCAAACACAACTAACAGATGATTTTAATTTAGACTTATTAGATAAGAACACAGATTGCTTTAAAATGGCATTGTGCCCAGGGGTGTTAGTCATCCAGAGCCCCAAGGGGTCTTAGACTCTTTATTTTTTTGGGAGCAAGGTCTCTATGGTTTGTGTCCTTTCCTGCTGACTGGAAGCAATCAGAGTGAAAGAAGACTCTTCACAATAACTAACACACTCCCCTTAGTATGACAACCAAGAAGGGAAACTCAGCAAAGGAAGTTCTTTCCAGCATCTTAGTACGTGCCCAGAAAACAGTAGATCTTGCTGAAAGGCAACACATGGAAATCTGCATTGATCATTGCAGCGCATCACTAAGGGGAAGTACTCCAAACAATGTGAAATACTAAGAGCTCATTTTATTGGATAATCTTAGAAGGGCTGTGAGGGAACATGGTGTCACTATTATGAAGGGATCCTGCACTTCTGAATTTGCCCTTACACTACTGAATCTCAACCAGGGCTGTAGAGTCGGAAGCCATTTTGGGTGGAGTCCGAGTTGGACAGTAGAAAAATAGAGTCGAAGGTTTGGCGTACCGACTCCACAGCCCTGATCTCAACTAAAAATGAGTTTTCTTGTTTGTGTTTCATTAATAAAATGAACTACTCTGACTGGAAGCATCACTGGAATTATGCAACAAGGGATTTAGCTGTTTGAAAAAAGATATGGGGCCATTCTCCTTGAAATAAAGACATCTGCTAAGGACATCAGATGTGAAATGTTGTAATTATGCTGTCTAGTAACCAGAACTCAGTGGAGTGACAAGATGAGAAAAGGAATTTAAACTTCTAACAAATGAAGGAACACCTGTCTTGACCAGCCTGTGAACAAAACAAGTTTTATTTAGTATTTATTGCATTTACATGCCACCTTTCCTACAAGGAGCTCAAAGTGATGTACATGGTTTTCCCACTCCTGATTTTATCCTTAAAACAACCCTTGTGAGGTAGGTTAGGCTGAGAGACAGTGACAGTGGCCCAAGGTCACCCAGTGAGCTTCATGGCTGAATGGGGATTTGAACCCTGGTCTCCCAGGTCCTAGTCCAACCATTACACAACACTGGCTGTCTCAAGCTGTCCTATTACAAAGTGACAGGGTGGTGGATTGGGTGAAGAGATGAGATCATAGAATAGTAGAGTTGGAAGGGGCCTGTAAGGCCATCGAGTCCAACCCCCTGCTCAATGCAGGAATCCAAATCAAAGCATTCCTGACAGATGGCTGTCCAGCTGCCTCTTGAATGCCTCCAGTGTCGGAGAGCCCACTACCTCTCTAGGTAATTGGTTCCATTGTCGTATGGCTCTAACAGTTAGGAAGTTTTTCCTGATGTCCAGTTGAAATCTGGCTTCCTGCATCTTGAACCCATTATTCCGTGTCCTACACTCTGGGACGATTGAGAAGAGATCCCGGCCCTCCTCTATGAGACAACCTTTTATGTACTTGAACAGTGCTATCATATGTCCCCTCAGTCTTCTCTTCTCCAAGCTAAACATGCCCAGTTTTTTCAGTCTCTCCACATAGGGCTTTGTTTCCAGTCCCCTGATCATCTTTGTTGCCCTCCTCTGAACCCGTTCCAGTTTGTCTGCATCCTTCTTGAAGTGCGGAGACCAGAACTGGACACAGTATTCAAGATGAGGCCTAACCAGTGCTGAATAGAGGGGAACTAGTACTTCACGCGATTTAGAAACTATACTTGTTAATGCAGCCTAATATAGCATTTGCCTTTTTTGCAGCCACATCACACTGTTGGCTCATATTCAGCTTGTGATCAACGACAATTCCAAGATCCTTCTCACCTGTCGTACTGTTGAGCCAATTATCCCCCACCTTATAACTGTGCATTTGGTTTCTTTTTCCTAAGTGTAGAACTTTGCATTTATCCCTGTTGAATTTCATTCTGTTGTTTTCAGCCCAATGCTCCAGCCTATCAAGGTCCCTTTGAATTTTGTTTGTCTTCCATGGTATTAGCTATGCTCCCCCCCCAATTTTGTATCATCTGCAAATCTGATAAAGATTGCTAGGAGGCAGATATGGGAACTCATTTTCGGTGCTTTCTTTCCAAAATGCCAACTTCTCTGTATCTGTGGCCACCAGGTGGTCCAGGACAATGGGATGCATTTAAGGCTACAGATGCAGTCAAAACTAAGCATCAAAGAGTCTTGGGGTATTTTCACTTGCTCAGATGCACTCTCTCTCAAGAATGAATATATAAAATATGGATATTGAGGAAAAAAATGTAAACAGTAGGGTCAGTCATCAAAAAAGTATAGTTTGTCCAATTTGATTCAAACAAAAACAATTTGCGATAATATAGCTCAGCTAGGATGATTGTGTAAATAACCACCTAAAGTTTTTCTGTCATGTCATTCCCTCTAAATAGCAAACTTGGATGGTAAAGTGCCTCTTAGTTTGGAAGTGAAAACATGACAACCCAAAAGTAAGGTAGTGGTTTCTACATGTTTAGAGGCCAGATATATGTTTGTAAATTTAAGAAATGTTGTGGTGTTAATTGCACAAGGGGGGGGGGAGTAGGAGGCATTGTCCATCTCAAGTCCTTGACGCCTAGTATGAAGCCTCCTGGAAAGCAAAAAGGGAGTGGACGTGTGCTGCAAGATTTAAAAAAACCCTCCTCTTCCTGCACCCCCCTGAGCTATAAAATGCTCAGATTCAGGGCTTGAGGCCACTCCTAAACCTGAGCTCTCTAGCACTATTTTAAAAAGTGTCTTTTTCTCCTTTCCACTTCCTGAACCTACTTCCCCCAAAGAAGCCAGAACAGCATCCACTACAAGGCTCCTGTACGAGACCTCTTGCTGATACACAATAACACGGTGGGAAGCCCCACTTATTACTCCTACTTTAAAAAGAATGAGCAACTGAAGCAGAGATGACATGCCCCCAAACATCTAAACTGACACATGGCAAGAGGTAGGACTGGAACACTGCCAAGATTTAGAAATGCTGGCAGGAGATTCTCTCTATGAATTATATTCATTGTTGCTAGCATCTTACTTGGGAATGTCTGAAGTGCGTCCGAAGCATCTGCCCAATATTCTGGGTGTGTGATAGATCAAGGGCTGCATCTACCTCATCCAGGATGTAAATTGGAGCAGGCTTGAAGAGAAGCATGGCTAAGATCAAAGACAAAGCCACAAGAGACCTAAAATGCAAGAACAAAAAACAGAAAGGACCTGACACACACAAGTTTTAGAGGTGGATATTTGTACTCCTATCTTAAATAATTGGACAAAGTTTCTAGTTTTCTGAAAAAGAAATATTTCTTGAGGGGAACAATCACAATAGTTCAAGATTAATATAAGTGACACAGCTAGGCCTTGATCATTTTAAGTTGAAACAACATCCTCATGTAAACCCCAAGACCTCTCTTGGGTATATAAAAGATCAGTTTGGATGGAGGATGGATTATGATTTTAATACAGGTGCAGACTGTGCACATGCTTTCAGTGATCCTGGTAACCAGAGCAGCGCCTTTAAAAATTTTTTTTACTACAATTTAAAAAAGAAAGTGGTACAAGTCCAGTTCCCCACAGCTACCCAGTGAGTATGAGCTAAGGTTTCAACCTGGAATGTATGCTGTTAGCAAATATGTACATCCTCTCTCTACTTCTCCAAATTAGGGATGGAAAAAGAAAAAAAGAAGAGTCAGCAGCCCTGAGATCACCTAATCACAGACTCCAGTAAGAGTGTAGATTTCAAAGTGGATCCATATATTAGTTCAGGAAGTATGGATCGGGAGCTCATTTACCTAGAGAAGGTCAGTATTCAGATTATTACATAGAATAATACATAGCAAAAACCATGGATCTCCCTGCAAGTGGGGGGGAAATGAGAAGGGGGGAACAGAAAGCAAGTTTAACAGTGCTTTGTCTTTGATTTTGTACTACATCTGGACTTGTTAACCTTTAAATATTCACTAACCTTTGGCCCCCACTTAATTCAGTTAAGTTTTCCTTCCAGGTGTTTCCCAGTGCAACTTTGAACTCCAGACCATCTAGGACAGTTTGACCTTCCGGAGGAGACAGCATAGCATTGGCCCCTGGCAGAAGCATTGAGAAAATTGAGCCAAAGTCTTTGTTTACCTAGAAAATTGAACATACCTGTCATATTTCCAGTTCTTTTGAATAAGACTTTTGAATAATGGATTTTGACCTGAATGATTACTTCATTTCAAACATATAAAGCAATTCAATAGGTGACAAAGGGGTTTTTTGCCATTTATTTTGTTTCATGGGATATATTTAAATGAACAAAAGTGGTGTATTCTGGTCAATTCATCAAAAAAGGCTGCTGAAATTAAGTGTATTCTTGAGTCCATGTACAAGTTTCCAAAGCTAAGGAAACCTACCTTTTGCCAGGCAATATTTAAAGCTTCATTTTTCTTTTGGTCAAGCTCCACAATTGTTGCAAGAATTTTACACTTGTCATTCTCAACAATTCTTTTCTTCTTCATCAAATCATTGTACTAGAAAGAGACAAGTTGAAAATCATGTGACCTGGCATGAGGCAGGTTAGGCTTCAGAGATGGCAGTTTTGCTTTATTTTTTGGGGGGGGTGTGTGTGTGAATAATTACATCAAAGCAAGGTAAAGAAGAAGATGCTTGCAAAGTCAGGAACTCTAGTATTTTATGGAGTTGTTTGCATTTATTTAATAACATAAGGAATATCTTGCTGGATCAGGCCAAAAGCCCATCTAGTTCAGCAGCCTGAACTCAGTGACCAGCCAAATGCCTATAGGACACCCACAAGCAGGGTCCATGTGCAACAGCACTCTCTCCACTTGTGACTCCAAGCAACTGATAACAGTGGAGGTAGAACATATTTGGTGGTGTGGAAGAATCATAGTAGAGTTGGAAGGGGCCTATAAGGCCATCAAGTCCAACCCCCTGCTCAATGCAGGAATCCAAATCAAAGCATTCCTGACAGATGGCTGTCCAGCTGCCTCTTGAATGCCTCCAGTGTCAGAGAGCCCACTACCTCTCTAGGTAATTGGTTCCATTGTCGTATGGCTCTAACAGTTAGGAAGTTTTTCCTGATGCCCAGTCGAAATCTGGCTTCCTGCAACTTGAGCCCATTATTCGGTGTCCTGCACTCTGGGACGATCGAGAAGAGATCCCGGCCCTCCTCTGTGTGACAACCTTTCATGTACTTGAACAGTGCTATCATACCTCCCCTCAGTCTTCTCTTCTCCAAGCTAAACATGCCCAGTTCTTTCAGTCTCTCCACATAGGGCTTTGTTTCCAGTCCCCTGATCATTCTTGTTGCCCTCCTCTGAACCTGTTCCAGTTTGTCTGCATCTTTCTTACAGTGCGGAGACCAGAACTGGATGCAGTACTCAACATGAGGCCTAACCTGTGCTGAATAGAGGGGAACTAATACTTGAACCAATGCTACAGCAGTTTTAATGCTAGACTGATGGTTCAGAAAAAAGGGGGGATTTTTAAGTTTTTTTTAAAAAGCACACCTATGTAAAAGCTAAGTACCCCTCTGTCTGTGCTGCCTTTCTTGATGTCACTTGCTGAATATCATAGAAGCCCTTCCTTGGCAGTGGTGTCATAGCCTCCCTAAATGCCATTGATTTCACTTTTTCATATCATATGGGCTGGTCATTCTGGCACCTGAGGGCTTTGGGCAGCTGGGTAAAAGCCTTATAACTGTTATACCCCATGATCAAGAAGAAAAGTGAAGTACTTTCGCCTGCATATGCATCTAAAGCCATTTAGTTTGCTGTTCGCTATTCAAACATGCAGCTTCCACATTAGAGCAGTGCAATGCAGGATGTGGTGTGGCTGCGTCCACAGTTGAGGAGTGGAGTAAGAGCAACTTAACTCTTTCTTCAGCCTCTGAAAGCATGTTCATAGCTCTCATATTGACATTCCTGCCCAGCTTCTCTTTCTTTTCCTGCAGTATCTTCAGCCTTTGGCCTGCTTCTTTTGGACTGTTAGTTTTGAAATCATAAGCTGTGTTTGGCTGGCCAAAAAGGTGCTTCTCTGAAGCTATCCATTCATAGTCATTCAGCATTTTGGCAACCTGTATTTTGGTTAAAATAAAACAAAAAAGGAAGAAAGAAACCAGTTGAGAACATTTGTAAAGTCGTAGCCATGCACAATTCCAAACTGGGGCACACTATTGTGGAGGTCTACTGAGGAATCTGAAAACTTTAATCAGGGATAACAAATACCAAGTGAATTTCCATTACAGCTTCCTCTAGAAAATGAACAAGTTTCAAAACGCCCTCAGCTTTTGATATCTTGGCATTGCCCCCGTCCTCTTTTTTGCTCATTTATGTGATGTTGCTGCTCTTCTGTTTTCTGGGGTGCACAAGAAGATCTGAAGTATGATATCAAATAAAAATCAAGCACGCTCATTGGATGGACGATAGCACCATCCCAAGGGAGGGAGCAAAGAGATGCAGAGAATTCCTTCATGAGGTGTGCATGAGAGCAAAACAGGAGTAGGTGAATCCCTGAGGCATCATCACTGCACAGAAAGCAAAGCCCCATCCATGGGTCCTGACTGTGTAGTCTGAAGGAAGGACAGGACAGCTGAAAAAACATTAAGAGTGTGTGTGCAAATTGTGTGAAATTTATTATTACTTTTATATCCCTTCTTTCCTCCAAGGAGTTCAAGGTGGTTTACAGAGTTTTCCACTCCCCATTTTATCCTCATAACAACCCTGTGAGGTAGGTTACTCTGAGAGTCTGTGACTGTCGGAAGGGAAGGGAAGGGCCGTAGCTCAGTGGTAGAGCTCTGCGTTGCATGAAGAAAGTCCCAGGTTCAATCTCAGGCATCTCTAGGTAGGGCTGGGAGAGACTCCCTGCCTGAAACACTGGAGAGCTGCTGCCCGTCAGCATGGATAATATCGGGCTAGATGGGCCAATGATTCTGACTCAGTACAAGGCACCCTCCTATGTCACCCAGTGAGCTTCATTAATGAGTGGGTCCTAGGCTGTTCGTCTGACCACTATACCACACTAGCTCCCTAATTACAATCTAGATTTAAAAAATGTACTCCAGATTTTTAAAAGTTGTGGAGAACACTGGAAAAGCATAATTAAAGCTCATCATTAAGACTGTATCACATATTTAGTATGAAAATGCAAGTTTATCTTGCAAGGCAAAAGAAGAGGCAATCTATGTTAGAGACATTTATTTTGGGGGTATTAATCTTGCATTTGCATGTTGAATTACAGTAGTACCAACTTTAATAGATAAAGACTAACTGTGGTAATCCCTTAGAAAGCATCTCTGTCCACGATATGCGTATTTTTAATCCAAACACAATGCTGTTCAGTTAAAAATATCAGAAGTAGGAATCTTAATCACTGTTGAGGAAGCAGATATAATGTTAGCATACCTTTGCAGAAGCATCAGAAGCCTCCCGCTTGTGTTTGCTGATATTGTGTTCTAGCTCTTTAATTTTAAGTTGTGATTTGTTATTTTGTTCTTTATGTTTTACAGCCTCTGCAGATTTGGCTTTAATTTCTTTATCTTGGGCCATCACCACTGCTTTTTGCTTAGTCAGTTCCTCTTGAGCGTTCTTTACAGATTCCTGAACAGCAAATAAGACAATTGTCTTTCCACACATTGCGATTAAATGAGGGATGGGGAATATTTCAAATGTTAAGTTTTAATATTTTAAAAAAGTAAAACAAAATGTATCCACATATAACGTAGCTATAGAATATGGATCAGCAACCAGCAGCTTCTGGGCAAAATCTAGTCCCTTGCTAGGCAAGTCCCCCTCAGGTGTGGACCAAGAATCAAAACTGAATGGTGTGTGACTTCAAATGGCAAAAATGAGACTTGCTGGCAAGGTACTTTAGGAGATGATGTTTGGGCATTGGCTCATCATCCCCTCTTTTATTAAAGCAGCACTCCAGAAAAAAAAAAACAAGTTGCCAGCCAACAGTATCTAACATCCTAAAAAACTGTTAGTTGAAAGTTCAAGACAAGATGACATTTTGGATAAAAAAGAAACAAGTACTTTTTAATAATTCAGACTTACCTTGTTCTTTGCTACCTCGGCTGAAATAACCTCAATCTGCTCTTGGAATGATTTTATAGCTTCATTCACAGCCTCAGTCTGTTGTTTATAAGAATTTTGTTCCTGTTTTAGCACTTCAAGTTCCAACACTAGTGCTTCAGCCTCCTGAACAAAACAAGAAAAAGAACCCACACACCTATTCAGGTTGAAATCCTATGCAGTTACCTGGGAGTATGCCCTTTTGAACTTAGTGGAACGTGCTTCCGAGAAAGCGTTCACAGGATTGTGCTGCATGGGTGATATTTATTTGGATTTACTCTAATGGAATGGTCCAGTTCAGACTTCACCATAAAACCACAGTTCATAGCAATGGGAACAAGCCACAGGGAGCCTTGGGCTCACACGTTCCTTCTCTGGAACAGCTGCAAGGGGAAGATCAGAAGCTTTCCATTTTTGATTAATCCCAGCTTAGCATTACATCTGAATCCTATGTGATTAAGAATATATATATATATATTGCAGATTTAACCAGGAAAAAAAAATATCAACATAAACATTTTAATAATAATAATTAGTAGTAGTAATATCTGAGTTAAGAATCTCAGCTAAGGTTTGTTGAAACAAGCCAGCTTCATACGCTGGTTTTAAGCTGGTTTATTTTAAACAAGCCATAGATAAACTCTTAACCAGTTTGTCAGGTTTGAACAAAAACAGCTACCTATGGATAATCAAAAACAGAAGTGAAAGCTTCTCATCTCCTCCTTGCTGCCATGTCAGAAAAAGGGAAAAGAGGGAGCACACAAGCCCAAGGCTCACTGCAGCTTGTTTCCATCATGATAAATCATAGTTTATGATACCCAAGTCAGCTAAATAAGTTATCATCTGAAGATTGCTTTATCTTTAACTAGTAAATTCCTCAAGAGACAACAGAAGCACTGAGGTAAAGCTAGTGTGCCTCTTCAACCATAAACAGCTAAGTACTTTCTCAAATTATGTAGTTTAGGGACAATCATGAATTTCAACTAACTTTACTGATGACCCTATTTCAATCTTTTTACATTGCTATTAGAAGTTTAACCTGCTCCTTTTCTTTCATCTTTTTGCTGGAAGCATCAGCCTTTTTTTTGGCCCCATCTAGCTTCTGCTGGGCACTTTTCAATTCTTTTTCCCTTTCTGCGTCAGCATTTTTCATTTTGTTTTCCAAGACTTTGAGTTTTTCCTCTGCTTTCTTCTGAACTTCTTTTGTTTTCTTCAAGGTCTCCTCACTTTCCTCTGAAAAGGAACAGACTACTAATCACAGATTTGTATGCAGAAAGAGTCTACAGCAATTCTACTCTAAGCAAAATATCCCCCCCCCAAAAAAACACACACAAAAGCTTGTGGCTGGAATGAAATGTTCATTTTGTAAAAGGACAATATATTTGGAAAGGAAAGTTAGGTTCTATTATCTTTAGAACGATAAACCAATTAATACTGTACAACAATCAGTATTCTTGAAATCATTTTCAAAAGATGACATAGTGTATATAATTTTGCTATTTACATTCACATGTGTCTTTTTAAAGTAGTATCCAGCTCCTGCTGTATGGCAATCAGGGCAATAGTGGGAGAAGCCCATATCTTCAGTTGTGAGACACTTGCCAGCAGGTGGAAATGTATAATACAGATGTGTGGCTCTTCAGTGATCAGTATCACCCTGCACAGGTAGGTATTATTAGCCTGCACTACATATTCAAAAGCCATGTGCCTGAAATGTGCAGTTTGGGCTGTAACAGCCTTACAATGCCTGCTGACAAGGACTCATGCTCATCCTGCCCAGGTTTCATGACCATGTACTATCTTCAGCCCATGCACTGCTACTGTGCATGGCAATCACAAGTGACTCAAAGTAGAATTCCCTTTGCAGAAAGCTACAGGAGATTCAGGAGGATGATTCTCCTCTGGGGAGTGGGGGAGAGAAATAGTATGTAAAAACCCCAAAATTTAATCACAGTCAGCAAAGAGAGACAAAGTTACCAAACTAACACTTGGATTTGATTTAATTGTCTAATTAACTATCATTTTAAACATGTTCTGTTATTGCCCTCCCTAAGCAACTGGTTTGCAAACTTCAACCCAAAATAACAGTACACAAAGCCAGTTAAAATCTGCTATGGTTGTCTTCTCACCAATTGTACTTTTCAGTGTATTCAGTTCTTCCTGGTGTCTGTAATAGGAACTTTGCTGCAGCTTGGTTTGCAATAGCTCAGCTTCTTCAGATTTAATTTCCCATTGCTGCTTCAGCTGACGATACCTTAACAGATATAAACACGTACAAATATTTTTCAGTGTTTCTCTCAAACATTTTATATATAGGTACCTTTAAAAGCAGTTGGACTGGATATCAGTACTATTTTCTAATCGTGCTTTTTAAAAATTGCATTTGCATCCTGTGGTGTACAAAACCCTACCTCTCCCCATATATCAAATTTAGATTAAAAAAAAATAAGCATAACAAGTGTCTGGTGATAATTTTGTGTTTCAGGTGCTACACAAAGTTAGCCAACTGTGTTCTTTAGTTGATGTGGAGACATCTTCAAGAAAAAAAAATCTATAGGAATATAAGCTTTAACACATCTTTTCTATTAAATCTAAAAAAGAACACCCAGCTCTTCCTGCAAATTACTACATTATGAAATATTCATACTGCTTTAAATAAGGTGAATTTCCCATCTACTCCAAGTTTATATACAAAGCAAATCAGTGCCAATGCTTACTTTTCAACAGTCCCCTGTAGACTTGCTAGTTCTTTTCCTATAAGTTGTAGTTCAGCCTCCTTTGCTTTCAGTTGCTCCTGAACATTTTTCACTTCTTGAAGCTTGGACAAAACTGACTCAGATTGTGACCGTGCACCTGGCAAATGAAAGAAGAAAGACTGAAATAGGTGCTTGAATGAGGACCAATTAATACAAATACTATTCAGTGACTCCACAGCTATGTATGTGAATCTGATTGCTTGAAAAGCATCGTCTTTGGAACAACGCTAGGTGACATGCAAGGTCACTTTTGTAGGGTCAGATCTGTTATGGCTGTGTCACATATGTCCCTGAGTGATCTACATGTATGAACATGCTTGTAGACTATAACAGAGGGTTTCAACCAGAAATGTGACCTTCAGCAAGCAGATAGATGACACCAAGTTCAGGATAGCAAAAAATGTCAGTGATTTGTCTTAAATATAATAGAAAGGCATAACATGTACAATATGAAACAATGGATTACAATTACCTCCACTCAATGTACCCTGAGGATCAAAGGTATCTCCACCAAGTGTGACCGTTTTTGTCATTATCCTTTTATCAAATGTAACTCTCTTGGCATTGTCCATGTTATTGCAAACCAGCGTGCCGCCAAAGACATATTCCATAGCCTTTTGAATTTCAGATTCATATCCCACCAGACTAAGAGCCAGATGGACATTGTCTTCACCAACCTCATGTTCAAAAGAAAAAGAATTAACACTGCACAAACAGAAGGAGAGAAAATGGCACTAGGAAGAGCCAGATTCAAGGACTCGCTCTTCATCATTCACACTAGGTGGAACAGAGCTGCTACTCTAGCATCCTGGCAGGTGGGTCACTTAGGAGGGAAAGGGGAGTTCTGTATGGTGCAAATGCACCGGTGGTGTTCATCTAGCATTCCTACTGGTGCTTCTGTTTAAATCACTATAAAGGAACAGATACGTTAGGAGAATTAGGGCACCTGTCCCATGATTTCTCACCAACCCACTGTTCAGATCTATGAAGTATAGTTGATGAATGACCAGTAATGATGAGTAACCCATACTCAAGATTAACTGTTGTAAGACACTTGCACAGCCTGTAAGAGAAGGATTGGGTATATGCAGAAAACGGAACTGCAAAATATATAATAAGAAAATAAATGAGGATGTAGATAGCGTTTGTGTGTATGCGTGTGCGCGAGAATGATTGAGCCCAACAAGTATACTTTTTTTTTTTAAAAAAAGCAAAATTATGTTAAGAATAAAGCATACCAACGTTTTGGCCACTTCGATAGGTTCTTTACCAACACACCTCGCAGAGATTTTGTTCAATGGAATAATGGTGTAGCGACGCCTCAGTTCACCCTTTTCTAGCAGTTTTTTCCCAGTAACCTAATATAGGGGGGAGGAAAAAAATCGTATCTACATGCTCATCCATTTAGCTCACAGCTGGTGTTGCTAATGACAGAATGTAGCAGTAATATTATAACTTCTGAACAGTTAAAAGCTTCATAGTTTAAATTCCTAAGGGCTAAGCAACACGTGGCCTATGTATCCATCTGTATGAAGATTACATGTTAGCTTTAGCTATGCGTGTCAGACTTAACAAGGAATAAACAGAAGGCACATTACATTTTTAGGGTGTACAACTAAAATTGGAGTGTGTGAATGAGACAGACCCATTTCAAACGGGCATCATGCAAGAACACTTATGAGAGGTAGGACTGGCTACAGCTTTCTGTCCAAATTAGGGGTTCCTGCTACATTATGCATGGAAAGGTCCTAACAGGCTGCATATTTAACTTTTAATAAAATCCTATTGAGAAAACATACCTCTGTATCTACCACAACGTTGTAGAGCCGACCCCCAGCAACTACTTCTAGTGCAGTTGCGGTAGAGACATCTTTCACAGTAATTAGAGACGCCACGAGCCCTTTCACATGGTCTGGATTCCACTTTTTTTCTGGATCCCTTAAAATAAATGACACTCGTCAGTAGTAATTCAGCTGCTGCTAAATAATATCAATCAATTCATGTGTATTGCTTAAAACCACACAATATAAGACAACAGAAGAGGAAACAGACATAATACAACAACTGTGATTAGAAATAAAAAGAATTAAGCATAAATATAGTACCTTGCCACAGTAACAGCTTCCAAACCGAAGCACAAAAATCCTACCCAAGGTCAGAATATTTCTTCTCACCTTCAGTGTTTCAGAATAAGACATTTTAATGGAACAGACTATTCTGTAGCTTTACCTGTATTCAAAGCGTAGATTGGGGAACTTGCTCATTAAAACTTCATAGGACTCCCTCAAGTGGTTAACCATACGAGACAATTCCCTTTGTTTTTCTAAAAGGGTTTCTTCTTTTTTGTCTAGAACCACCAATAAATAAGAACCCATTGTTTAAAAACAAACTCAGAACGAAGCTGTTAAAACCCTCATGCTGACTTTTGGGGTCCATTTTGACCCCAGGTGCACTTTTCACTGTGTAATTTACACATTAGACCTACCGGGATGTCCTTCTAGGACATTGTCACAAACTATCACCCTTACCAATTCCCCAAATTTTACCAGTTAGCATTTAAAATTTTCCTTCTGGAAACAAACAAAAAACACTAGTATCCAAATATACCCCAGCAAAAGGCCCTGGGAGCAAATTGTGTTGTTTACTCAATGTGCATGGGGAAGGGGCCAGTTCCTCTGAATGTGTTTTTTGGCTCAACATTCTTTGATATTGTCAAGCACACTTGTGCTGACAACACAGAAAACAATCTTCTCTGTGGAATAAAGTTACCCCATCCTTCCATTGGAAATCTCATTGGGGCACAAATATTCCCCAAATACACAAAATTTGTGTGTATTTTTTGCCAGCTTTCCATGAAATACACAACTCCTATAGAACCCATGTAATATATAGCAGCCAAAATGTGTGAAACTGGTAGCAACATTGATTTAAGTGTCACAAATTACTAGGATGCAATTTAAACATGGACACAAGACATAGGTAGAGCATTCACCCATGTCCCCCATGACTTCAGTCTCATTTTAAATGTATGTGCCAATTCATATGCATGCAGCATTATCGTGCCTGCACTCTACTTTTGGTTCATGCCTTGTTCAGCTTGGGCCATATCATTCACAAATAAACTGCTATCTGTGTGGTTAATGTACCTCAAATATGCATGAGAAGAAAAAGCCCCCCCTTCCCATGTTGAATTTTACAAGTTATTCTGTGCTATCCCCTTTCTCAAGAGTCTTCTACACATGGACTACTACTTTCACACCTTTGTAAGTTCTTTCCTCATACAGCACTCCCAACTGTTTTCAACATTCAAACAACTAAGCACACCTTCATAGTTGAGCATCTTCATTTCATTTTCTAGTTTTACTTTCTGCTTTTTAACAGCTTCAAAAGCATCTTGATCCTTCTTGTAGCTAGTATCCATTTTTTTTACTTCAGCTTGTTTGGTCTTTAGCTCTTGTTGAGCATGTTTCAGCTTCATCTGAGCCTGCAAAGAAAATTCAGGACAAGTCTAGGAAACTGATTTGTGTGTACTCATCTCCCCACGCCACACACAATTAGCATAAATTTATTATTCAGACTCTCTTACACTGGAATCAGTAAACATAGGCTGCAATCATATACAGTAGGGCCCTGCTTGTCGGCATTTCGCTAATATGGAGGTTTTCAATTACAGTAGGGCCCCACTCATACGGCACTTGTTCCACTTTTTTTGGTGTTTTTCAGCATGACATGCTCTGAGAAGGGCGTCCGGTGCCATTTTATTGTCGGTGTTCTACTTTTCAGTGATTTTCGCTTTTCGGGGGAGTCTGGAACCTAACCTGCCGTATGAGTGGGGCCCTACTGTACACACTTTATTCAGAAGTAAGCATCAGAAGAAAAGCATTCCATTGGCATTATAATCCACTGAACAAGCAATTGTTTCATTGTATTATTACAAAGGATAATGATAAAATGCAATCATAGGCCTAGAGTGAATGAAGAATAGAGATAAGACAATATATTTGTTCAATAAGGCAACTTTCTTTACAGTGGAATATGAAACATTTGAAAAATTTAACACTATTGTAACAGCACATGAAGGAAGTCTGATGAGTATTTCTGCCTTCTGCAACAGCGTGCCCATCTAGTTCTTTTAAGAAGAAATTCAGCACTGACATTGCTTTCCAAAACGGAAAAGGGTATTTTTCGAAGCGAGTTAAACTTTGAGGAAAATGTCATAGGAATAGGAAAATGCCTTATATAGAATCAGACCATTGGCCCATCTTGCTCAGTATTGTCTACATTGACTGGCAGTGCCTCTCCAGGATTTCAGACAGTATTCTCTATCAGCCTTATCTGGAGATGCCAAGAGTTGAACATGTGATTTTCTGCATGCAAAGCAGATGCTCTGCCACTAAGCTATTGCCCACATATGTTACTAACACACTAGCGGATATATTTCCAAAGGGAGCTCTTCCTTTGCTTCTTCAGCCTGGAATGCTTCTCTCTATTGTCTCTTGTGCTTTTATGGACAAGTCTCTGCCTTCCTAAGCTGCAATCCTTTGTTAAGTTGCACATGCTGCAAGAAATTTGTTACAGAGCAATCATAGGAAGCTGGCCGAAGGGGTGCCAGCAGAAGAGGACCTAGCGGAAAGCTCCGCAGCGTCCATTTCCCGTTTGGGAGCTGCCGGGCCTGCGGAACATTAGCTCTGCCAGGAGCTGTATGCATGAACGAAAAAGAAAAAGTTGGCTCTCACAAATACACAAGTCTCTGCCTTTGTAAGTTATAATCCTTTGTAAGTTGCACATGCTGCTAGAAATATATTAGCCTTTAAAATGACAAAGGATTTTGTATTTGCATCTTCTTCAAAGAAGAGATTCTTACTTGTTTAGCTTCTGTTTCTGCTTTGCTTATATCATTCTTGCAAGCAATCATTTGTCCAACAAGAGTAGCATCTTCCCCATCTTCACTACTGGACAGACCAGCAGACACAGCACTGAAGTGCTGCTGTGCAGCAGCCAAAGCCTCCGTCTCTTTCTTATTTGCTTCCTGAAGAGTACTCAGTGCATCAGTTATCTTCTTTACCTCCTCTTCCTTTGAGACTAAAGCTTTACAGTCCTACAAGAAAATACACTTTTAAATACAAATTGTATGCAGACAGAAGCCCACAAAACTGACTCCAGCAAAACAAGTCCAGCAAACATTTTTAACAGCATTTCCCCTACCAAATCCATAGCACTGCCCCTCTTTTTCAAAGCACCTACGCATGTATACTCAGAAGTCAGTCCCACCAGTTTAAATGCAACATTGTGAGTGTTCACAGAACAAGAGCCTTAAAAGGAAAGTACCACTGAACATGCCTAAGACTGCACTGTTTGATTTCCAACCTTGTGGTCTCCCTCGGTAAAACATGGTACCTGTAATTGTGGAGCAGTCCTAGCTCCCTAAAGTTCCCTTTACAAATGTTGTATTTCTACAAGAGAAGTATTTTGTATGTATTACATAACTCTTCAGGTATAAACATATCAGGAACACACATGGGAATAGGAGGGAAAAGGTTTTCTTTGCTTACCTCTTCCATGCATTTAACCAGCTCTTTATGCTTTTTTTCTTCACTTCGCAAGTTTTGCTTTTTGATGTCAAGGGTACTTTGCCCTTTGGTATGCTTTCTCTGAGCTTCCGCAAAAGCGTCTTCTAGCGAATGAAGAACCCCACCAAATTCCTGCAAATATTTTTAAGATCCATCTTTAATAAAAGTGTTTTGTGTTATTTGCAAGTGTGCCTGGAGAAGTGTTATGCCCACCTCTTTCTAAAACGTTTCACTAGTGTGGAGAGAAGAGATACTGCCAGAAAGTGGAAAGGAATGGGAAAATAACAGTTTGGGAAAAATAGCTAACTTTTGTTATGCAAGAGTCACCAAATGCCCATCCCCCTAGGAAATGAAATTAAAAAAGAAGTGTCTTATTTGTTAATAGCAGCATTGCCTTTGTCTCTGTGCCAGCTATATAACTAAGATCCCTCTGGAAGTTTTTATTTTGCAGTCACTACTGTATACTGACCTATAACAGAGGAGTTATACAGTTAAAAGAAACCTGCACCATGTGGTTAACTGTTATCCCTTCTAATGAACTAAGGCAACTTTCAAATTATACAGAATGAACACTGAATATTATGTACTTCACACAAAGGAACTCTGTGTTTAATTGAAAGACAAAAATGATTCTTATTTCTTGTATTGGGCTCATTTCAAAAAAACACAGTTCAACTGGTCTTACTTTATCCCTTTTCTTTTCCATTTCGGCTATTTCTATGCCAAGTTCCTTCACTTTCTTCTCATTCTCAGTCATCTCCTCCTGAAGTTTTGCAATATCGCCTTCCATTTCCTTTAGCACATCAGCAGCATGTGTCTTGGTTTCTTCAGCTAGCACAAATTGATACGCAACATACAGGCGACTCAGATGATCTATCTCTCGCATGACCTTTTGGTATTCCAAATATGAAGATCGCTCCTGCACAGGATAACCGGTAAAATAGGCTATCATTCAGAGCTGTGATAAAACAATGTGATAAGACTATAAAGCATGGGCAACAATACTTAAACAAAACTAATGAATTTGTACTTTTCAATGAAAATTACTAGACCCTCAGAATATATTCCTCCAGTCTAAGTTGGGTATATCAGAATTCCAGGGGAAAGCAAGAGTAATGAAACACATACACAGAAACCGTTTTGTACAGGAAGAAACATAAGTGATTCAATGTCTGGGTTAAAAAGATATTTGCAAGCTATTTTTAAAAATATATATATGAATGCCACTCTTCACCAAAATTGGTTCTTGTGAGGTTTACACAAAATATCAAAACAATAAAATCACATCTTTGCAACTTTCTCTGCATTCTCTTATCACAACCAGTGTTCACTGCAAAAAGAGGTTTTCCACATCATCTCCACATGCCCACCTGCAGTTTTACTCCAGTGAATCTGCTGCACTGCCCTGCTCTCTGCACAAAGGCACTCAACACATCCATGCCTATAGCAATTAAAACATATGAAGAATTCTTTTTTAACATAAGGTATTCTTATGCATTCACCTGAATACAGAAACTCTTAAACTGTGGATGGGGACACCAAATGCTCTTAGAAACCATTCACAGACCTCCACGCTAATTGTGTGACAATCTAAAGAGAAGCCCACACCCCTGCTCCCATCTATGGCTTAAGACTGTGCATGTTCTGACAAACAACTTAACACACCTATAGTGAAATTCTCATCCAAATTAACTAGTCAGTTTTCTCAGCAAAGTACAGCTTAACTTCACTTCACGTTCTGAAATGAAGCAAAAAAACTTCGGGCTGCAGTTCTAAACACATGTGCCTGAGAGTAACTGAACAAAGTGGATCTTACTTTTGAGTAAACATGCCTAGGATTGCAATGTAAAACTTTTTTTTTAGTTTAAATAGGAAGTACCTCTTTCAGCTTCTGCAATGTGGGTGTGATTTCTTCCTCTAAAATCTGTAAACAAAATAAAGAATAAAGTTAATTTTGAATTTCCCAAATGTGTCTCCATCCTACTTTCAGCAGACGACTTAACTGTGATGGACATTGAGGAAAAATTCAATTAAAAATGGAAGGGTAAATAAAACAAGGAACAAGTAAGTCACTAAGATAAGGGGTGAGGTGGAAAGCACCAGCACTAAAGTACATTTATTCCTCTTAATCAACAGCTATCCAGTTCTGAAAAGCAAAAGTATAACTAATACAGAACCAAAGAAAATTGATTAATTATAAAAATCATGTACCGTGCAAATTTCTTTAAGCTTCGCCTCTTTTTTCTCAATGGTTTTCTGGGCAGCTATTTTCTTGCATTCATACATCCTAGTGCCAGCAGCTTCCTCAATCATAGCCAAAATCTAGAACAAAAAAAAAATTGCAACCTCAGCCAATATAAAGAAGCAATTCCAAAAAGTATAAAGGATATAACAAATAAGGGAAAAAACACTTCTAACATATTTACCTCTGGAGGCTTCATATTGAGAACTTTGGTAATTCGTCCCTAAAGGAGAAGCAAAACCAGTCATTAATATTTGATATACTTTTAAATATTGTTTTTATTACTTATTTAGTACCATCTAAATATACAGCAGACTTTTATCAATTGTACTCAAGTTGTGTCAGACAGCCACTGACTTGAAACTAGCAAACACTAGGGCAGATCTCTGGGGTGTGGGGGGAGAGGATGTGCAAAGATATAGGCAAAAATAGGATTCTGAACCAAGTAGTGTTGTCACCTGTCCTCACTAGAGTCGAGATCTGGGTGGACCAAATATCCCTGGTAGAGGACCTCCATTGAACCATTAATGCACGGGTCACCTATGTAGTTCCTGTGGGCGCATGTAGTCCTTCCTTGGCATCCTCAGGTTCACATGCCCTGCTGAAATTAGGCTTAAAAGAAGCTTTCCTTAGCTAAGGCTTTCCCGAAGCTTAATTTGCCATGTAGGAATGATTGGGGGGGGGGATCCAAGTGGTCCCACAAGAGTTTCTCTGGGTTGCAAATACCTGTATGCCCAAACAGGTTGGGTATTTCTACTAAAAGGTTTGTGGAGGTGACCTAACTCTCGCTGCCTCATGATCTCAAAGAGACCCACTCTTTGTTCTTGTGTTTCTTCTGCAGCTTTTGAAGAGGGTCAGAGTGATCTGTTCTTTTTCTTCTAATGTAGAGTTGGGATTAGATCCCCATTCACATATCTTTGAACAAGCATGAATCAACCATGAACAAGAATTACTGCACTACTCATGAAACAGTTGACTGGCTGGATCCTGGATTGAATGGGGGCAAAAGCTAGAATGAGTTTCGAATGAGAGGACAAACAGCAAAGAAGCATTTGTATTAAATAGAGGTTTAATCTCAAATAAAATATTAAGGATTTGAGTTTAGTATCTTTGTTGTCAAATCCTTGCATTCATTTCTGAAATAAACTTGATCTCAAAATTGTCAACCAAGCTACATTTGATAGTTTTTCTTGTTTATCTGGCAATAAACAGAATACCAGCCATCTACAAACAACATGCTTTTCAAATATCTTCTAGTCAATAATGCTCAATTCTCTCGGCACAAAGCCTTGTTTCAAGACAATAAGTAGTTTTATGTGCAGTTACAGCTACTATGATACTATAGTAGGTGCACATTCAGAACTACTGCTTATTCAAATAGCTCAGCTTCATGCATATTTATTTGCAAGTCCAGCTAATTCCAATAGCTAAATATATTAAGATCTGAAGGCCGTGGCTTAAAGAGCAAAGTATTCTTACAGAACAAAGGCTGCTCTTTGACAGCATTCAAAGCTTAGATTCACTGCATTTTTAATAGTAAACTAAAAGGTGAATAGGTGCAGTACACAGTTTAAAAATGTCCCTGCCTGCAAACTTATTGTCTAAAATAACCAATACAATAAGTGGAGAAAAAGAGAAAAAGCATATCAGATTTATAAAGATATATACCTACCTGCATAATAAGAAAGTGAGGATTATTGACGTTCAGTCCAACAGAGCAGAAGAGATCCTGTACTCTAGTATTGTTTGCGTTCACACCATTGATTAGATACTTATTCCTGCCTCCAATCACCACCTTGAGAAGGAAGAAACAAGGGCCCATTATATATCATAGCTTTTTTTGTAGTCTGATGTTACAGTACTTAGGCAAGTAAAGTACTTGGCATGTGCAGCTAGATGCGCCAAAATAAAGGATTTCAGAATATACTGGTCTATTTACAGTTCTGTTAAAATATATAAAATACTTAGAAACTCATAGAATCCATCAGTAGCTCACCTGCCTTGTGACTGTTATCTCATCATGATTCTCAAATCCTAGGGGACTCTGCTTCTTGTCAAAATTATCAAAGGTGATTGATACTGTAGCCTTAGTAATCCCAGCCTGGCCATTTTTGTAAACAAGATCTTGCAGGTTGGAAGCTCGCACCTGAAAGATATTAAAAGACCAATAAATTTCCTATTTATTGCAGTGGAAAACAAATGGGCATGCTTAAGCTTTAGGGCTGTGTCTAACAGTAACTTCAGCTAGCAGTTTTAACTTTATTAACATGCTATGATTCTTCATACATTTAGGCTTCAATACAGTACACGCTTACCTGGAAGTAAGTACCATTGAACCCAGTGGAGCTTACGTCTGAGTAGACATGAACTGGATTGCAGCTTCAGTTGGGAGTTGAATGTTTTGCCCATCAGTCACCATGATTTACAAGTATGATGAGAAAAACACATTTTTAAGATGTAGTTGAGATGGATGACAATAAACATTAAATTTTTAAAGGGTCATTCTCAAGATGCAGTTTGTGGGAAGCTTAATGTATAGCTCAAAAGAACTTCGCTAAAATTGCTTAGCATTGTGAAGTCACTGCAATCACATAATTTCAATAAAAAGATTTGTCTCCACTACCACAATGAGTCGGAATTCCAAAAATTAGATGCAGCAGGAAATTACTTCTCCCTGTGCTGCAACCGTAGTTTTACTAGAGAAAAGAATTCAGCCTATATTTGTACAGTTTTGAGAGGTCTATAAACAATCTGAATTGCCCTAAGGCCAAATTAGAATTGAGTTTTAGGTTCTGTCAGCCAGCTCATAGGCAAACATTCAGGACAAGGTTCAATAGGTGGTGCTGCAGCAGCATATGACCTGCCAGAACAGACTTGTAGCCATAATTATAATTATAACCAGTAAAAAAATCTATTTTTAGTTGGGTCCTTAATCTGTCTTTAGAACACAACACCCTTGTCATTTTGCTCGCCTTTTAACAGACTGCACTGTCACCAGGGCTGTGGAGTCGGTACGCCAAACCCTCGACTCCGACTCCTCTATTTTTCTACTGTCCGACTCTGACTCCACCCAAAATTGCTTCCAACTCCACAGCCCTGGAAAGCACTGTAAATGTCTTTTTAAATTGGAAGCTCTTGTAGGAGCATTTTTATCGCTGCCTGAATATGCGCTGATCTTGGCATCACAGCATTTGACTTCATCGGGGTTCTGTGTCATACACTGACACACAAAATGTTTTCCATCTTGAGTTATGGTGAAATGCTCAAATACAGCTAACTTCATGGGAAGCTTCTTTGACACTGTGAATTTATATTTTAAACATTTTGTCAATCAAAATTTATTTTGAAGTCGGAGTCGGTACATTTCTACCGTCTCCGACTCCACCCAAAATTGCTTCCGACTCCAACTCCACAGCCCTGACTGTCACGGTAGAGCATCTGCTTTGCATGCAGCAAGTCTCAGGTTCAATCTCCAGCCTATCCATGTAGGGTTGGGAGAGACTCCCTGCCTGAAATCCTAGCAAGCCACTGCCAGTTAGTGTAGAAAATACTGAACTAAATGGACCAATGATCTGACATGGTGTAAGTTATATATTTCTATGTGGTATGTGAACATATAACATCCTTATTTATATAAGGAAGCCTTCCTTCCTCAATGCTATCAATGGGACTAATCGCTTTATACTAATCACATATTAGCGTTGAGAATTCTGTATCTAATCAGAAGAATGACTAAGATAGTCTAGCATTTGTTTTCGATTTCACTATAGAACACGTTAGGCTAACCATAAAACAAGACCTGACTACTAACAGAGGGAAGTGCTGCTTGTACTACATGTCTGAGGCATATACTCACCTGTGATAGATTGGTGATGCCCAATAAGAAACAGATGGAGTCCAGGATGTTTGACTTGCCACTCCCATTTAAGCCAGTAATGGCATTGAATAGTGGATCAAAGTCATTAACTTCTGTCCTTTGAGCATAAGACTTAAACCCCTCAAGGACAATTGATTTGATATACATTTCAATTGATGTTCCTGGAAATTCCAAGTAAGCCTACTTGCAACCTGTGAAATAATATGTTTGATTCATAATTCTGTGGGCTACAAGCATATATACTTCCCAAAACTCATTGGGCGCAATCCAGCAAATGATAGACCTCACAAATATTGCAATCACGTCCCTGGGACTTACTTGACAATAATGTTGCGTGAGAGATCAACACCTACGACTGATAGCAACAAAATGAGATTTAGGTTGCAATCTTATAAGCACTTACCTGGAAGCAAGCACCATCAAGCTCAATGTGCCTTATTTCAGAGTAGTCATGCACAGGATTGCACTGTCAATCACAGCACGGTGGCTAGATGCAACAGGGCAGGACTCATGCACTTTTAACAGTTGTGTAGAAGAGGGAACTTATCTCTTCTGCACAACTATTAAAAGTGCAGGAGCTCTTTCCTCTTTTGCATCTAGTCACTATAACAATCACAATTCAAGTCCCCATTGATTTTATGGTTAGGAGACTGGGAATGTTGCCTCTGCACTGCATCCTAATTGCAACTAACATTTGCTGGATTGTAACTAGAGAGAACATATGTCATTAAATGTGAAGTCAAAAGTATACATTTCCCAAAGACATGCTATAAGAAATGCACAATCGTGCAGAATGCAACACTATTACAATTACTCAGGATTATACTCCCAACAGTAATAATGACAATTCTATAACCCTCTAGAAGCTTTTAGCCAATTAATATGCCTGTTCTCCTGTTTTTAGAAGACAGGTAAGAATTGTGTCACTTTTAGGGCTTTTATAAACTGATAGAAGATGAACCAAGAAATCAGGAGCTTGAAGATGAATCAAAGAATCAACTGAGAGATAGCTAGTTAATTGGGAATGGTTTTGTAGTATTTATTAATGTTGCTGCCATTTTAACTTTAGGTATCATATGTGTTAGAACTATAATTCACTTTGATAGAGAACCTGATCAAGGCAGTAGATTTAAACTTTCATATTCCTGTTATAGTGAGTACTTGTCACATTGTTATTAAAGAGAAGTATGTTAATTTTGACAGTAATTAAATTAGAATTGGAATGAATATAATTCATTATAAGAATCAGCACACTGGGGAGCTAACATATTATTTTGTATTTTTAATTAAAGTGGTATAACTTTAATTATTAAAATAATGCAAAAAGGATTCAGTTAGGTAAACAAGGTCAGAAATTAACAGTGTCTTATGCATATCTCATTTAATTCACTGGAACTTACTCCCAGGTAAGACTACACCCCAAGGGACATTAGCAAAAAAACTCACACACACACATACATACACACACAATAAGTTGCATGCTTTGAAAAGAATCTTACTTTTAAGCATCTGTGACTGGCAATGCTGGATCCTTAAGCAGGAAACAATACTATGTCCAACCTATGACCCTTGAGCTGTTGTTGGACCACAGCTCTCATCAGTTCCTACCAGCAAAGCCAATGTTCAGGGTTGATGGGATTGCACACCAATGGGATTGCAACACCTAGAATTAGGAGTGAGCAGTGAAGTGGCCAAGTTTGCTGACGACACTAAATTGTTCAGGGTTGTTAAAACAAAAAGGGATTGTGAAGAGCTCCAAAAAGATCTCTCCAAACTGAGTGAATGGGCGGAAAAATGGCAAATACAATTCAATATAAACAAGTGTAAAATTATGCATATTGGAGCAAAAAAATCTGAATTTCACATATACGCTCATGGGGTCTGAACTGGCGGTGACCGACCAGGAGAGAGACCTCGGGGTTGTAGTGGACAGCACGATGAAAATGTCGACCCAGTGTGCGGCAGCTGTGAAAAAGGCAAATTCCATGCTAGCGATAATTAGGAAAGGTATTGAAAATAAAACAGCCAATATCATAATGCCGTTGTATAAATCTATGGTGCGGCCGCATTTGGAATACTGTGTACAGTTCTGGTCGCCTCATCTCAAAAAGGATATTATAGAGTTGGAAAATGTTCAGAGGAGGGCAACCAGAATGATCAGGGGGATGGAGCGACTCCCTTACGAGGAAAGGTTGCAGCATTTGGGGCTTTTTAGTTTAGAGAAAAGGCGGGTCAGAGGAGACATGATAGAAGTGTATAAAATTATGCATGGCATTGAGAAAGTGGAGAGAAAAGTTCTTCTCCCTCTCTCATAATACTAGAACTCGTGGACATTCAAAGAAGCTGAATGTTGGAAGATTCAGGACAGACAAAAGGAAGTACTTCTTTACTCAGCGCATAGTTAAACTATGGAATTTGCTCCCACAAGATGCAGTAATGGCCACCAGCTTGGACGGCTTTAAAAGAAGATTAGACAAATTCATGGAGGACAGGGCTATCAATGGCTATTAGCTGTGATGGCTGTGCTGTGCCACCCTAGTCAGAGGCAGCATGCTTCTGAAAACCAGTTGCCAGAAGCCTCAGGAGGGGAGAGTGTTCTTGCACTCGGGTCCTGCTTGCGGGCTTCCCCCAGGCACCTGGTTAGCCACTGTGAGAACAGGATGCTGGACTAGATGGGCCACTGGCCTGATCCAGCAGGCTCTTCTTATGTTCTTAACACTCAGACGGCCACAGGTTCACCACCTCTGTCCTAAGGCACAAAGCACAGAGTCCAACACTGGGATAGGAGCAAGATAGCTTTGAATGTGGGGAAAAAACTCAGTTTCAAATCCCTACTCGGTCATGTCATTTTCAGTTGTGGCACTCACAGCGTCTTCTCCCCAGAGAAGCTTACTTGTCACCTGGGCAAAGGCCTTTTTGTTTTCCCAAGCTTTTAACATCCAATATATATTTCCAGTGATGTTTCGAATTGAAGAATGACATATAAATGCTTTTAAAAAAATATTAAAAAGAAAACAAAAACACACAGATGAAATCTCACAGGATTATTGTGAAAACAAAATAGGCTAATTCTATCTGTACACCTGAAAGGAAAAGCAGCATGCAGACACAGCATAAGTGATACTTTTCAAATCATTAAAAAGTAAACTTGTTCTAACTTCACAACATAAGGTACTCTCACAAACAATTCCCTGATGAAACTGATAATGATAGAGAATGAGCACTCAGTGTGTTTGAATGACACTGGATTAGCCCACGAAAACGTTCATCCCAATAACAGCACAGTGCCAGGCGTTTGTTTATTCAGAAACAAACCCCATTTTAACCAAGCGGTTTAGGTAAGCGTGCATAAGATTGCAGCCTCCCAACATCTATATGCTTACTCAAAAGTATGCCCCACTGATGTCACAGAAACTATTGGCAACAAAGATTTGGACGAAAGGACGGGGAAAGCCCTCATGGTGAAAAAAGAAACCTCCGCCTATCCAGCGGAATCCTACCCGAATTCCTGAATGACCAGCCACCGTTTTGCAACTTCCTTCTTCTCGGTCCTTTACTTAAATTTCGGCGCGAGCAAAGGGGTCCTTCCTTTCCTCTCTCGCAACGCTTCATTCAAAGCTGCCCTGCTCATTGCCTGATTATTTTTGTGTTTGAAGAAAGAGATCGAGAGGAGTAACGGGGCGGAGACTAAGGCCTCTGACGTCATCAGCGTGCCGCGTTTCCTATAAAATGGTGTGGCTCGGAAACAGGCGTTTTTTACTTGTGGGAAAGGGGAGTTGTGGTTAAGAGCTAGAAGCTTATAGGCAGTGCAATAGCTTTGTAGGTTTGACTGAAATTAGATACTAAATGATCTAAACATTATTCATAACCCTAAACACTATTCAGCGTAGGCTATTTTCCTGCTATCAAACCTAGAGACCATATTGAAGAGACTATAACAAGCCTAAGGCTGTGGAGGGCGGCTATGAGAAAACTAACAAAGGTTAACTTGTGCAAACCGGTATCAAAGAACATCAAGGTCAGAATCATTGTGAAAATGGTTTTCACACTCTGGGTAGGGGTGTCATATTGTTTGACATTGCAGAAAGCAGAGCTCTCTTAAATGCTTGTTAACTTGCTGGCACTGGAAGCCATTGCAAAATGGCATGATGCTTGGCTTTATAAACGTTGTTGCCTCTGCCAGTGTGCCATCTTTCTGATCTGACCAAGCTGTAATGTATGCAACAGTGTGTCTGCCCCATCATGTCTCCTGCCCCTTGCAAAATGCAGCGATCATCCTTCCATTTGGAAACACAGGTACAGCAATACGCAAGCATATACATTGCTTTGCCAAAGTCTAAACCAGTGGTTCCCAATCTTTATGAGTACGGGACCCCCTTTGTAAACTCAAAAAAATTTGTGACCCCCCCCCACATGCTAATTGTTGTAATTTTAGTCTCTGTTAACTGGGGAAAAAAACAATGAAGTGTTAAGAATGTCATTTCTTTTATTTATGTCAGCAACAAATAGCCAGAAGTCAGGTGCTTGTGTGATGAGTCACTTTAAAGATTTGTCACATGCAAGTTCTATTAAGCTGTTTTGTTCTTTTGGTGTCAGGTCTGAGAGTATAGCATTATTAGGACTCAAAGGGGTTTCTAATCCAGTTGTATGTTGGCTCAGGAATGGGAAAGTAGTCATGCAGCTGTACTTGGAGGCTTTGCAGGTAACATAGGAACATAAGAAGAGCCTGCTGGATCAGGCCAGTGGCCCATCTAGTCCAGTGTCCTCTTCTCACAGTGGCCAACCAGGTGCCTGGGGGAAGCCCACAAGCAGGACCTGAGTGCAAGAACACTCTCCCCTCCTGAGGCTTCCGGCAACTGGTTTTCAGAAGCATGCTGCCTCTGACTAGGGTGGCAGAGCACAGCCATCATGGCTAGTAGCCATTGATAGCCCTGTCCTCCATGAATTTGTCTAATCTTTTAAAGCCATCCAAGCTGGTGGCCATTACTGCATCTTGTGGGAGCAAATTCCATAGTTTAACTATGGGCTGAGTAAAGAACTGAGTCTTCCAACATTCAGCTTCTTTGAATGTCCACGAGTTCTAGTATTGTGAGAGAGGGAGAAAAACTTTTCTCTATCCACTTTCTCAATGCCATGCATAATTTTATACACTTCTATCATGTCTCCTCTGACCCGCCACCATCGTCTCATCCACGCATTGAGACTGCAAAGCTGTGCCTGTCTAGCTGGTCCTGCACGTGGAACCAGTAGCATTTCAGAGAAAGCCACCTTAGAGGTCCTGGCTTTCAGCATCCTACCGAGCAACCTAAATTTGGCTTCCAGGACCTCATGGCTGCATTTCCCCATGTCATTGGTGCCAACGTGCACCACGACCACTGACTCTTCCCCAGCACTGTCTACCAAACTATCTAAACAGGCAATATCCGCAACTTTCGCACCAGGCAGGCAAATCACCTTGCGGTCTGCACGCCCATCACACACCCCACTGTCTATGTTCCTGATGATCGAATCACCCACTACAAGGATCCCTCCACCCCCTGCAGATATATCCTCGGCACGAGAGGATAGCTGCTCATCCCCTAAGGAATGGGTCCCTTCTAAGGGATCGTTTCCCTCTTCCTCAGCTGAATGCTCTCCTTCCCTGAGACCATTGTTCTCCATGATAGCAGAAGAGCTATCATCCTTATCATTCGCTTATATCACATTCTACTTTATCAGATAATCGCATTTGTGATGTGATTAAGAAATTGAAAAACATGGAAATGATTCGTAATTGGATTGATTCAATTGACAAGACCGCAGGCTTAATCTCTGGATCATAGCTTCTATTTTATCCTGAACTTTGAACATATTTACATCATTTCCTTGAAGACTTAAGTTCCATTTAAATGGCTGAATATATCAGCTAAATTTGCCAATTTTGCTAACCAAGAAAAGTCATTAAAGTGATACGAAAACTCAGATTTTGATTCAAGCAGAAAAATCCTCACTCCGTCTTGCAACTCAAATAGGCGAGTCAGAACCTTCCCTTGGGGAAAGCCAATAGATTTCTGTATGAGTAGTTGACGGCGATCACTGCATTTATTTTTTATTTTTATCATTAATTTTTATTCAAATTTTCAAAAACAAACAAAACAAATTAATAACTATTACAATAAAAACTATTGACTTCCGATTTGTCGTAGATTAGCTATAAGTCTATAATATATAACAAACCTGTCTCTTAATAAAATTATACAATCACCTTCCTCCAGTGGTTATCTTAATTGGTATCAAATCTCATTAACATCATTTTATTCTTTCCACAAAAAGTCAAAGAGAAGTTTCTAATCCTTGAGATATATATCCATCAATTTTTCTCCAAATAGACATGTCAATTAATCCATCTCTTCAGGTCTACTAAGTCCAGTAATTTCAATAGCTCTTCTCCCATTCTCCCATTCTCAGTATTGATTCCATCTTCCATCTTTACACACCCAATAATCTTGGTCTTGCTGCCATAGTCATATAATAAGAGTCTGATAGGGATTTCTTTCATCACAGATATTTTCTTGCCATCAATTCTGAATGTATTACTGAAATGTTGTAAAGTTGTATCTCTGTTCCTCTTTTTTACAGAATGCACTAACACATCTCTTGAGAGTTTTTCCATTGTCACATATCTGGAATTTATTCTATAAACTTTCTCTATTTCAAGTTCCATCAAATCCTTCCAATCCAGGAATTTTTTCAAGTCGTTGATATCTTTATCTCTAATCTCTTCACCAATTCCTTCAGGGACAGCATTGAATTCCAAATAGTAATATTTGTCTTTAGGATCCATCACAACCATAAAATCCAAATCTTTTTCCAGGTCCATATTTGATAAATCTATTCCAATCTCCAGGGCTTGAACCTTCCCGTTGATCTTTCTTTCATCTTCTTTTTCTTGTCCAGTTATAGAATCCTTAATTTCTTTCAGCTCCTGTCTCATTTTGCCAAATCCAATTTTCGTCTCTTGTCTGTTCTGTCCCAGCTCTTGTTTTGTTAGCTTAATCTCATTCATTATTTTCTGAAACATATTTAGAGAGAGAACCCCTTCCTGAACATCCAGGGTCTCAGCCACCTCCTTGATTGTCATTCTTAAAACCAAAAGAACAAAACCCCTTCAATTCCAATATAGTCATTATTCTCAAGCAAAGAACAGTTTATTTCTTTTTCCAGTCACAAATGAGTTAATCTTCCAAGCCAGATGACATCACCCTCTAGACAGCATGAACTGCCTTATCTCTTATATGTCCAAAACAAATTTAGTTCACAGCGTCCAAATGATTAGTGGCATAAGGAATAAGCAGATTCGCCAAAAAAAAAAGTAGACCAGAAAAAATAGTCCCAGATATATAATACTCAAATATCAGATAAATCAAATCTTCTCTTCAAATTAGATGCCTCTCATCCGTTTATATCTTTAAAATGCTCAATTCCATGCCAGCTTTTTGCAATGAAAAACAAAGATAAGCTATTTCGATTTTCTTCCTCCTTAGTTCCGTATGTAAAAGAGAAAGTTATAACTCACCCAGGGCTTCTTTGTTGCTGATTCTTTGACAAATCTCTTTTGCAGTAACGATAACAAAATAATGATAATAGACAGGAGGATGCTTGCCTGTTAATTTCCGTTTTTCTTTGAAGAAAAAAAAAAGTCTCGCCTGTTTGTAATCCCTGGCTCGGTCCGACGCTGCTGGCTACCTTCCTTCATGGGCAATTCCAATGAATTCCAGTCCAACAAACAAAACGAAGCTTTCTGTGGATAATCTCTTCGTTTCTCCCTTGCCTGGGAGAAAATCTTTTCCAGTCAAAAAGTCTTCTTTTTTTTTTTTTATATAGTTTTTATTCAAATTTTTCCAAAAAACAAACAAAACCAAGTAAGAAAAAACATAACAATACTACAACAAAAAATAAAAATAAAATGGTTGACTTCCGATTTGTCACAGATCAGCTATAAGTATATAATATACATCAAACCTGTCCCTTAATATGTACATACAGAATCCCTTTTCTCCATAAGCTGTCTTAATTAATCATCAAATCCCAGTATCATCATTTTATTTTGATCTTTCGACAAAAAGTCTAAGAGAGGCTTCCAATCCTTAAGGAATGTATCTGTCGATTTTTCTCTAAGTAAACACGTCAATTTATCCATTTCTACTAAGTCCATTAATTTCAGTAGCCATTCTTCCATTGTTGGTATTGATTCCATTTTCCACTTTTGTGCATATAATAATCTTGCTGCCGTAATCATATATAATAATATTCTTCCATATTTCTTTTCTATTTGTTTATCCATAAAACCCAGTAAAAAAAATTCTGGTTTTGACTGAATATTTATCTTTAAAATTTTTTGCATCTTCCTACCTATCTGTGCCCAGAATAATTTCGCCTTTTTACATGACCACCACATATGATAAAAAGATCCTTCTTGTTGTTTACATTTCCAACAAACATTAGAGACATTACTATACATTTTTGACAGCTTTTCTGGAGTCATGTACCAACGGTACATCATTTTATAAAAATTTTCTTTAAGATTATAACATAATGTAAATTTCAAGCCTTTTTTCCACATATTTTCCCATTGATCCATTTGTATGTTATGACCAAAATTTTTTGCCCACTTTACCATGCACTCTTTTACTTGTTCTTCCTCCATATCCATTTTCAATAAAAGTTTATACATTTTTGCAATTATGTTTTCATCATTTGTATACAA